>NC_062558.1:25624168-25982270 GCF_016906955.1 Phacochoerus africanus | reverse complement strand
CTATGCAATTAATTCTGTCCACCCCCACCTTCTTGTCTTTCCTGAAGTCCTATTAGATGACACTTTTAAAAGCCACTTACAATGAAGAGATGTTCTCCAATGCAAACATCAAGACAGCACTCCTTCCCATCCAGGGGGACTACTTCCTTCCTGGAGTGGGTAGAATTGGGTCCCTTGAAAGGTGTGTCAAAATCTTAACCTCTGAATCCTAATAAGGTGACTCTGACCTTGTCCGGAAAGAACATCTTTGCAGATATTATCAAGTCCTGATGAGGCCATACTGGAGTAGAGTGGGCCCTAATCCAGTGACTGGCGTCCTTACGAAAAAGGGAAGATTTAGACCCAGAGACACACAGGAAGAGGCAGCGATGGGAGGGATGCGTCTGAGAGCCAAAGCATTCCAAAGGTTGCCAGCAACCAGCAGAAGCCGGGGAAGAAGCATGGCCCAGATTTTCCTTTGCAGCCAAGGGAAGAACCAACTCTATTAACACCTTCCTGAATAAAATCAAAGGTTATTGATTTTGGACTTCTATCCTCCAGAATGGTGAAGAGGATAAATTCCAGTGCCTTTATGCCCCCAGTTTGTGTCACTTTACAACGGTCGCTCCAGGAAGCCAATGCACCTCCCAAATGACAGCCTCAGGACACCTTCAATTATCCTCTCTACAACCTTCCAACACAGAGGAGTGTTTAACCCCATTTACACATCTCCTGGGGCCAGATGTAGGGAAAGTATATGATAGAGAACTTGAGGGGAAGGGCCCGGTAGGGGTCACACTTGTATCTGGACCTCTGGCCACCACCCTCCACCCCTACCCCCACCCCAACCATCACCCCTCAGTCACAGCCTTGCTAATCCTCGCCATCAATGACCCAATGACCCCTGGACTGGAGGACCTGAGCCATCACAAGGGAGCACCCTTGGATCAACTGCATCCCTGCTAGGACCCCTAGGGCTGCTGCCACAGCAGAGTGGGGGGTTGGGGAGGGACTGGTGAGGCCCTAATGGTAGAATCTTGGGAAGCGACACATGGGGTAATTAATTCCCAGTTCTGAGATTCCCAGAAGGAAAGAGATAAATGACTCACTTGCACTCCCAGGGGATCCTAGCACAGCCTCATTTGTAAAGTGGGTGTGAAACTGAGGGCAAGGCAAAGCTTTTCCAGATCAGACACATATTCCTGGAACCCTCATACCCTGATCGGTCCATTGAGCATTCAGTGGCCCTTGAAACTGTGTACAAGCTGCTGGGTCCTTGTGCTTTAAGAAAAAGTCTCTTCCTTTAGCCTCCCCGCAGTCTCAAAAGGCTGACTCAAGTGTGAATGATGAGGAAATATGGATACAGCTAAAAACTAGTTAAAACTGTCTCCATGTTACGTTCTGCATTGGTCCCCTCACTGACTCTACCCGGCTTTTCACATATGATTTCTTCCTTGCTTCATTGCTCTCTTACTAATGCTGGCTTTCTGGTTAGAGTTAATGGCACCTGGTGTTTTCTTTCCCTTTGAAACACTCCCCACACCCCCTTCCTTTTGCGAGCCATCTTCAGGGCAGAGAGAAGGTCAAAGTTCTGTAATCCCGAGGCCACCAGAAACTGTCACCGACCCCCTGATTCTGGCCTTGATGACTTTGACATGATCTATGGAGGGAGAAGAATGCAGGACCCTAATCCTTATCAACAGCCCTGTTTTCTCAAGCTAAACCCATAAAACCTCTTGCCATCCTCTCTCAGGAGAGGACAGTTTTGAGGGTTAGCCTGCAATGGCCTCCTTTGCCTGGCAAAGCAATAAAGCTGTTCTTTCTGCTTCACCCTAACCGCTGTCTCTGAGATTTCATTGGTGCTGGCATGCAGAAGTCAGTTTTGGCTACACCCTCCGTCTGCTCACCAGTTCCGCTGTCCAAGACCTCGGTCAGAGGCAAGTGTTTTGGATCTAGCTGTGCCCCTCAACCTCACACGGTTGAAGCCCTAACGCCCAGTACTAGATATCATCTTGTTTGAAAAGAGGGTCTTTTTGGCTCTTTCTAGCTAAGATGATATCATGCTGGAATAGGGTGGGCACAAATCCAAATGGCAGGGCGTTTATACAAAAGGGGGAAATTTGGACACTGGGCACATACACATCACATGGAAAACGCCATCCCATGGACACATCACATGGACACTGGACACATACACATTACGTGGGGGCGGAGATGGGGTGGAGCGTCTGCAGGACAAGGAACAACAAGGGTGTTCCACCAGGAGCCGGCAGGGGCTGGAACAGTTTCCCTCAGAGCCTCAGAAGGAACCACCACCTTATCGGACTTCCACCCTCCAGCTTGAGACAGCATATGTCTGCTGTTCTGTAGTCCTCAGTCTGTGGGACTTCCTTACGAAAATGAATGTAGCTGAAGGATCACTCAAGTCCGGGGCACTGAAAGCCGCAGGAAGTCATGGCCTCCACTGGGGGGCGCTGGTGATCCTGGTTCCCATGGGCTGGCGGGGTCTGGTCTTAGTCAACAGGACTGGAGCTTGCTGCCTCCTGCCCTGCAGGGGCTGAAAATGAGGAAGCAGGCCAGGCTAAGAAAATCAAGCAGCATCACTTATTTTTTTTCCCATTCCCAAAGACACGCTGTTGAAATATCAGTTTACTAAGATCTTCATATGTCTTTCCTGGCTCCTGGGTGCAGAGATCATATTAGGGGTCGTGATGAACACATCTTCGGTTCTGATTTTTTTTTTTTTTTTTTTGCTTTTTAGGGCCACACCCGTGGCACATGGAGGCTCCCAGGCTAGGGGTCTAATTGGAGCTGTAGCCGCTGGCCTACACCAGATCCGAGCCGCATCTGCAACCTACACCACAGCTCATGGCAATGCCAGATCCTTAACCTACTGAGCGAGGTGAGGGATCGAACCCACATCCTCATGGATCCTAGTCAGGTTTGTTAACCGCTGAGCCATGAAGGGAACGCCATCAGTTGTGATCTTTAGACAACATTTTATATTTTCCTGGGAGATGCAGAGGCTCTCTCTTCCATACAATAATATACTTCTCCTAATTTTGTCTGGAGAACACACAGTTTCCTCCATCTCTGTTTTCTGCCCTTTGGGGTAGGGACATGGCTGGGGAGAAATATTTCGCTATTATAAGAAAAACGGTGAGGCAGTGGCAAAATGAAATTTGCACTCCTGGGTTGGGGAGATGATCTGGGTGTGGGGGGGCTCTCAGGGACCTTGGGCCATATGGGGGGGGGCACTCCCATCCTGCCTGGAGGCAACAGCAGCAACCCACAGGGTCCCATTAGGGCCAAG
Source organism: Phacochoerus africanus (assembly GCF_016906955.1). Lineage (NCBI taxonomy): Eukaryota > Metazoa > Chordata > Mammalia > Artiodactyla > Suidae > Phacochoerus > Phacochoerus africanus. The sequence goes on along the minus strand of NC_062558.1, from coordinate 25,978,978 downwards.
TTGGATTGTAAGCCTCTTTTTGCCAGAGCATCTGAAACTTTTTTTTTCCTCTTTTTAGGGCCACTCCTTCAGCATATGGAAGTTCCCAGGCTAGGGGTTGAAACAGAGCTACAGTTTCTGGCCTACACCATAGCCACAGCAGCACAGGACCCAAGCCACGTCTGCGACCTACAGCACAGGTCATGGAAATGCTGGATCCTTAACGCACTGATCGAGGACAGGGATCGAACCCATGTCTTCATGGATACTAGTTGGGTTTGTTACCACTGGGCCATGATGGGAATTCCCAAAGAGCATCCAGGGTTTCTAGGTGAAACAGCCAACGTGTTCAATGTTTACTCCATCTTTGTCTGTTCTGTAACCCATCTTCATACAATTTATGACTATCTGCAAATTATCTTGTCTGCTCTTTATCTCCTTCCCCCCTCCCCCTCCACTGGAGGTAAGCTCTTTGAGAGTAAGCACAGGTCTGCCCTATTTACTGATGTTCACCTCCAGTGTTTTCCATAGTTCCTAGCATACAGTAGATGTTTAATAAATACTGGTTGAAAAAGCGAATGATCCATCACTTGATACTCTGCACAAAGATGAGGATTTCATGCAACCTCCTTTTCTGTGGAATCATCTGGGGATTTGATTAATAGAGGAATCTAAAAATCAACTTTTTTTTTTTTCTTAAACTCAGCCCAGAATCACCCTGGGCACATACCTGCCTCAGGAAGTTGACATCTGAATGTGCCACGAGAGCCAAAGAAATGACAGAGCTCTTTTCCTCTCTGAAGCCCAAAGGGAGGCTGGAATGTTCACTCTCGCCTGCCATGCTTCTCACTTACCGCCATCCGTCAGCAGGCTTTTAGCAGAGAATTGCATGTGTGATTTATTTGCAAATCCTTTCAGGTCCTGCAGGAGAGATACTTAGTATACAACATACTCTGTCATCATGTGTCAACATCGCCTCAATGCAGAGAGCAGTGAGCTCCGAATTACATGATGTAATTGGATTGTGCTGGGATCCTTAAATCTGCATTTTCATTTACCCAAAGCCGTAGCTTTGGAGAGTTGGAGAGTCGTTTGCTGTGGACGCCAGCTCCCCTGGGGTCGGGGGGGGTCAGTGTGTTAGAAAGACAAAGGACAGCCATAAAGCCCCGGAAGGCAAACTTTATATTTACAGTCAGTAAGTTTATAAATATATTACATTCTTACAATCTACAATACATTCTGCACGCAGAGGGACTGGAGACGGGGCAGCGGCTGTGAGATTCAACGGAACATCAGGTGGGAAAGAGTGAATGAAATGGGGCGGGCGCTGAAAGCAAAGGATTATCATTGAAAAGGGGTGACAGCTTAATCACCCTGCCAGACAGAGTAACTCAACTTGGGGATGGAAGCAGGCGGCTTATGGTAGCTGGAATCCCAGTCTTTGAGCAAACTTACAGCACCGTAGTTTGGGTGACGAGAGAGTGCTGAGATTCAGGGTAAACTGGTGGCATTGACACCCTTGATCTAAGGAGAATTCAATTATATACAGAAAGAGAGGCACAGAGAGGAGAGACAGAGGAAGCAGAGAGGTTCAGAGAACACAGACACGCAGAGGAAGAGAAATTGGAAAAGAAATCAAAAGAGCAGAGAGATAGGAGAAGATACATAGGAGGGAAAATACACACACACACACACACACACACACACACACACACACACACTTCAACAGAATGGCTTCCTCTGGGTAACTTCTCCCTTGACTGAAATTCTCAAAACCAGACCTGCTTGGTAATGGTCCCACCATCATTTTCTGCTTTGGAATGAGTGTGGCAAGGGAGTAAGAACCTTCATTTCTCCCCACTTCTGATATATATATATATATATATATATATTTTTTTTTTTTTTAAACACAGCTGCACCTGCAGGATATGGAAGTTCCCAGGCTAGGGGCTGAATCAGAGCTGCAGCTGCAGACCTATGCCACAGCCACAGCCACAACAGATCACAGCCACATCTTCGATCTACACAGAGGCTTGTGGCAACGCCAGATCCTTAACCCACTGAGCGAGGCCAGGGATCAAGCCTGCATCCTCATGGACACTATGTTGGGATCTCAACCCGCTGAGCCACAACAGGCATTCCCCTACCTCCGTTTTCATAAGGCTTTGCAGCATATGAGTGATTTTGGAGATATTCAAGGGTCCTTCTGATTTTAAGCAACATTAACCCTTTGAGGGCTGACATGAGGACCAAACGCTGGCATAACCCAACCCTTCTCCCTGTTCGGCAGCCCCTGGGCCCCCTCCACCTCTCCAAGGTGGAAAAGAAGCCTCAAGTTCCGCCCACACGGAGCAGGGACAGGCTTCCCCGCCAGGCCCATCTCATCACACACCCCAAGTCCCACCCTCTACCCTCTGCTTGGAGACCCAGCCTGGTCTCCTTAGCCTTGAGCAGCCGACTGGATGGGACTGTGACAGGCCCATCCCCCAAACAGACCTCTCCTCTCTCCGGAAGAGCAAAGGAGCACGGGCGTTCCTTGGAGCCGAATTCACCGTGAGTGCTGCTGACCCTCAAAGACCAGCCTCTTCAAAGAAAGACATGTGTGGAGGTCACCCACTGGGCCCTCAGTGTAGCCTGTCACCTTGTGGTTGTCACAGAGGCCACAGTGGAAGAGACCCAATGAATGCTTGCTGACACTGCCCCCCCAGCCCCGCCCACAAGTGACCAACGACTTTTGGAAAGGCGGCGATGCAGGGGATGTGTACAAATGTGAACACTGTTATTTTGCTTAAAAAAAAAAAAGCAAGCCTGGTTCTTTGAACTCATTTGAAACACTGTACCCAGGACCCCTCGTTTACACACAAAAAGAGATGCTCTGAATGGCTCAGAGGGGTTGTGTGTGTGTCTGTGTGTGTGCGTGTGCGTGCGCGCGCGTGTTTGACCTTAGAATCTAGTTACAAATATGTTGGCTTATCTGCCCGCTGGTTCCCTTTCAGTCCTTGTCGGCAACTGCCTGGGTTTGTCAAGAACCTGGGCTTGCCTGGACCCAGTCTTGAGAGGTAACCCAGAAATCATGCCTCCCGAGAGCTGCGGGCTGCGCTGGACTCCGCCTCTGCTCATGCTCACAGCGGGATGTACGGCACAAGTTGCAAGGACCACTTCTCATCCCTCTGCTTCTGAACAACCTGAGTCTGGTTTTGCACCTGCAGTCTGCAGCGCTGACTCTGGCAGCCGCGTGGCTTTGACCATATCCAAACTGATTAGAGATGGGGGGAGAGAGAGACTGTTCTTTCTGGAAGCTCTCCAAAGCTTGGTGATTCAGAACTCATTTTGCTTTCAAGTTTTTAAAAAAATCTTGCCATGCATGATGATAAACCTCTCAACACAGACCAAGACACTGTACCCTGCAATGTGGACCTCGATCGAGTCCCACTTGAGGCCTCCCTCTCGGAGCTAAGGTCATTTTCTGGGGCTCTGTGGATAGTATCAGCCTTATCTTCTCCTTTTTTTTTTCCTTTTTTTTGGTCATGCCTATGGTATGCGGAAGTTCCCAGGCCAGGGATTGAACCCTCACCAACAACAGCGACCCTCAGCTGCAGCAGTGGCCACACCAGCTCCTTAACCCACTGAGCCACCAGGGAGCTCCTTGTCCTGTCTTTTTCTTTCCCCCACTGGGGAATGCCACATGTCCCCAAATTAAAGGCCGAAAGGTGAGTGAGAACCAAGGTGCGTGAACGCCCCCGGCTTACACAGCCTCGTGTAAACCTTCCACGTAGCTGCATGACTCTCGACACTCCCCAGGGTCCAGATCCTGGTGGACCCAGTTCATGGTATCCTCCCGACTCGTGGCTATAGAGTTCACGGTGGAGCACCCGTCCTCCGAGGAGATGGTGGTGAAAGTGGTGAACTTCACTCTTTTCCTTTTGGAGGTAGGGGACGTGGGGGGCTCGCTCTTCTGATCCTTCCCATCCGTGAGGGTGGAGCCTGACATTTTGAACAGTTGTCCATTGATGCTCTTTTGGGAACCCGTGCTGAGAAGGTACTTACTTTCTTCAAAATCCATGCCCCTGTCGATGGCGGTGATCTGCTCCTCTTGGGAGGAGGCGAAGTTGATGTGATTCTCCAAGAGTTCGGTCCGGTGGCTCAGTCCAACCCAGTCGTGCGAGTGACTCATACCTTCCTGTTCTTCGAAGGGCACCTGTTTGTGCCTGTACTTAAAGGCAAAGGTCGCGCAGTTTTATTAGGAAGACCAGAATGGCCAGGCAGAAGACACCCAACAGGGCGTACATCCCGATTTCCAAGTCGCTCAGCCCCTTGGATGCCTGCGTGGGGTCTTCCGTTTCCCCGTTGCTTCTGGTCAGGTCCACCTGGGCTGGGAAGCTGGTGAGGTCAAAGGGCATGGTTTGCAAATGGCTGTCATCATCCAAAAGGCTCTCCTGGCCCTGGTTCTTCTGGAAGGTGGACTTCTCTGTTGTGGAGGCCCTTCCTTCCATGAGGCCCATGGACGAACTGCCAAAGTACTGGCCCTCGGGACTCCCCCACTCTTGCAAGGGTTTGGGGGGTCTTCTGTCGCTGATGTTATTATCCGAGTGAACTCCTGCCCCCAAGCGTCTGCTGTCACTAGCGTTGGGGTTGGCGTTGTTTTGGCCAAATTTAACGTGGATGTTGGCGGTGCCCACAGCCAGCACGCTCTTCCGCTTGGATTTCTGGCATGATTCACAAATAACCATTTCGACCTTGACCAGAGCTCCCTGTCCTTCGGCTTCGGCAGTGATGATAGGCCACTTGAACTTGGGGTCTTGGTGGATGGAGACCACCTTCTCATCCAGGGATGTGGCCATCAGCGAGAAGTCTTTTGCATCGTAAATATCCAAGGGGGTGACAGAACCATCACTGAACTGGACCCAGCAACTGATGGCTGCCTCCTATTGAAGAGAAAGAAGTAAGTTCATCAAAATGGGTTAAAAGGTTACAAAGTCTCAGTAAAGTAAGCACTCTGCAGCAAAATTAATACTGCAAGAACAAAGGAAAATGGTTTAAGCAGTGTAGAAATAAGAGATAAGAAGTACTAAGGGAGGGAGCTCCCCCTGTGGTGCAGTGGGTTAAGAATCCAGCTGCAGTGACTTGGGTTGCTGCGGAGGCACGGGTTTGATCCCCAGCATGGTGCAGTGGGTTAAAGGATCTGGTGTTGCCATAGCTGTGGCACAATTGCAGCTGTGGCTCAGATTCAGCCCCTGGACTGGGAACTTCCATATGCTGCAGGTGCGGCCATAAAATTTTTTAAAAATTAAAAAAAAAAAAGTAACAAGGGGAAAAAAACCAAGGGAGTTCCCTGGTGGCTCAGTAGGTTAACATCCAGCATTGTCACTGCTGTGCCTTGGGTCATTGCAATGGTGCAAGTTCTATCCCTGGCCTGGGAAAATCCTCATGCCAGGAGCTTAGCTAAAAAAAAAAAAAAAAAAGTGCTAAGGGTACGAAAGAAAAATTAAGTCTTGTAAAGAAGCCAAAGAAAACTACAACTACAACAGTAAAATGACAATGACAAATCAGGACCAGGAATAAAAACCCCTTAATAACATTTGCTTTCTTTCCTGAGGTGTTGAAAAAAGATGGGTTCTTTCCGTGGTGCAAGATCTACTTCTGCACAGTAATAAATTGCACATCAAAGGAGATTTACTGGTTAGTGGGATCATTTACAAGTGTTACACGTCTAAATGAAAGCTATTTATTACATTATTTTTAAGTTGCTTTAATACCAAGCTCCCTGTATTATTCACAACACCGATTAAGGTCCCTTGTTTAGGCAAGGGTGCCCCAGAGGAGCTGTCAGCTGTGGTTGTGTTGGCCCTGCCACATCTGCATCTGGGAACAGGTTTGTGTTGGCTTGAGACACGGTCTTGGCTTGGAGGCCAGGAATAAAACCACCCAGCCAGAGGGAGGAAGCTCATCGCTGGGAAAATCTTTGTCTCTCCATCCCCTTTTTAACACATTGGGGAAACTGGGAGACCAAAGAGTGGCCAGGGCCAGGGTTGTGTACATTTCAATATCTTGTCTTTTTGTTGCTTTCTTTCTTTTCTTTCTCTTTTCTTTCCTTTTCCCTTCCTTTTTCTTTCCTTTCCTTTTTTCTTTTCTTTTCTCTCCCTTCCTCCCTCTTTCTTTCCTTCCTTCCTTTTCTCTTTTCTTTTTCCTTCATTCCTTCCTCTTTCTTCCTTTCTTTCCTTTTTTCTTTTCTTTTCCTTCCTTTCTTCTTTCTTTCTTTCTTTCTTTCTTTCTTTCTTTCTTTCTTTTTTTCTTTCTTTCTTTCTTTCTTCCTTCCTTCCTTCCTTCCTTTCCTTCTTTCCTTCCTTCCTTCCTTCTTTCCTTCCTTTCTTTCTTTTCTTTCCTTCCTTCCTTTTCTTTTCTCCTTTCTTTTTCCTCCCTTCCTTCCCCACTCTCTCTCTTGCTTTCTTCCTTCTTTTCTTTTCTTGGCTGCACCTGTGGTTTATGAAAGTTTCTGGGCCAGGGGCCAAATCAGAATTGCAGCTGCTAGCCTCCACCACAGTCACAAACAGCAATGTCAGATCCAAGCTGCATCTGTGACCTACTCCACAGCTTGTGGCAATACCAGATCCTTAACCCACTAAGCAAGGCCGGGATTAACCTGCATCCTCATGGAGACAATGTTGGGTTCTGAACCTGCTGAGCCACAATAGGAACGCCTCAAATGCTTTCTAATGCAAACCTTTGTATCAAAGACCATAGTAAAGGGGCAAAGGATTAGGTGACAGCTAGCAGGGGTGCATCTGGCGTTGGGTATGGGCTGGGAAAGTGGCAAGCCTCCATGTGTCTTCTGGCTTGAATGTAGTTGCAGCCTCAGCAGGTGCAAGAGGGGGCCCAGATGGGCCCGAGGAGAGAGCTTCCAGGAGGGGCTCCTGACCTATAAGGGAAGCTGCCTCAAAATTCCCTACATGGGCTGCAGACCCTCCTGCAGCCCCATGGAAGGATGGTCGCATCTCGGGGGGAGTAGGAATGAAGAGCCTGAGCCTCCTATCCTTGGCGGTTAAGCTCCACATTCCTTCTACGGAACAATGTTTATCCACTTCTGATGATGGAGGAGAGGAGAGAACATTTGGAGAGTGTCCTTCAGACAGTGCCCATTGTATCAACACACAAGCACTCACAATGACATGTACATATACACACCACACACGTACACACAACACACGTACATAACACAAACATACACACAATTCCACACGCACTCTTTCAGCACATGCTGGATTCAAATAAAGAGAAAAATGTCACACCTGGTGTGTGACGCCCCCCATGTGTGACCTTACTGATGTGTGACCTCACTTAATGTGCGACCTCACCTGATGTGACCCACCTGATGGTGACCTTCACCTAATTTGTCACCCACCTGATGTCACCCACCTGTTGTGTGACCCCTCCTAATACATGACCCCTTCCCTACAGTGCCCCGGGCCCCACCCCCCACCTGTTTGGGCCTTTGCAGAAGTTCCTGAGCCACTGCAGTGGCGAAGATGGCTCTGTTGCTCCCTGGGCTGAGCTGAAGGGAGAGGGACAGCCCTGTCACCAGTTGGACCCCGAGGTCTGTGATTGTCACCTTCTCGTCCAGCACAGTGATGGTCTTCTCAGCCAAGATGGCATCTGACAGAGGTGACAGGATCTGAAAGGCAGAAGTGACAGAGAGGAAAAGCCTCCTCTTTTATTCCAGAAATCCCTCCAGTGGCATAAAAGATGGCTCCATGAAAAAGAGGGAACAGAGACAGACAGACAAGCCAGAAAGAGCAAGGATGGGTCTTGCCCACTTATGCCTTCTTCTTCTTCTTTTATTTTTTAATTGTCTTTTGTCCCTTTAGGGATGCGCCCATGGCATATGGAGGTTCCCCAGGCCAGGGGTCCAATCAGAGCCACAGCTGCCAGCCCACCCAGAGCCACAGCAACGCCAGATCCAAGCCATGTCAGGGACCTACGCCACAGCTCACGGCAACGTCAGATCCTCAACCCACCAAGAAAGGCCAGGTATCAAACCCACAACCCCATAGCTCCCAGTCAGACCTGTTTCCACTGCGCCATGATGGAAACTCCTTTTTTTTTTTTTTTTTTGTCTTTTGGGGGCAGCACCCACAGCATATGGAGGTTCCCAGAGCTAGGGGTCAAATCACTACAGCCACAGCAACAAAGGATCCGAGCTGCATCTGCGACCTACACACCACAGCTCATGGCAACGCCAGATCCTTAACCTGCTGAGTGGTGCCAGGGATCGAACCTGCAACCTCGTGGTTCCCTGTCAGATTTGTTTCCGCTGTGCTACGATGGGAGCACCTTGCCTTCTTCTAAAAGATACAGCTGCTTGTGAAAATATAATACTTTTTTTTTTTTTTTGCATGCAGAAGTTCCAGGGCCAGGGATCAAACCTGAGCCACAGCAGTGACAATACTAGATCCATAACCCACTGGCCTACCAGGGAACTCTGAAAATCTAGTGCATTTTTAACTATTTAGGAAGATGAGGTTAGGAGTAGATAGATAGGGTAGCACTTGGTGCCACAGCCCCAGCCTGCAAACAAACTCCCTTACCCATCATGCACCACCTCAGTCCTTGAGGGGAAAAAAAAATCACATTTTCCTTCATTTGAGCACCATCTGGATGATTCTTCCACAGCATGGATCATTTGTCCTATTACTTAGTGCGCCTTCTGTGTCAAACTATCTTACTTAAATAATTTCTTTTTAAAAACCTCATAGCATCAAAGAAAAATGGTTTCAGAATGCTAGCTATCTATTTCTAGATTTCTCTCTTATAACATAATCCTCAATTACCAGCTGCTCTCAAAGAAGAGTCACTTGGAGTTCCTGTCATAGCTCAGCAGTAACAAACCCGACTAGGATCCATGAGGATTCGGGTTCGATTCCTAGCCTTGTTCAGTGGGTTAAGGATCCAGCATTGCTGTGAGCTGCAGGGTAGGTTGCAGATGCAGCTCGGATCTTGCATTGCTGTGGCTATGGTGCGGGCTGGCAGCCACAGCTCCGATTTGAGGCCTAGCCTGGAAAGCTTCCATATGCTGAGGGTGTGGCCCTAAAAAAGCACAAAACGAAACGAAACGAAACAAACAAACAAACAAAAACAAAAAAAAGAAGAGACGCTTGGCCCATGCACACCTAAAGCATCTTTTCACCAGGAATTAGTGCTCCACACTCTGGGGAATGTGGAGCAGTGAGGTGAGGTCACATATCAGGTGACACTCAGCTGCACTTTGGAACGTCAGCTTGCGTCCCCTGATAAACTCATCAGTGAGTCCCACCACTGACGCCAGTGTCCCAAAGTCTCCTTTGTCTCCGGATGCCTGTGATGCTCTGGGGAATGAAATTCAAGTGTAATTTAGACCCTGAGGAGGAAATCCTGCTTTGGAAGAACATCTATGAAATCATCTCTCCCTCTAGCTTGCCCCTCACCCAAGTTACAGAGGGCTGATTTAGGCTCCTTCCACCCCACCCTCTGCCCATGAATCCTTAACCTTCTGGGTAAAATGGCTTTCTTGTCCTAGTTGTGGGCAATATTTGTGAAGACGTATGTCACGCTAATTTTCCCTGGACTCATTCAATTCCTTTAGCAAAGCTCCATATTTCTATCCAAAGACCCTCTTCAATTTCTAAGTCTAGTTAGGACAATTTGAATTGCATTAAGTATGAAATCGGAGTCCCTAGGAGAAAGTAGACAAGGGAATTTATAACTCAGGAAGGCTCAGTGAGAATAAAAGGGAAAAACTAAGGGTCTCAGATACCCTAATAGGACCATTTCCATGTTTCATGCAATAGGGAGCTATGCCACCCCCCTGGGCATCTATCTAGAGAAACCCATAACTCAAAAGATCCATGCACTCCAATGTTCATGGCAGCACTATTCACAGTAACCAAGACATGGAAGCAATCAAGTGGCCATCAACAGAGGAGTGGATAAAGAAGATGTGGCACATATACAATGGAATATTACTCAGCCATAAAAAGAATGAAATAATGCCATTTGCAGCAACATGGGTGGAACTAGAGATTATCCCACCAAGTGAAGTAAGTCAGTCAGAGAAAGACAAATATATGATATCATTTATATAGAGAATCTAACAAATGATAAAATGAACTTCTTTACAAACAGAAATATATTCACAGACATAGAGAGCAAACTTACAGTTACCAAAGGGGAAAGGGGGGAAGATAAATTAGGAGTTTGGGATTAACATATACATACAACTATGTATAAAATAGATAACCACAAGGTCCTACTATATAGCACAAGGAACTTGGAATTTTTTAGTAACCTCTAAGGGAAAGAATCTGAAAAAAGTACTTATATTTATATAAATAATTATATAATTATATGTATAATTATATATTGCATAGATAATATTCAGTTAATATTATATATATTATATTCAGTTAATTATATAACTGAATTACTTTGCTGTACACCTGAAATTAACACAACATTGTCTATCAACTAGATTTCATAAAAATTTTTTATAAATGGCTATTGTTCTAAGTGGTGACAAACAGCTGGTTCTCATCTGGGTGGAGATGAGGCAAGGATACAGAAAGTCTTTGCCACCGTGGTGGGGGTGGTTCCTTACCTGAAGGGTGGTCATCCCAAGCTCCTGGCCAATCAGGACTTGCCCCCCCTGCAGCTTGGCGATCCGGGGCTCCTCCACCTGCATGAAGTCATTTACCAGCTCCGTGATGTCCACCTGCCAGTCCGAGCCCAGCAGGTGGGCCAGGTGTGCCCCAGGCTCAGCCGCCTCGGCCACAAACTGAGTCAAGACTCGCACCATGGCATGCTGGTACTGAAGAGTGCAGCCCCGGCCCTTCTCTCTCTTCGTCTTCGTCCTCTTCCTCACTGTCCCGAGCTGGCCTGTCAAAGGGTCGGTTCAGTTTACCAGATGCTGATTTGAGGGGTCAGTAGTCAAGGGTGAAGCATGGGAGGGCTTGCAATGCAAGGGTGAGTGGGCATGACCCCCGCCTTCAGAGAGTCCACAGCCCAGGCGGGCTCAGACAGACATGCAGGGTCATGCTGAGAATCTCTGACCACTGGTATGGCTGAGTAATGACCAGTCCGAAGGGACTGGCTTGGTCAGCAAAGCTCTCAAATGTCCCCAACGATCCCACCTCCAGATTCAATTTGCAAAATTCCTTCTTTTTGCATGTGAGCTGGACCTAGAAGTTTCTTCCAATGAACGATCACGGCAAAAGTGACAGGATGCCGCTTTCAAGATTTGGTTTTCAAGACTGTGACTTCTGTCTTGGTCAGCACTCTTTTCTTGGTTCTTCTCTCTTGCTTGCCAGTGATGAAGCCAGCGGCCACATGGTGGGTGGCCCCATGGGGACATCCTATGGCTGGAAACTAGGGCCGCCTCTGGCCAACAGCCAACGTGGAACTGGAGCCCTCAGCTCAACAGCCAATGAGGAAATGCAGCTCTCAGCTCACTAGCCACTGAGAACTGGGGCCCTCACCTCAACAGCCAATTAGGAAGTGGGGCGCTAATCTCCACAGCCCGTGAGGAGCTGAGGCCCGATAACATCCACTTGAACTTGGATGCAAATCCTTCCCCACCTGAGCTTGGAGGTAAGACCCCTGCTCCAGCTGACAACTGGATTGCAGCCTGTGAGAAGCCCAGCTAATCCTTGCCTGGATTCCAGATCTAGAGAAACTGTGAGATAACACTGCTATTCTTTTAAGCCCTTGATTGGTGATAAGCCATTAAATTATGTAGCAATAGATAATTAATATAATTGGGCTATGGATGACTAGTAGAGCCTATAAACCAGGGCACAAAGGAGGCGAGTGTTTAACTCAAGGTAAGCCTCTAAGTAATAGTAAGTGTAGAAAGGGCAAGGATGATTTGACCAGGAGGCAGATGTTAGTTTCTCCCCACATCTGAAGAGTTAGGTGCTGTTGGCCCTTCCCAGCAGCACCACTGTTTCCATCAGAACAGTTGCTCCCCTGTCAAACTCACTCTGTTTCCATGATCTTTCCCTGGAAGAAACTTCCTAGGTCCAGCTCATATGCAGAAGAGAAGGGATTTTGCAAAGTGAATCTGGAGGTGGGGATCGTTGGGGACATCTGAGAGCTTTGCTGACCAAGCCAGTCCCTTCGGACTGGTCGGTACTCAGGCCATACCAGTGATCAGAGATTCTCAGCATGACATCCCTGCCGTAGCCCAGCTGAGCAGCACCTAGATGTCCAAGATCAGATGCAGCCAATTCTTGGCTGAGTCTTTTCCTGCAACTGCCTACCCTCTTAAATCCATTCTCCCACCCAACACCCGAAACCCCAGTGGTTCAGAAAAGGGTCATCACTGAAACCATCTTCCAGCTGGACAGGGGATCTTAACCTTCATTCCTGAAGCCACACCCTCTCCCAGGGGGTCACAAGAACTAAAAGAGGTGGGTTGCAAGGGAAGGAATGTAAAAGTTATCCTTCAGATGGGTACCAATTCTCTAGTACCTGCCGAGCACCCAGACCCCAGGACTAGTTCCTTGTCTAATGCTGCCCATGCTCATTTTTGACTTTTTATGGGTGACTTGGATACGATTCCTTAAGCAGGGGTTTCTCTGAGATGACGAAGTCTCTGGACAAAGAGTCCGAGCTCTTACAACTCTGTACCTGATGCCCATTTATTTGCCTGATGTGGATGGTGGGGACTTGTCACTCCATCAAACACTGTCAGAGTGATGTGCCAGGCACACAGGTGCAGAGCTTCAGGTTTCATCTCCCCAAGGGAAGGCGATCTCTGAGCGTCCTGGGCAGGGGGCACAGAAATACTGCCCAGATCATCAGCATCTGTTCAGATGTCTCTCTGGTGGACTTCTGTGCCCTTCCAGAATCAATCTCCCTCTCCTGGTATTGATCCACTGGTTCAGACAGGGTTGACCTCTTTCTCTAGCTCTTCTGGCTCCAGCCAGGAACTGTGGCTGAAGCCTAGCCAGCCAATCAGTGTATTCTATCTCCTCCCCCGCCACCACTTGCCCTGCTTTCCCCTCCCCTCCCCCCTCCTTCCCTCCCTCCTTCTCACCCTCCTCCTCCCCCTCATCTTCTTCCTCCCTCCCTCTGTCCGCCTCCCTTCTTCCTCACCCTCCTCCTCCTCCTCTCCCCTACCCCCTTCTCTTCCTCCTCTTTCCCTCCTCTCTCCTCTCCCCACTCCCTCCACCTCCCCTCCAGTGATTAGATCAGGGATAGGCACACAACCCAAATGAGGATAAGCCAGGACTCTTGCAGGAATTACTGGGGAAGAGAGGATGAACTTCTGCAGTCACAGAGAAGACAGAGAGAAAGTCCGGAACCTCATGAGAAGACGCCTGATGCAAACTGGAGCTGAGAGGGGGAAAGAGAGATGCTGAATCCCTGGAACCAGCCATGCCTGAAGTTAGCTACCCTGTGCATTTCCACCTTTAGCCCAAGCGCGCTTGACTTGGGTTTCTGCTATGAGCCTTGACCAACACAACCCACCTCTTGTTGGAGATGATGGGGACCCTCCAGCCCTTGATCTGGTTGAGCTCCGTGTCCGAGACCTCGATCTGCAGGGGCAGCCGAGGCAACCCACACCGTCATCTCCAGAGGACTGCTTAGGTGCTGGTAGGTGAAGTGAACCATCGCGTTCACCTTGCCTTTCATTTCTTTCCCATTGACGAAGACATAGTCACATCTGTCAGAAACCTGAGAGGAAGAGAGACAGGGGTGGGGGGATGCCTGAGTTTTTATCATATCCCAAAAGAAAAGCAGAGGAGGAAAGGGAAGTGTCGTGGCTTTTTGGGGGTCCTAATGTAGACATTTTTTTTCTTTTTAGGGCCTCACATGCAGCATATGAAGTTCCCAGGCTAGGAGTTGAATTGGAGCTGCAGCCACCAGCCTACATTACAGCTACAGCAACACCAGATCCTAAACTCACTGAGCAAGGCCAGGATCAAATCCGAATCCTCATGGATACTAGTTTGGTTTTTAACACACTGAGTCACAAGGGGAACTCCTGGTTTTTGCTTTCTGATGACATTTTGGGAGACATGTTTCTACAATATTTCTTAGCTTCTCTGTTTCTATTTTCTATGCTAAAAACTCCATCTTGTTCTGCTTTGCTTTACCCCATATTCCTGCTTGAAAAACAGTGGCAGTGCTGGTAAATGACTGAAGCTTAAGAACAAAGACCAAAGGCATAAGTTATTCATGTGGTCAGCTGAATGAGGACATAATGCATTGGTCTAGGCATGCCGGACCTGGTCTAGGCATGCCAGACCTGAGTAGATTGGCAAGCCCTTTGCATAGCATGATCTGTCCTGTTAAAATAAGAGAAGGAGGAACCTCGAGGCCCCAAGTGGTTTATGAGGGGTCGTTAGCAGAACATGCATCAGCAAGGAGAACGAGGCGCAAACCTAGGCACGCAGAGTTGCCACAGATAGGCATGCTGATTGCAGAAGCACAATGATGATTCTCTAGATGCTATGCGTAGATGCACAGATAGCTGACGCCAAGCTTCCTCAATACTAATGACTGTTAAATGCCTAAAGGTCAGAATAAAAGCTTAACCAGATACTGGCTATATGACTTTTAAAATAATAATAGTAATAATAAAAAACTATACCCTGCACCTATAGCTTCCTCCTCACTTGACCTAATCCCAAAGAGCACAATAAAAGCAATGTGGTTTCTTGAGGTGGGGCTCTTGGTCCCTGAGACCTTAAGTTCCCCGGTTCCCACCTTTAATTAAGATAAATGTCTCTGTGTCTTGTTTTATGTTAACTTTTTTCTTAAGTTTCACAGCATCCATTCTTCAGCCCTCACCTGCTGAGCTGGTCTCGGCAACAACAAATGCCGAGGAGCCCCCACTGCCACTGCTCTTGGGATCTCTGCCTGGCTGGGTGCACTCATCCCCACTTACTGCAGGTGCTTTGCTGACAATTTATACTGTAACCTCTTCTGGAGGACCACCCCTAGGTGATGGAGCTGTACCTGCAGTTACTGGGTGCTAGGTACCACCCACCCTCCCCCTCTGCGCTGTGATGAGTTCTGGTTTGCCTCGAGAAGGGGTGAACTGTGTGTAGAGTTCACCACCCAGCGCTCCTCCGGGGATCAGCCAAGCTTCAACTTCATCTGAAAGGGTCCTGCCTCATCTTCTCCCCGCTTCCTGCATCCTGCTTCCCTCACTCCCAACAGATGTCTCCTGAGAAAGTCCTCAGTGAACCATGTGCTGACACCCTCCCATCTCCACTGTGTGGGCAGATACTGAGCTTCGTTCCTCATGGTTCCTCGGAACTTCTCCATGGGATTCTCCCCGCCTGCCCGCTGCCATGGCAACCAGCTCAATAGCACCTCCCAGTGGTTTCTCTTCCATTCAGCTATCCTGTCCTGCCTCCCACGCCCTCCCTCTGCTTCCTGGCATCACTTCCCAGTTACACCAGCTGCCCTCAAGTCCATGTATCAGGCTTTGCTTTCCAGAGAATCCAGACACATTAACCCAGGCACCTGTTAGCTCATTCCATCCTCAGAGCAACCCAAGGATTGAGCATTCCCGTTAACCTCATATTCCAAATGAGGAAACTGAGCATCCAGGAGCTTGTCTATGGTGCCCCCGCCCAGGCCGGACCAGCCATGGTTCGGCCCTGGGGTCTGGCTCCGGAATCTACATTCTCAATTAGTGCCTGTGTATGAGACTGCTCCTCTCTACTGACGTTTGAGAAGAGCCAAGATCAAAGCAAGGACCTTGTTGCCTTGCCTCTGGTTCCTGGCTCTCCAGCAGAGCTCGTGCTCATCCTCAACAAGAATGGGGGCAAAGGGAGTTTCTGTTGTGGCTCAGCGGGTTAAGAACCTGACTAGGAGCCATAAGGATGTGGGTTGGATCCCTGCCTTGCTCCATAGGTTAAAGGATCTGGTGTTGCCATGAGCTGTGGTATAGGTCAAAGATGTGGCTCAGATCTGGCATTGTTGTGGCTGTGGTGTAGGACAGCAGCCGCAGCTCTGATTCAACCCCTACCTGGGAACTTCCATATGCTGCAGGTGCAGCCCTAAAAAGAAGGAAAAAAAAAAAGAATGGGGCAAATCCTTGGGGTTGTGTAGTCAAAAGAATGATGGTCCCTAAAGGGATCAGGTCCTAATCCCTGGAACTGGTACTGTTATCTTATTTGGGCCCCCAAAGGACTTTGAAGGTAAGATTAAGACTCTTGGGGTGGACAGATTATTTTAGATTATTCGGGTGGGCCCTGAATGCGAGCCGAATGTCCTTATGGGAGAGAAGCACAGGGAGATTCAAGTGCCATGGCAGAGGATGGCTATGTGTCACCAAGGCAGGATGACACGTTCCAGGGTTTGAGGATGGAGGGAGGGGACAAGGACCCCAGGGCACGCATCTCTAAGAGCCAGAAGAGGCAGGAGCATTCTCTCCTAGAGCCTCAGGAGGAAGTGAGGCGCACTGCCACCCTGTGAAACTGATGTTGGACTTCTAGCCTCTGGAACCGTGGGAAAATGAAGTGTGGTTTCAAGCTACCACATCTGTGGTCCTTACTCCCAGCAGCCACCAGGGGGGCGCAGAGAGGTGGAGGAGGATGGACACAGAGGCTGTGAGGGTGCCCTCCTTGTTCTGGGGCCTGGCTGGTTGAACTCAGAGTGGGGGGTAGGCAGGCGCGAGCTGCTGGGTTTATTGAGCATCTACCTTGTGCCCGGCCGAGCAGCTGAGCATGTCACATATGTGACCCCTGTTGGTGGTCACAACAACCCAGGAGGCAGGGGCCATTGCTGTCACTTCACAGAGGATCAACCTGGGGTCTGATACATTAAGAACATTTCCCCAAGGCCAAACAGCTGCAAAGCAGCCAAGACCAGACTCAACCCATCAGCCCCCAGCTGCCTCCCTCTCTGGCACGGGCCTCACTCCTGCCCTAATGCTCTCCCGAAGTCTGTCTTTTAAAGGACACAAAACCTCCCTCCAGCACTTAGAGGGGCATGAAAAAAAGCAAGGCAGAAATTACTAGGTTGTTCGAACGTTTAAAAAAGAATTGCTGAGGCGTTCTCGCTATGGTGCAGTGGGTTAAGCATCTCACTGCATCGGCTCAGGTCGCTGTGGAGGTGCCGGGATTGCCGGCCAGGTGTAGTGGGTTAAGGTTCTGGTGTTGTCTCAGCTGTGGTGTAGGTCACATAGTCTGCACTACGGTTTGGATTCAATCCCTGGCCTGGGAACTTCAACATGCCACGGGTGTGGCCATTAAAAAAAAAGGGAGTTCCTGTTGTGGTGCAATGGAGTCAAAAGTGTCTCTGCAGTGGCAGGGATGCAGGGTGGATGCCTGGCCCGGTGCAGTGGGTTTACGGATCCAGTGTTGCTGAACTGTGGTGTAGTTTGCAGCTAAGGTTCAGATTTGATCCCTGGCCCGAGAACTTCTATACACTGTGGGGCAGCCAAAAAAAAAAAAGATTATAGGGAGTTGCTATCATGGTCCATCGGAAATGAATCTGACTAGCATCCGTGAGGACACGGGTTTGATCCCTGACCTTGTGCAGTGGGTTAAGGATCTGGCATTGCTGTGAGCTGGGATATAGGTGGGTCACAGACGTGGCTTGGATTTAACATTGCTGTGGCTGTGGCTGTGGCCAGCAGCTACAGCTCTGATTTGACTCCTAGCCTGGGAACCTCCATGTGCCATGGGGAGGCCCTAGAAAGAAAAAAAAAAAAAAGATAATCGATGACAGCCTCTTATATCTTCCTGGTGAGGCAGCAGGGGCGCAGCACACCCAGAGGGGTGCCAGGAGGGTTGGCGTCCAGTGCATTGTCAGCATCTTGGAGGGATATGCGGACATGGGTCCATGTATGAGCTGCAGGTGTCTAAGCGTCTGTCAGCAGCAGAAATACTTAAATTTGACTGCAAAGCAGGATGGAACCTGCCTGGGTGGCTTTATTATAATTTGTGTCCAGTCCTTTCTTCAGGGCTGGTGAGTCTTGAATCTTAGGCTTTTTCTTTTTTTTTTTTAAGGGCTGCACCTGTGGCACATGGACGTTTCCGGGCTAGGGGTCGAATCAGAGCTATAGCTGCCGGCCTAGCCACAGCCACAGCAATGCCAGATCTGAGCTGCAACTTCGACCTACGCCAGAGCTTGTGGCAATGCCAGGTCCTTAACCCACTGAGTGAGGCCAGGGATCAAACCCACATCCTCACAGAGACAAGGCCGGATCCTTAACCTGCTGAGCCATGATTGGAACTCTGGCTTTTTCTTTTCAAGTCTTTCAGTTCTGAATTAGGCTGAATTGTCACAGATAATCGAGAGAGAGGGAATGAAAAGGGAAATACTGATATGACTTGCTTTCAGAAAAAGAAGCTGTTTCATGATTTTTAGCTTTCTGGACCCTCTTGCCAAACAAGGCTTCCTAAAAAAGGCACCTGGTGATTGTCGTGGGCAGGCTTGCCCCCCTTACTCCTGCTGAAAGAGGCAGATGCCAGGTGTGCTAGGCATAGTGCTGAGTTTAAAACTAAGTCTTCGTGCATTTCGTTTTCTGTTTTGGAACTCTGTTTTTCTCCTCAAGGTACTAAGAAAAAGTGGGAGCTAGACACTGGTGAAAAGTGGGAGGAAGGAAAGCAGAGGGAGAGCAGGGCTTGACACCTAAGCAGTGTCATCTTAGCGGAAATACATGGAGGCAGCTGACGCCAGGGACTCGGAACAGCTCTGCTGTGTCCATTGGGCAGAGAACTGAGATGGAGATGCTGCTGTTGATGCTGCTGATGGTGGTGATAATGGTGCTGCTGCCGCTGACGCTGGTGGTGGTAGTGGCAGGGGTGATACTGGTAATGATGGTGGGGGTGGGAGTGGTGTGTGTGTGTGTGTGTGTGTGTGTGTGTGTGTGTGTGTGTATTTATATCAGGTGATAAGAACAGCAAGGGCATTTGCTAATGTCTAGCCCCAGTCCTGCCGTTCATGCTTTGTGAGTGGAGGCATCAACCCTGTTCGCCAACCACATCTGGTTCTTCTCTGGTGACATAGTAGGACTGTCCTTCTAGCTCACCTGTCATTGGACAAGAATTGCTGGTCTTTTTCTTTTTTTTTTCTTTTTGGCTGTGCCCATGACATGCAGAAGTTCCTAGACCAGGGATCGAACCTGCACCACAGCCATGACAACGCTGGATCTTTAGCTGCTAGTCCACCAGGGAACTCCCAGGGATTGCCTGTCTTGACAGGGAGCTGTGAGCAAGAGCGAGAGATGGCACCTCCTTGCGGGAACATTGAATTTCCTATGCGGGACCTTCCAGAGGTCCCTCTTCCCCTACCATGGGGACTGGCAATGGGGCAGGCAGTGGCTACCTGGCCAGCCTGGCCTCCTGAGTGCCTGTGACAAGCACAACCCCCCCAAAAAAGCCTCAAGGACAGGCGACATGGGTGACAGATACACCTTTCTTGTTCAAAGTCACTAACGTGTAGGATGATCCATTACCTCATGTTGATGGAGCTTATTCTGACGGCACCAACATGCACGGACATAGTCTGATTACTGCATTGATAAAAATAGAACCACAAGTCTGTTCTCTATGCCTGTGAGTCTGTTTCTGTTCTGTAGATAGGTTCATATGTGCCGTATTTTAGATTTCACATGTAAACGACACCACATGGTATTTTTCTCTGTCTGACTTACTTCACTCAGTCATCTCTAGGTCCATCCATGTTGCTGCAAATGACATTATTTCATACTTCAATAAAATAAATTTAAAAAATTAGAATGTACCGAATTCATGGATTTAGCAGGCTAGGGCCGGGTGAATAAGATATATGAGGACAGGTAAGATAATGAGGAAGATGGGAAGATCCTAATTCTTGCAAACACAAAACGAGTCCAGAATGTAAGTGGGGTCTGCAAAGGAATGGGCGGGGTGGGGGCAGAGGTCTCTGCCCTAAGCCGTCCACACACATATCATCTGTGAATGCCAGCTCTTGGAACCTCCCTGCCTCATGCTCATGACCTTAGAAATGACTAAAACTGCATACAAGCAGAATAAATAAAAGTCAAGGAAGAAAGATGCACTGCCTTGCAGGCTGTACTTTGGAAGAGGGTTGGGGTGAAGCTGGAGAAGGATTTGAGTAGAACATAAAGACTGAGGGCTCCTGAGGCAAAGACTTTGGTGATAAGTAATGGGTTTCACTGAGCCTAGGTGCAGGGGAGGTCAGGGGCATGACACCTGCCTGGGGGCACTGATGCTCCTGAATCGGGTGCTTTTGAGACTCTGGTCCCCCAGGGACCTGCGTGTTACCATTCTTAAATGGAGGGGACTCCAGCCTGGGAGACGTCAGGAGCTTGCATTGTGGGTTGTGGCTTAGCCTGGCTGCTGCAAGTTGCAGCTGCTACTGCCTTGTGAGTGCTCCTGGTCTCCTGCTGCTTCCAAATACTTTGGAGTCTGTTCAGAGGAAGCAGCAGGAGGGGAGAGGAAGCAGCAGGAGGGGAGAGGAGAGGGGAGGGAGAAGGAGAAGAGAGAGAGGAGGAAGAGAGGGAGGGGAAGGGAGAGGGGAAAGGAGGAAGAGGGAGGAGGGAGAAGAGAAGGGGAAGGAGTGGGGGAAGGAGGGGAAGAGAAGGAGGAGGTGGAGGGAAAAGAGAAGGAGAAAGGAGGGGGGAGAGGAGGGGGGAGGGGGAGGGAACTTTGGAAACTTCCCTTGGCTGGTGGGAACTGCTTCACTGGAGATTCCTGATCCCTGGAACCCATCGATGGCATCTTCTACAGAAAAAGCTTTTTTGTGGAGTTCCCGTTGTGACTCAGTGGTTAACGAATCTGACTAGGAACCAGGAGGTTGCGGGTTTGATCCCTGCCCTTGCTCAGTGGGGTTAAGGATCCGGCGTTGCCATGAGCTGTGGTGTAACGTGTAGATGAGGCTTGGATCCCGAGTTGGTGTGGCTCTGGCGTAGGCCGGTGGCTACAGCTCCGATTAGAACCCTAGCCTGGGAACCTCCATATGCCACGGGGGTGGCCCTAGAAAAGGCAAAAAGACAAAAAAAAAAAATTACACACTCCCTCAAAGAGAGGAAGCAGAGAAATGGGACTGTCTGGGTGAGCTGACAAGACCTGTTCATTCCCTCTTGTTAAAATACAACTGACTGTACACATCTGGTAATTTATTAACTACCACTTTACAGTGCTGAAGGTTTGAAGGAGGGATCTATGAAAACCCTTGAACCCCTTTTGTAATCCATTTCCAGCTGGCTGCACTGTTCCATGATGGGGATGTAGTTAATGTGTCTGCCTCCAGTGTGCATAACGCAGCACTTAGGTGAATTTAATGCCATTTCCTTCTTTTCTGTTTAAATGCTGTACGAGTTTAAATCTTATTTAAATATCACCAACATTCATGGTAAAATTTATGTTCTTCTGATACTTTTCTCTTTCCTATTTTTTTCCCCCAAGAGTGAGAGCTAAGGATATTAAAATTCCATCCCCCTTCCCTTTAAATTTGGCAAAAGGAGACAGCTTGCAGGAATATTTGCATCTGATTCTCAAGCTAGGTATCACCTCCTTGAGATGAGTCTTTATCTCATCAAAAATGATACCGTTAATAATAGCGGTAATGAGAAAAGCAGCAGCTAATATTTATTGAGTGTTTGCTATATGCCATGCACTTTGCTAGCTATCATTTCATTTAATCCTCACAATAAGTCTATTAGGAATGTGCCATTACCCCAAGTTTCAGAAGAGAAAATGAGGCACGGTGTCCTATCGCCATGGCAGACATATTACACTGGGTTCATTCATTGGAAGAGAATTTACAAAGCTCATTGCACCAGGCTAATTTATTGGGAGACGACATTACCTACCTCAGTGGTATCTGTTAATATAAAATAGACACTTTTATGCCAAGAGAAAAGCAAGTTTTATAACACAGTGGAGGAGGAAGAGCCGAGGCAGGGAGCCACAGATGTGCCACAGGGGTCCTAAGGCTGATACTGAGGTTGATGGAGATGCCAGGTGTGCAGAGAGCTTAAGAGCTAACTTGAGGAATTCCTTTGTGGCTCAGCTGATTAAGGATCTGGCATTGTCACTGCTGTGACATGGGTTCAACCCCTGGCCTGGGACCTTCTATATGGCATGGGCACAGCCAAAAAAAAAAAGCAATGAGGTCCTGCTGTATAGCAGAGAGAACTATATCCAATCTCTTGGGATAGAACATGAAAGAAGAGAATAATGATAAAAGGAATGTATATATGTATGTATGACTGGGTCACTTTGCAATACAGAAGAAATTGACACAACATAGTAAATCAACTCTACTTTAATAAAAAAAAAAAGCTGACTTGAGTATCAGTTGACTCTTTTGCGGGCTGCACTGTGTCCCCCTAGATTTATATAACGAAGCCTAAACCCCAGGACCTCAGAAAGTGACTTCATCAGGACACGGGGTCTTTACAAAGCCTGTTCCATTAAAAGGAGGCCGTTCAGGTGGAAAGAGATTAGGACACAGGGAGAGTCTTCTGGGTGCTCGTGGGCTGCGGAAGACCATGTGAGGACACAGCGAGAAGCTGGTCACTTACAAGCCCAGGAAAGAAGCCTCAGGAGAAACCTGCCCTGCTGACCCCTCAATCTTGGACTTCCAGCCTCTAGGATGTGAGACCACCTCCTGTCGTCTAAACCCCCTGGTCTGTATTATCTTGTTATGGCATCCTTAACAGACTGATAGAGCCTTCAAGCCAATCTCTAGAGATTGTTTTCCTACTTGAGGAAGAAATGGCCAGCTTGAATGAAGGGGAGGTTAGCAGGTAGCACAGGGGACAGCTGGCTTCCAGGGTGGAGGGAGGAACTTCATCTATTGGTGACCATTAAAGCCAGAATTGGGGACTTCTATTACCTGGAACCTTTCCAAAGGTCCAAATGCAAAGACTAGTTTCATTCCGACAGCATCCCCAAGGCAAGGAATTATTGTGATACCCACTGTACAGATAAGAAAACTTAATCCCAATGAGATGAGATGAGTTTAAGTTTGCACAGCTAGAAAGTATTAGATCTATGATTTGAATCCAAGCCATGCTGGCTCTGGAGGTGGCCCTCCTGCTCCTTACATGAGATGATGTAATCATGAGAAGCAGATGCCAGGACAGAAGTTTAATTAGGCAGTGACATCTTTGGAGGCATAAGGATGGGCAGTAAGGCTCTCATATCAGATGCAGACCCGACGACATTTCTCCCAGCTCAATTGAGTGGCTCAGAGCCAAGAGCAGATGCCCAGTGGAGAAGCCCTGCTTTGGTGAAAATGGCCAGACCCTCATACCCTTGTCTTAGCATCTGGGACTCCCCCAAGAAGTGACTCAACTTGAAACTGAGGGGACCCAAGGAGCTAAAAAATAGCTGAGGATGTCGGCTACCAATGCTCCTTGAGGCAGAGCAGAGAGTGTTATTGAACTGAACTTGGGTCTGATCACCCAACGCAAAGAAAAGCCAATCTACTGACCCCAGGTTGCGGTGAAGGAGAGCACAGAGTTTATTGCAGACACCAAATAAGGAGAACAGGCAGCTTGTGTCAAAAGACTCGAACTCTCCGATGGCTTTTAGGAAAGGGATTTTATTTTTATTTTTCCCTTTTCAGGGCTGCAGCTGGAGCATATGGAAGTCCCCAGGCTAGGGGTCGAATAGGAGCTGCAGCTGCCAGCCTACACCACAGTCACGGTTATGCAGGATCTGAGGCACATCTGTGACCTGCGTTAGAATTTGCAACAACAGCAGATCCTTAACCCACTGAGTGAGGCCAGTGATTGAACCCAAATCCTCAGGGACACTGAGTCAGGTTCTTAACCTGCTGAGCCACAAAAGGAACTCCTAGGGAAGGAGTTAAAAAGCAATATTGGGGGTGAAATTTGCAGGGTACCTGATCAGCTCATGGATTGTTTGGTGATGAAGTAACAGGGTGATTTTTGAGGAATTTCAATAATTGGTGGTCAGCATGCAGTCAACTTCCTCCACCTGGTGAGGGTTTTAGTAAGGACATGGCTCAGGATATTATCTATAGCCCCCTGAGAAGGAATTAAAGGTCCTTGGCTTTGTTTAATGCCTAAACCATTATTATTTTGTCTTGCTTGACTGTTTTCCTTCGCTTCTACATTTTTTTTCCGTCTCTGATTAAATTTGCTCTTTAGAACTCAGGGAAGGGCTAGGAGGCTAAAGCTTTTCTACAAACAAGAGACAGGGGATACTGCGGGGTCTGCCCCCAGGAAGGCCCTGCAGAGTCTTGCTAGGTTTCAAGAACCTTTTTTATAAGGAGCAGCTGGGACCCCTTCCATGTCACCACAATGGGCCTCTTTTTTATGACACTGAACAGGGCTATTCTGGTGTCTTTAGAATCATCTATACTAGATAGCTTATTTTTTTTTTCTCCTCCAGAAACCTAAATTTAAGTTCCCAAGAAGCTCCGTTATTTTAAAATCAAAACAACATTTTTACACCACCCTCTATTCCCACTTTCATTCTCTCCTTGGTCAGAAGGAATAACACATTCAATGAACATTCTCTCTTAGTTCTTCAAATTATCCACCACAAGGCCTGGGTCACAAGATCACCGTTGTCTTATCAGAGTTGCCATTCAGCATTCTGTCAGAAAAGACTTTTAATAACGACCAATCTAAGCAGCTCCTGCCCCAGGCCAGCCTCAGCACTATTGTTATCTGGGGCCGGATACTTCTTTGCTGCAAAGAGCTGTTCTGGGCACAGTAAGGGGTTTAGCAGCATCCCTGGTCTCCACCCACTAGATGCCAACCTTCCCTCCAGCTGTGACAACAAAACTTGTCTCCAGAGAAAAGGGTACCCTTCTACATTGTTGGTGGGAATGTAAACTGGTACAACCACTATGGAAAACAGTATGGAGGTCCCTCAGAAAGCTAAATATAAAACTACCATATGATCCAGCAATCCCACTTCTGGGCATATGTCTGGACAAAACTTTCATTCAAAAAGATACATGCCCCCCTATGTTCACTGCAGCACTATTCACAATAGCCAATACATGGAAACAACCTAAATATGTCCATCAACAGATGAATGGATTAAGACGATGTGGTACATGTACACAATGGAATACTACTTGGCCATAAAAAGAACAAAATAATTCCATTTGCAGCAACATGGATGGAACTAGAGATTCTCATACTAAGTGAAATATGTCAGAAAGAGAAAGAAAAATACTATATGATATCACTTACGTCTGGAATCTAATGTGTGGCACAAATGAACCTGTCTACAGGAAGGAAACAAACCCATGGACATGGAGAACAGACTTGTGGCTGTCAAGGGAGAGGGTGAGGGAGTAGGGTGGACTGGAAGTTTGGGGTTAGTAGATGCAAACTAATGCATTTGGAGTGGATAAGCAATAAGATCCCGCTGTATAGAATAGGGAACTATACATCCAATCCAATACACACACACTCCCACACACACCCACACATATGTATGTATAACTGGGTCACTTTGCTGTACATCAGAAATTGACAGAACATTGTAAATCAGCTATAATAATAATAATAAAACAAAAACTTGTTTCCACACATTGTCAAACATCCCCTGGGCTGCAAAGTCACCCTCACTTAAGACTGTTGGGAATCATTTCTTAAATGGTTTTTTTGAAGAGCACAAAACCCTCTGCCCCACCTGGTAGAACTATCTCCATTTTACAGAGGAGGGAACTATGTCAATGAAGAGACATTTACATGTTTCCATCTTTGACTTTTGAAAACCATGCAGTGATGAGTGTCCTTGTGCATAATCCCCGTGCTCTAATGCAGGTTTTACATATGGAGAAGCCTGCCCTGAGGATTCTACCATCTCCTTTTGCTCTTCCCAGCAGTCCTGTGAGGCTAGTGTGACGACATTGCCTTTTTCAGGGGTTGAGAACTTTAAGACTCAAAAAAATGAAAGAACGTGGCAAACTGTATTTTCAAAGGTGGCCACCACTATCTCTCCCAGCTCACGTGTTCTTTCTCCATGGGGGCATTGCCGTGTCCCATTGAAGAGGTGGAGCTTTACTTCCTCTCCTTGAATCTGGATTGGCCTCAAGGACCAAGAGAATGCAATGCAAGTGGTCACCTGTGATGTCTGACACCAGATTGTGAGAAGCCTTCCACCTGGGATTCTTGGAACTCTTGCCCTTAAGTGCAATGTCCTAGGAAGCCCAGGCCAGAGGGAAGGTCGCCTGTGGACCCTCCAGTCGACAGCTCACACTGGGCTCCGAGCTAACCACCTACATCTGTTGCCATGTGCATGGGTGCACCATCTTGGATGTCAGCACAGTTCAATGTTCGGATAACTCCTTCCAGGCGCCTCCCTGATGGCAACAACATGAGGTCATCAAATGGAAACTGCCTCACTGGGCCCAGTCAACCCACAGCACTGTGGTTTGTTGTGCAGATAACCAGAACAAGAAAATACACTTGGAAAATGTAAAGCTGACCTTGAACCAATTCTCTGTTCTCAGGCCCTAGGATGGGCATCAGCCTAGCTCCAGGCTTGGCTGTGTCGCCTGCCCTAAGGGAGCCCTCTTTCTGGGCCCTCATGGGGGTGTCTCAGGAGTGCAGCATCCTTGTCCCAGTTTCCCATACCCTACCTGTTCAGCACTTTGCTTCACCACATCCCCCTTTGTGCCAGAAATTCTAGATGATCTGGGGCCTTCATTACTAAACAGTACAAATCAAGGACACAACATTTCTACCGTCTGTTCTAGGTCTTGGAAAGGAGTCTGGGGAAGGGAAGGGACCTCAAGCTTAAGATGCATTGGTTTCATGACAGCTCTGCCTCCAGGTAAGAATGATTACTATCCCCAATTTATAGATGGGGAAATTGAGACATGGTTTGTTTGTCTTGAACATATTTATGTCAGCCAGAAAACTGACAGAGCCAGACCTCTGTCCCTGGAAGACTAATAATCTGTCAACACTGAGTCACATCCCCTCAAGGCAATGGTCATCTGAGAAGTGGCTTTCCCTGGGCAATGGTTTGCTGGTAAATGTAGCCACCAGCTCTCTGTAAAATAAAGACTAGCCTCATTTACAGCATGTTTTAATAGAAATGCTCCTAATTTCATGCTACCAACTTAAAGTCACTGAATGCAGATTTGGGAAGAGACAAGCAAAAATGGGTCCTGCTGGCTGCTACAAGCCACTTCCACTCTCCTACCA
Organism: Phacochoerus africanus; assembly: GCF_016906955.1. Taxonomy (NCBI): domain Eukaryota; kingdom Metazoa; phylum Chordata; class Mammalia; order Artiodactyla; family Suidae; genus Phacochoerus; species Phacochoerus africanus. Next base: position 25,951,848 of record NC_062558.1, on the reverse strand, counting down.
TCCCTAGGATTCTCCTGTTCACAGGGTCCCCACCATCCCCTATTGTCTCGTCACCAGCCCTTGGATTTGCAACCTCTGAAAAGGCAGAATTGCCAGAGGGAGAGAATCAGTGATGCAATCAGCCTCCAAACCCAGATGAGAGAATTGTTTGAGGGAGGAAGTCCTCACGGCCATGAAGAATCACACACGTTTTCCAACGTCAGCCACTACGTTGCAGATATGGGATCTGACCCAAAGGTTTTCCCGGCCCTGGCGTCCTTGCTCATTTCATTACTTCATGCTGTTTTTCTCCCTAAGCCAGAGCAGCGCAATCCCTCCATCCATTTATCAGGAAAGTGATACTCCGGGGAGAACAGCATTTGTATTGATAGTGAGAAATTGGAGGAAAGATGCTGACTGCAGTCCAAGTCCTTTGGCAACTTTCTGGTTATAAATGAGAATGAGTAAATACAAAAGATGCCTACAAAAATACAGGGAAAGAACTGGTTTTCTGGTTGTGATTCATAAACCGCATGCACCCTCCCACGCGGGTGATGAAGTCTGTGGATCAAGGTAGCTGCCCTCCCCCTCCCAAGGCATATGGAAATTTCTGGACCATGGATCGAATCGAAGCTGCAGCTGCAGCAATGCCTGATCCTTTAACCTATTGCACCAGCCAGGATCGAACCCTCGCCTCAGCAGGGACCTGAGCTGCTGCAGTTGGATTCTTAACCCACTGCACCACAGCGGGAACTCCCAGCCTGCCCGTTAATAACTAGACGTTAAGAATCAATTCCTTTTCACTTAAAAAAAACGTTGTGCTACTATCAGAGATGGAAAACTATCATCACTATGTGTAAATGGAATTAACTCCTTTTAAATAAGGGCAATAAAACCACATCTGGGTTAGAAGAAACCAGTAGAACTTGTTCAGAATTTCTACAGGGCGGTGAGACTCTTCTGGCCTGAAGGGGCCTGTGCATGTTTTTCCTTCTGGATAAATCCCAAGGTTGTCTAGGGTCATTAGGCTCTGGATCCAGATGTTCTGGTTTTACATTATTCCAGCTCCTTCACTCACTGGCTGTGTGACCTTGGGCAAATCACTTAACCTCTCTGTGCCTTGATTCCCTTATCTGCGAAATGGGGGTAGGATAATAGTACTGGCTTCATGGCTTGAGTAAATGAGTGAATATATGGGCAGTCTGAGGCTTCTGCATGCATACAGCAGACACTCAATAAAGCTTACAGTCTAGAAAGGTAGAGATGAGGGCAGCAGAATAGATGCACGGCAGCCGTGAGGAGCACTGTTCAGATCCCCCTTCATTGGGAACCCACCATAAGGAATGTCTTTGCTGACAGCTTCTGCCTACAAGGCCCCCAGCATCTGCCAGCCAGTGTCTGAGCATGGTGACAGCAAAAGGTGGTCATTTCCACCTAGTGTAAGCTTTCCGTCTGCTCAACTGCTAGAGGATTCTGAGCTCTGCTGCAGGCAGGGTCCTCCTGTCTTCTCTTTGTCCCCACCCTTCTCCTTTCACAGGGATCAGACCCATATCACATTCTGAAGCTCGCCCTGCTAACTCCCACTCCCTCTCTACTTTATTCTTTCCTCTGATTAGTCTCTTGCACATCTAGCTCTGCCTGATCCTGAAGATGCACACTGACGCTGAGGGTGACCCACATGTTGGGATCAGTGAGCCAGGGCCAAGGGAGGAAACTGAAAATGCTATTACTTCTTCCACCCTTATTTAGAAAATCCACCATTAGTGATTCATTCCTTTGGCTATGGAGGTGTTGGTTCCTGTTAACCACAAAGAGCCACACACACATTAATCTTTAAAAATATTTTTTACCTCATTTTTCTTTTTGGTTGTAAATGTAGCATACATACAAATGGATATTAAACACATAAATAAGGTTCTAGGAATAATGATTACACATACTAATATATCACTGAGGCATGAAGTAACTACTCCAGAAGCACTGTGAATACAATACTGCAATAACAATGCCCTCCTTTTCAGTCTTATCAGAAGTTCCTCATTAAGAAGAGAAGAGGCAGAGAGATCCTGACAGGGGAACAGGATGCTCTGCCTGCTCCCTGACTCTGCCCTGTATCTCCCTGTTGGCACAGACCACCTGGGGGCCATGTTGCCCTAGCGGGCCTGTGACCCTCCTTCTGAATGACATCGTTCCTAGCTGGACATGCACCCTGGGCTGCAGACATGACACAGGTAGAGAAAGCGGTGAACAGGTCCTCTGCCTACTGATGTGGAGGGATCCAGGATGGATCCCAAAATGAGGAAAGCAAGAGAGCCAGGGCTGCTACATGCTCAATGCCCTGACTGGCTGATAGATCACTGAAAATCTCCTCAACTGGTTTCTAGATCGTCACTGCTCTCAGTCTCCATGTGGCCCCTGCCACCTTCAGGACCCCTGGGAACCCCTCCCACAGAGCAAGGAAGGGGTTTCTATCTTGGAATCACTCCTGAGGACCCGGCATATAGAAGTCTGTGAAACAGAGCATTCCCGCTGTATCGCAACAGGATCAATGGCATCTCTGGAGCACTGGGATGTAGGTTCAATCCCTGGCCCCAATACAGCGGGTTAAAGGGTCTGGTGTTGCCACAGCTGCGGCACAGTATGGCTCGTACCTGATCCCTGGCCTGCGAACTCTATATGCCTTGGGGTGGCCAATACATACATACACACATACGTACATACATACCTACATACATGTTAAAAAGTACTTGGTCAAAAGAAATAAGCTATCAGCCAGGCAAAGACATGGAGAAACCTTAAATGCATGTTCCTAAGTGAAAGAAGCTGATCTGAAAAGGCTACACAATGTTTGATTCCAACTCTATGACATTCTGGGAAAGGCAAAACTCTGGAGGCAGCAAAAAAAATCAGGGGTTAGGAGGGAGGGATAACTAAACAGAGCACAGAGGATTTTTCGGGCAGTGAAACTATTCTGTATGATGCTATGATGGTGGATACATGTCATCATGCTTTGACCAAAATCCACGGAAGCACAACACAGAAGTTTCACCAAGGGTGAACTCAAGAAAATAAAATAATGCTATTTGCAGCCACATGGGTGAACCTAGAGATGATCATACAAAGTGACATAAGTCAGACAAATGTCACATGATGTCACTTATATGTGGAATCTAAAATATGACACAAATGGACTTATCTACAAAACAGGAACAGACTCACAGACATCGAGAACAGACGTGTGGTTGCCAAGGGAGGGGGTGGGGAGGAATGGTTTGGGAGTTTGGATTAGCAGATGCGGAACTAGTACATGTCTACATATAGGACAGATAAACAATGAGGTCCTACTCCGCAGCACAGGGAACTCTATCCAATCCCCTGTGATAAACCATAGTGGAAAAGAATATAAAAAACAATACACATGTATAACTAAATTGCTTTGCTGTACACTTGAAACTAATACAATGTTGTATATGAATTCTACTCCAATAAAAAAAAAAGAAAGGAAACTATGGGCTTTAGTTATTAATGAAGTATCAAAACTGGTTCAAAACCCCCTAATGTTTATTATAGTATTTTCTTTTTTTAAAATTATAGTTGATTTACTATGTTGGGTCAATTTCCACTGTACAGCAAAGTGACCCAGTTTATAGTATTTTCTATATTCCAAGCACTAAGTACTTTCCATGTTTTATGTAATCTCCATGACAATACAATGAGGGAAGTATTGTTATCATGACTGTGTCTTTGAGAGAGGAAGCTAAGACGTTAAATGGCCCAGGTTATAGCTGGTAGGAACCCAAGGATGCTGGTTTGTGACGCTGCACCTTCAGACATTCTTGCCTGTCATACTTCAATACAGAAAACACCAGTTTGGCAGCTTCCTGGTGGCCTGGAGGTTAAGTATCTGGTGCTGTCACTTCTGTGACTCAGGTTCGATCCCTGGCCTGGGAACTTTCGCATGCCATGGGCACGGTCAAAAAGCTTAAAAAATTTTTTTAAAAAGAAAACACCAGTTAGCTGCAAATTAACAGCCTAACTTCAGCCTCCATTACCATGAAAAGAAATATTTCTATAATAAGTACAGGTTTCCTTTCAACGGTTTTTTAAAATTCATAAAGCTTTGTCATATGTTAGAAATATTTCAGATTGCCTTTTAAGTCTGAATACCTCATTGGAGATTTTCTTTTCAACTGTTAATTATCTGGGGGCATAAAAGTGGGACATTGATAGGGGTTTCTAATAGAAGATTTTATGAGAAAAAGAATGTATATACATGTATAACTGGGTCATTTGTTGTACAGCAGAAATTGACACAACATTGTAAATCAACTATAATTAAAAAAAAAAAAGAAGTCAGGAGTTCCCATTGTAGCTCAGTGGTAATAAATCTGACTAGTACCCATGAAGAGGCAAGTTTGATCCCTGGCCTCAATCAGTGGATTAAAGATCCGGTGTTGCTGTGGCTGTGGTGTAGACCAGCAGCTGCGGCTCTGATTTGACCCCCAGCCTGGAAATTTCCATATGCCTTGAATGCAGCCCTAAGAAGACAGAAAAAAAAGTCAGAGGCATTTGAGGTGTAACATAAGCCCCGCCCCCTCCTAGCCTGAGCTCCCCCTGCTCTGCAAGCCTGAAAGTAACCATCATGGCCAGTCTCTTGTGCATCCTTCTAGAAGAGTCTGTGTATGGACAAGCATTTTAAGTACATATTTTCTTGTTAAAAAAAAACATGATGGGGAGTTCCCGTTGTGGATCCGCAGGTTAAGAACCCGACTAGTATCTATGATAATTTAGGTGCGATCCCTGGCCTTGCTCATTGGGTTAAGGATCTGGTGTTGCTGTGAGCTGCGGTGTAGGTCACAGATGCGGCTCGGATCCCACATTGCTGTGGCTGTGGTGTAGGCCTGCAACTGCAGCTCTGATTTGACCCCTGGCCTGAGAACTTCCATCTGCCATGGGTGTGGCCCTAAAAAGCAAAAAATAAATAAATAAATAAATAAATAAAATAAATAAATAAATAAATAAAATTTTAAAAATAAAAAAATAAAATAAAAGCAAAAGGAAAAAAAAATGATGGCCAACATTCTATGGTCTACGCTTTTTCCTAAAAAATATAGCTTGTGGGTAGTTCTAAATCCTTGTCAGTAAATTTCAGGTTTCTAGTGATGGAAAGTCTAAGAATCAGGAAGTTCCCTTGTGGCACAGCGGGTTAAGGATCTGGATTTGCCACAGCTGCAGGCTACAACTGTGGCGTGGGTTAGATCCCTGGACCAGGAACATCCACATGCTATGATGGGTGCGGCCAAAAAAAAAAGTCCAAGAATTAAAGTGAAACTTTGGAAGATGATGCTACACCACAGCTCCTGGCAACACCAGATCCTTAACCCACTGATTGAGGCCAGGGATCGAACACACACCCTCATGATTACTAGTCGGGGTTAGTTACTGCTGAGCCACAGGGGAACCAAAAACAGAAAAGAAAAAAACATACAGTTCAATGGTTTATAGTATATTCCCAGTTGCACAATCATTGATTGTTTTATGCTATGGTTGTCTATTTTGGCTGTCAGGGTTTTGTTTTTTTTTAAATATTTTAAATTTTATTGAAGTCTAGTTGCTGTACAGTATTACATGTCAGACGACTACAATAGTGATTCACAACTTTAAAAAGTTATACTTCATTTATAGTTATAAAATATTTGCTACATTCCATGTATTGTATAATATATCCTTGTAGCTTATTTTCTACTTAATTGTTTGTAACTCTTAATCCCCTACCCTTACATGGCCCCTCCCATTTCCCTTTCTCCACTGGTAACCACTAGTTCATTCTCTGTATCTGTGAGCCTGCTTCTTTTTTGTTTTATTCACTAGTTTGTTGCATTTTTTAGATTGCACATATAAGTGATATCATACAGTATTTTTCTTTCTCTGTCTGGTTTGTTTCACTTAGCGTAATGCCCTCCAGGTCCATCCATGCTGCTGCAAGTACGTTGCCCCTGTTTTTAAGCATATTCTATGAGCTGTTCCATGACAAGAGACTGACTCCAATGATTACAGGAGATGCTGAGGGGGCCCCTAGGAGAGGACAAATTAAAACAGCTGGTAGAATTCCAGCTTGGAGGCCAAGACCTGGAAATGGTGGATCTTGACCAGATTTTATATGAAGGAATGAAGTTGCCAAGTCTGGAGATGCTAGAATTAGGGGCCCCTCAGAGCCTGAAAAAGGTCAATCGAATCAATGAAATTAACCTCTCCTTGACCTGACACTGGCTAGAGTGATGAACAGGGTACACAGGGTCAAAGGAGTTCGTTTATCCAACATTTTTTTTTATGGCTGCATCTGTGCATATGGAATTTCCCAGGCCTGGGACTGAATCCAAGTCACAGCTGCAACCTATACCACAGCTGCAACAGTGCTGGATCCTTAACCCTCTGTACTACCCAGGATGGAATCCATACTTCAGCTTTGACCTGAGACACTGCAGCTTGATTCTTAACACACTGTGCCACAGTAGGAACTCCTATCCAACAAATGTTTCATGAGCACCTTTGGGGGGCTAGGTACTTCCCTCGATATCAGAGATAAAGCAGTAGATGGTAGAGATCAAATTTCTGATTTCAAGCAGCAGATGGTCCCATTGGGGCAAAGTCGTGCATTCAGATAACGGTAGGATCTGACAATGAAGTAGAATCCCAGGCTATGGAGGGATGAGGGCGAGGGTGCTGGTGGGAGGGGAGGGAGGCAGCAGAGGGAGGCAATGTTTTAGCAGACACCTGAATCTAAAGTCCTGGGTTGGACCCTCAGAAGACTTTAGCTGAGGGTATTTTGAAAAAAAGCAAGTATAAAAGTCAGACAATAGAAACAAGCATGAATCTTGGAGAGATAAAACAAATGCAGGACATGATGGCTGAAGTCGAAGGGAGAGGAGCAACGTGGGTGAGAGGAGATTGGTGGGGCCAGATCATACAAGGACTGGAAGGTTAAGGTGAGGAGGTTAGCTTTCATTAAAAGCATTGCATAAAGCCATTAGGATGCTAGCTGCATGGGAACGATAAGGCCTGATTTACATTTTTGGCCACAGCCATGGCACACATTAGTTCTCAGGGCCAGAGATGGAACCCAAGCCCACAGCAGCAACGTGAGACACAGCAGTGACAACGTCAGATCCTTAACCCACTGAGCTACCAGGGAACTCCTGATTTACATTTTTAAGGAGCCACTCTGGCTACTTGGTGAGAGTTGGATTGTGGGGAACAAGGTCTGAAGGCAATGTCCACAGGTGGATGCTTATGTCAGTGCATGAATATCTGAAGAGAAGCGGATTTTCAAGGAACCAGAATACTACCCCGAGATTAACTGCAAAGGGAAAAAAGCAAATTCACCGTGGAGAAACCCGGCTGGCATCACCTTAGCCACGGAATCAAAGGTAACATCACCAGGAAGAAATCATGTTGGCTATCACATCACATCACATCACTTCTGGGCTGTGCTCACCAGAGAACATAACCTCCATCTAATTGGGAGAAAATATCAGACAGACCTAAATTGAGAAACACTCTGTAACATATTTAATCGGGACTCTTCCAAAATGCCAAGGTTGTGAAAAATGAGGAAGGACGAAGGGATTGTCCACAGTGCTCACCTGGCCCCAGGAGGACCAGTTCCACCCTCACCCCTGACCTCCAGTTCTCACCTATATGCAAAGAACTTCCGTTTCAAAGAAAAGTTGAGTCGTAATTTACCGCCTGAACGTGCACACATCTTAACTGTCCAACTCAGTGAGTGTCTGCACATGTGCACACCTGTACAGCCCTCCAAACTCCAGACCACCTGTAACCCTCCCAAACCTCCCTCATCCCTCTATCACTCCCCCACTATGAACCATTATCTTGGCCTTCCTTCCCATGGATGAGTTTCACACCTTCTAGAACTCCATAGAGAAGAAATGGTACTGCATGTCCTCTCTTCTTTCCAGCTTCATCAGCTCACCTTTAGGCTTGTGAGCTGTGCCCATGCTCACTGTTCTTGCTGTACAGCGTTTCACTGTATGAACACACAATTGTGTGTTTATCTGTCCTCCTGTTGATGGGCGTTAGCTCCTTTCCAGCTTTGGGCATCACACATGATGTGGCTGTGAACATTCTTGAACACAGCTTTTTTTAATCATCTTTTTTTAATTAGAAAATTTTTGCTTGGGGTGTAGTTGCTTTACGATGTCGTGTTAGTTTTAGGTGTACAGAAAAGTGATTCAGTTATACATACTTTTACATACATACATATATATTATAGATAATATGTATGTTCTTTTTCTGATTCTTTTCCCTTATAGGTCATTACAAGATATTAAATATAGTTCCCTAGGCCATAGGGTACATCTTTGTTGTTTATCTCTTTTATATACAGTAATGTGTGTTATGTTAATACCAAACTCCTAATTTATCCCTCTGCTCCTTTCCCCTTTGGTAAGCAGGAGTTTGTTTTCTATGTCTGTGAGTCTGTTTATGTATTGTGAAGAAGGTCATTTGCATCTTTTTTTTTTTTTTAGATTCCACATATAAGAGATAGCATATCTGTTTTTTTCTGACCGACTTAGCCATAAAAAAGAACGAAATAATACCATTTGTAGCAACATGGATGGACTGAAAGTTGATCCTACTAAGTGAAGTAAATAGTATATAACTTGTGATGATGCCTGCCCTCATTTTTCTTGGGTGGATTTGCTTGGTTTCGGATAGACCTATGTTTCATCACCAGCACTTCCTCTACTTTCTTGGCCAATACACTCAGTTTCTGCTCTAAGGGGCCTCTGGTGCTGGCTATTAATGTCATTACATTTTCCCATCTCCTTACGATTACGTGGCCGCGGCTGTAACACATCCTAAGAAGAGGACAAGAGAATGGACTGTTTACCTTTGGGATGAAGCACATCCTGAGAAGCCCGGGAGGGAGAGGATGCCTGGCATGTATGAGGGATGCTTCGTGCTTTTCTGTCGGTTCCCAGAGAGAGAGAGGGTGACGTGTTCCTGGAAGTATGCTCATTTCCAGAGGGACTATGCATGTGATATTTGAAAAATCTAGATCCTCTGGGACAGTGTGTCCTATAGAAACTGTATCAGAGAAGTTGAGGGCTACATTGTGGAAACTCACCCCTTTCACCCTTCCAGAATTTAGCAAGAAACTAGCTCAGCGGGTCTGAGTTATGCCAACACAAGAATACGATTCTTCCAGTGCAGGGCTCCTTAATCTCTCTGTGATACAGAAAGTTATTTTTTTTTCTTTTAATTCCCAGTCTAGCACAGACTAACACCTTTTGTAAGGTACAATAAAACTCTGTCTGGAGGATGTGATGATGTTGAGCTGCTATAAGCCTTTCTAGACCCCCATCCTTAACTTCTGCATCTGTCTCACTGAGTATTTTTAGCAGAGAGTGTGTGGATCTGTGCTGGTCCCTGGACCACCCTGAGCTCACAGTGTTGCGACATGATGCTCTGCTTGGCTAGAACTTTCCTCTTGAAACATTATCGACATGGTGTTCCTTGCCCCTCCCAATCTTCTGCAAATTGACACAGTGTACAGAGGTAGGTCACCTCCTAGAGGACACACGCAACAAGCAAGTCCTTTTTGTGAGATATGGAGAGCTTGGGGCATTGCATGCATCTAAAAATTTCCCTTTACTTTTGCTCAACTCATCCCAAGAAGTACATGGGCTTTAAAAGTAGCCTGGACCAGACATACATATAGAATCTTGAAATGCACTGATATTAATATCTACAAGCTCTCTTTATATTTATATCTATATAACCATATTCATATAAATATTTTTGGTATCTATATGGTGGCATTCCAGAGCCAGTGAAAAGATCTTTGTACTCAGCTATAAAAGAGAATGAAATAATGTCATCTGCAGCAACATAGATGGACCTAAGTGAAGTAAGTCAGAGATGGACAAGTACCATATGATATCACTTATACGTAGAATCTAAAAAATGATACAAATGAACTTCTTTGCAATACAGAAACAGACTCACAGACATAGAAAACAAACTCATGCTTACCAAAGGGGAAAGGAGGGGACAGGGATAAATTAGGAGTTTGGGATTCTCAGATACCCACTACTGTATATAAAAGAGATAAACAACAAGGACCTAATATATGTCATAGAGAACTATATTTAATATCTTGTAATAACCTATAGTGGAAAAGAATCTGAAAAAGAATATATATGTGTGTATATATATATGTATATATAGTTTTAAACTTTACTCAAATTGAATTTATAATCCCTATGACTTTCCTACATATAAATAACAAAAGGGTGCAGTAAAATTAGCAAATACTAAAATATACTGATAATTTGTTCATTCTCAGTCTGTGGTTATATGTATGTGAGTCACTTCGTTGTACACCTGATTTCTAACACATTGATAGAACTCTACTTCAATAAAGATTCTTTGGGTGGTTCTGAGACCTCAAGGACATGGCTTTCTCTCTGGTGACTCCACTTTTTTCTTCTCCAGCAAGATCCTGTCTGCAGTTTTTGGTTCCCAGACCTCTCCCCCAGCACTTGAATGCACAGAAAGGAAGGACGGGTGTAAGAAGCAATGAGAAAAGCAGTGAGAGAAGCGGCGAGAAAGTGGTTTTCTTTTCTCTTAGTTTAATGAGTGTGGATCACATCTCCTATTCAGGAGCCCACTCAAGGCTGCAAGCATCCTAGCAGTATGTAAAGGATTTGGCTATTTGAAGAACAAAAATATACCAGTGCTATTGGGGGGCAGGGGGTGAAAGGTATGGGAATAACTGTCACGATATGTACGCATTTGGCAGGGATTTCTATTAGGGATCGAATCAGTGTTCCTTGAATGGACACAGGGTTCTACTTGAATGTGTTTTTCAAGAGTCTGTTAAAATGAGCTAGAGCACAGAGTTTATCTTAGTAGCTCTGGAATTTTAAATGAACAAAGAGCTTTCCTCTTCCTTATTAGCATCAGGCAATTACGAGAGGGGGCCAAGTCCTACAAGAAAGGAGATGGCCTTAGCGCTAACAGAGCTGTCACTGGGATGCTGAAATGCTGAGAGTCAGGAAGGAGGTGTTACATTTGTGGCGATCTGGGGCATGGGATGCCCTACAGTTGGGGGTGACATCGGAGGGATACAGAGTCTGCAGTCCGCACAAACTGCAGAGAAACATTTAGAGGAAAAACATTTGGTGCCAAGAACTGGCACACCGGCCCATCCAGCAGAGGCCAAGAGAGAGAAGGATGCATAAAATGAATGAACACACTGGCATTAAGGCTGTCCTATACTACTCACGAAAAGTACCAAAGCATGCATTTCTTTGATGAAGTTTTTTTGCTAATTTTTAAAATTACAGTTGATTTACGATATTCTGTCAAATTCTGTTGTATTAAAATGTGTAATGGACTTTTTTTTTTTTTCTTTTTACAGCTTCACCTGGAGTATATGCAAATTCCCAGGTTAGGGGCAGCCAGATCTTTAATCCAGTGAGCAACTTGATTAAGTTTTTGATGTTTCCCATCGCTCACATCCAAAGAACACTTTTTCCCCTCACCCTACGATCTTTCAGAGAAAGATGGGAGCAGGGTGTGGAGCCTCACACAAACCAACGTCTCCTGTCTCCTCCTTCCAAATGCCTCACCGGCCCCAAATCCAAATAACCTCAGAGCAGCTGAGGCTAATTTCACGGCCATGGCTGAGACTGGACAGAAGTCAGAGATGGGGACGCTTGACCAGGCCCTGTGGCTTTGGCGGGTCTGGAAGTTTCCCCAAGAGCCACATTGTGGTCCTTGCTTGTGTACAGATGAAAGCAAATAAGCCAAATGCCCAAGAAAATCAGCCACTGAGGGATGTATAAATAGCTGGTGCTCCAAGCATTTGCTAAGCACTGGGGCTTTTGAAAACGCTCCTCTCTCTCTTTTACCCTAGATTTTTGGCCAGGAAAGCAGAAGGCCACAAATCCTCTCCCTCAAGCCAAGAAAGAAGCAACAGATTTAACCACAGCCAGATTGTTGCCTAGTCGGTGCGTCCATGTTTCTGAATGAAGATGTCTGGCTGAGCAGGAGGGAGAGTAAGGACGGCTGGCACTTTTTTTTGGGGGGGGGGGGGCACACCCACAGCATTTGGAAGTTCTCAGGGCCAGGGATCGAGCCTACGCCACAGCAGTGAACTGAGCCACAGCAGTGACGATGCTGGATCGTTAAGTCGCAGTGCCACAAGGGAACTCCTGCAAGGCTGGCACTTTGTAGTGGACACTTCTTATATCCTGTCCCACATGTGTGCTAACCTTGGAGGTTGCAGCAGGAGTCAGCATCCTGCAGGGGTAGCCCAGAGGCTACAGTGTCTGAAGAATGATATGTCAAGCACGGGGGCGGGGTGTGGAAAGTGAGGCAAGGTGGTCGGGCGGAAGTTCTGGGGAAGGGTCGCTTGCTAAAGAATTGGCAAAGTAGGGAGTTCCTGTAGTGGCTCAGTGGAACGAATCTGACTAGTATCCATGAGGATTCGGGTTCGATCCCTGGCCTTTCTCAGTGGGTTAAGGATCTGGCGTTGCCATGCGCTATGGTGTAGGTCACAGACTTGCCTCCATTCTGGTGCTGCTGTGGCTGTGGCCGGCAGCTGTAGCTCCGATTTGAGCCCTATCCTGGGAACTTCCATATGCCACAGGCATGGCCCTTAAAAAAAAATAAATAAATAATTGGCAAGTGCTGACTGTCAGTGAACAAATGCATGCTATAGAAATCAGCAAGAACATCACACCCGATGTTATCCTGGATGTGTGCTTAGATGCTCACTTAAACTCAGATTGCTGGGCTGAAGCCACAAAACGGTTCTCTACCCATTAGAATCTTGGGGGAGTGGTTTAAAAATGTCAGTTCTTGGTACAACCACTATGGAAAACAGTATGGAAATTCCTCAGAAAACTAAATATGGAACTACCATATGATCCAGCAGTCCCACTCCTGAGCATATATTCAGACAAAACTTTAATTCAGAAAGATTCATGCACCCCTATGTTCATAGCAGCACTATTCGCAATAGCCAACACATGGAAACAACGTAAATGTTCATTGACAGATGAATGGATTAAGAAAATGAGGCACATATACATGATGGAATACTACTCAGCCATAAAAAAGACAAAATAATTCCATTTGCAGCAACATGGATAGAACTAGAGATTCTCATGCTAAGTGAAGTATGTCAGAAAGAGATAAATACCATATGATATCTCTTGTTTGTGGAATCTAAAATGTGGCACAGATGATCCTATCTACAGAACAGAAACAGATCATGGACATGGAGAATAGACTTGTGGTTGCCAAGGGGGAGGAGGGAGTGGGAGGGACTGGGAGTTTGAGGTTGGTAGATGCAAACTATTAAGTTTAGAATGGATAAGCAATAGGGTCCTACTATACAGGGCCGGGAACGATGTATAGTCTCTTGGGGTTGAGCATGATGGCAGATGGTATGAGGAAGGGAATGTGTATGTATATATGTATAACTGGGTCACTATGCTATACAGCAGAAGTTGACACAACACTGTAAATCATCTACACTCTAAAAAAAGAAATAAACCAATAGAAATTTAACATGGAAAAAAATGCCAGTTCCCAGGACCCATGCTCAGAGTTTCTGATCCAACTGGACAATATTGCCCAGGCATCAGCATTTTAACAGCCCCTGAGGTGTTTTTATGTGCAGCTGGGCTGACACCAGCCACCCAAACACCCATTTGGTTGATTTATGTGGAAGATCATGACGCACAGATTACAAAAATACTCATGAAAAATCTAAAAGGAAATCATGTCTTTTACATGCAGTTTCATAGGTACATAGTCATGTAAATCACATATGTGATTGCATTTGAATGTATGTGCTCACACACAAGCACATGTGAGGTGTTCTATATTTCAGAGCATTTTTCAGATCGGGGGTGGGGGGGGTCTAAAGGTGGCTGCTTTTGGAGAAGACCTATGTACAAGACACTCCTAAAAATAGCAGGTCATGAACAGGTGTAAGAATCTAGCGTATTCAGAGTTCCCATTGTGGATCAGTACAATGGGAACCTGACTAGTATCCATGAGGATGCGTGTTGGATTCCTGGTCTTGCTCGGTGGGTTAAGGTGGTTCAAGGTTGCCTTGAACTGCAGCATTGGTCACAGATGTGGCTTGGATCAGAGATTGCTGTGGCTGTGCTGTAGGCTGGCAGCTCTGATTCGACCCCTAGCCCAGAAACTTCCATATGCAGCAGGTGTGGCCCTAAAAAGAAAGGAAAAAAAAAAAAATCCAGCATACTCAAAATAGGTTTAGTGAAAAAAATCATGAAAAAGGGGTTGTCAAGCAATGCTGATGACTTTATGCTTAAATACCATCCAGCTCTATTTTCCTGAATTTCTGCAGAGACCATTAGACCCCAACAACTCATTCTAATAATTAAATTCCTTTTAAGAGCACACAGTCTTTGCTCTTGGACACTTTCAATGAAATAACCAAAATTAAAAGCAAATATTTTCTTAATATTTTCAAACTTTTGTAGGAAGACAAATACTAAACTTTTAGTTCAAGGCTTCACTTGAATGATTTCAAATTTAGCCAGCCCAAATGGTTGAAATCAAGACAGCAACGATTCATGGGTACAAAGCAATTGTCCTCTGTTTACAAGAGTTAAATTCTAAGTTTTATCCTGCCCTTCACTCTCGTTTTTATTTGCAATGAGTAATTTAAAAAGCATGTTTAAGGGAAAGAAAGCTGGTGCAATCATTTGCTCTTAAAGAAATGTTTTCTTTAAATATGTGTCAGGAATCCATAAAATAGAAAAGATACATGTATATGTATATGTGAATATATACATGTCCATATAAAATATATAACATCATATACATATAATAAAATACATATTATGTATTATAAATTATATGTACTGTGTATATCATCATATAATGTAGTTCTAATAATGTAATAATGTATCCTCTCTATATATGATATATGTGAACTTTATATATCTTAAGTTCCTAAATTTATAAGATTCTGTCTTAAGGAAATACGAACGTAGTTCTCATACTTAGTAGAATTCTTAAGCAGTTAAATTAGGAATAAGTGTTTCTCTGGTTAAACTAAAAGCAGTGATTTCTGTTTTCAAAGACCTTTAACAAAGAGACAAAGAGGAGGTTTTTCTCAAGTCCCCCTGGAGGTTGCAGCCAAATCGACACATCATTGGGAACCCAGGTTGTGTTCTTCACTGTTACACATGAGATTCAGGGTTGTGCTATTGGCCTTTATGAGGCATATTTCCAGGGGCCAAAGGAGACTCTGAGCTCAACAGGGCAGACAGGTGTTGTTTGTGGTTAATAGCTTGACCTTTGGTGATGGACAGACTGGCCCGCTATTGCCATTTGCTATGGGCTGCTGTTGGGCACTTAAGCGAAGACCTAAATGCTTCCTCTCACGGACATTTCTTTCATTATCCCACTTCTTCTGGGGGTAGAGCCCATCCTACAGGTGGTACAAGTCTTGGCTGGGGACCGTCACAACACCAGGCCATGGTGACTCGTCCAAGGAGGTACCCTAAACCCAACTGGACCAATCAGAGTCCTGTCATATTTTGCTTCAAAGTAAAGTCTAAGAAGAGATATTCTTTCATCCTCCCTGGTCATGGGTCCCCCTGGTGATGAAATACATGGAATTGCTTGTGGCCACGCTCCCGTGGTGTGGGAGCAGCTTGTTGGGTGTGGGAAGAAATCATTCGAACACAGATAGGAAAGACCTGCCAAGATGGAGAGGCTGGAGACTGAGGACAGTTCCTCTGTCTTTTCCAATTGCTCATGACCTTGAAAGTTCTGGGAGTATTGTTCAATGATTTGGGAGAATGTCCCTTGATTTGCATATGTCTGGTGTTTTCTCATGATTTAATTGAGGTTATGTATTTGGGATGTGCCTTTCTCCTGGGGACATTAGCACTACTTTGAAGCTCTGTTTGAAAACCCTGTACCTATAATTCCTAAATGAAACCTATCATCACCACCACCATCAACACCACTGCCATCACAATCCCCACCTTTCATGATTGCCAACCCTGCGCCAGGTACTGTATGAATTACTTAACAGTCACAGACTCATTAGCTCTCATGAAAAACTGATATGATAGGTACTATTACTACCCTCATGTGCCAAGCGAGAAACTGAGAGCCAGGGAACCTAAGTAGCTTGCTCAAGTAATTAGGTTAGACCTTGAATCCAAGTTTCAGTGACTGTATGTCCCATGCTATATTCACTCCTCCTTGAATCTGATGTTCACCCCTTTCTGCCCTTACAGTGTTCAGGGCTGCAATGTGTCTACCTTTCTAAACCCCCTTGAAGGTGCTCATGGTTATGTGGTACCTTTTGGACAACAGGTAATAAGCTGATAGGTTCTGGGAATGTTTTGCTTTCTCGATATAGTCTGTGCCCCCTCCTGCTTCATTCTTTTTCCTGCTTGGAATGTAGATCTGTGGCTGGAAGTACGGCAGCCATCTTGTGACCATGAGGTAACAGACCTGAGCAAGAAAACCAACATGCTAAAGATGGTGCTGCAAGAGGAAAGAAAGAGGCTGGTCTCCTGTTATCATTGCTGAACAGCTACAACAGCTCTGGATTCCTACCTCGGGACTCCTTGTCACAAATCCAATCACAAAAGCAGAATTTTGTTTTTGTTTTTGTGTTTGTTGCTATTGTCAGATCCCCATGACTTTTAGCCATGTGTGATCTTAATTGATCCCCATGCACAAATACAACTTCCTTCTGTTTAAGGCATGCTAGTTTCTAAACATTTCTCTAAAACTTTCAGTTTAGTTTGGAGGTCACCGATGTCAATGGCTACAGAGGGTATATAACAGAATATAAATAATAACATAAATAAATGATTTAGGTATGAACTAGAAAGCTTCCTCCCATGCAGAAAAAGGGAAGCTGTTGGATTATCTGACCGTTGCCTTGTAAAAAAGGTGGTGGTGGAGGGGGTCAGTGCTGCCAGATACTTCATTTTCTTTTCTTTCCTTTTTTTTTTCTTTTTCTTTTTTTTTTTTGTCTTTTTGCCATTTCTTGGGCCGCTCCCGCGGCATATGGAGGTTCCCAGGCTAGGGGTCGAATTGGAGCTGTAGCCACCAGCCTACGCCAGAGCCACAGCAACATGGGATCTGAGCCGCATCTGCGAACTACACCACAGCTCACGGCAACGCCGGACCCCTAACCCACTGAGCAAGGGCAGGGATCGAACCCGCAATCTCATGGTTCCTAGTCAGATTCGTTAACCACTGAGCCATGACGGGAACTCCAGATACTTCATTTTCTAAGAGAAGCTATAAATCCTATTTTTAATTTTATTTTTAATTGACGTATAGTTGATTTATAATATTGTGTTAGTTCCAGGTGTATAGCAAAGTGATTCAGTATACACACACATATACATGTGTGTATGTATGTGTGCGTATATATACATGTATATATATGTATATATATTCTTTTTCAGATTATTTTCCCTTATAGGTTATTACAAAATATTGAGCATATTCCCTGTGCTCCACAACAGGCCTTTGTTGGTTATTATTATTTTTTTTAATGGCTGCACTTGGGGCATCTGGAAGTTTCTGGGCTGGGAGTTGAATTGGAGCTGCAACTGCAGCTTATGCCATAGCCATAGCAACAGCAACACCGGATCTGAGCTGCATCTGCGACCTATGCTTCACTTTGCAGCAATGCTGGATCCTTAACCCACTGAGCAAGGCCAGGGATTGAACCCACATCCTTACAGACACTGTGTTGGGTTCTTATCCCACTGAGCCACATTGGGAACTCCTTATCTATTTTATATATAGTAGTATGTATGTATTAACCCCAAACTCCTAATTTAGTAGTAGCCATAATTTTGTTTTCTATGTCTGTGGGTCTATATAAACCTAGCTTTCACATAAATTTTAATGTAACCATTCCAGATTTTAAAATCTTGGCCACTATTCAAAAACTTTAAGGCCAAAGCCAACGTATATATTGGCAACACAGGATCCAAGGACCTCCAACGGGCAAACTCTGACTTAGAATAAAAAGCTGACATCATGGTATCTATTTATTTTAGGGATATAGGAGAAGAAAAATGCTGCAAGAAATCAGGCTGGAACTTTTTGATCTTTGAACCAGTAATAAAAACAAACAGCAAAAACAAGTTGACAAATACAATCTTCTCACATGGCTATCGTTCATCAACCCAGAAGCTGGAAACCATGAAATATTGTGGCATGAAGCCCATTTCTCCAGCCTTTGCTGTGTCTCTAGTTGTAGCACCCACACCAATGACCCCGCCTTCATGCTGATGACAAATAGCTGCCCCCAGACTTAACCTTGGATGCTGCCTTCTAGTGCTGGAAATAGCAGCCCTGACTATTTCAGTAAGAGCCCATTAAAATCCTCCCCTTGCCCAAACACTGTAATTTTTTTTTTTTTTGCAATATTACTTGAAGCCTGCAAGAAGCAGGAAAGATGAGTCCCAGCGAACAGTTAGGAAAACAGAGAGGGAAAAAATATCAATTCTCCAAGATCTTGCCAGAGCATGTTTGATGTTGCCTGGAGCAAAAGATGGGCAGCATGACCATCAAGTTCCTTCTCTTTCCACTAGAATTTCTGGCTTCAAAGAAAGTGTGTGTGTGTGTGTGTGTGCACGCACATGCGTGTGCCCATGCGTGTGTTGGGAGATATGAATGGGTTTTGAGTTGCTGTTACATGCAGTGTTGGGTTTCAGACCCTTCAACCACCATGGTTAGAATGGCCAGCTAACCAATCAGATACAGGCTGTAAACCCTCAGTTCAGGGCCATCCTGCCCAGTATTTACCTTGGACATGACGGACACAAAGGGGCAAAGACAGCAGGAGAGAAAGCAAGCTCATTTACCCAGCCCATTCCATGTGCCACTGGTAGGTAACCACACAAAACCACATTTCCAATCTCTCTGCAGCAATTGTTGCCTGGTCCAATAAACAACTGGTTATTCTGAACTTTATAAGCACCTATTTTAGTTTTTTTTTTTTTTTACATGTGGCTTCTGGAAGTTCCCGGGCCAGGGGTCAAATTGGCCTACACCACAGCCACAGCAACACTAGATCCGAGCCGCACCTGCAACCTTGGGCAATGCTGGAACCTTAACCAACTGAGTGAGGCCAGGAATTGAGCCCACATCCTCATGGATACTATGTCACATCCTTTACCTGCTGAGCCACGATGGGAACTCCTATTTTTCCATATATTTTAAAGTCTGTAGGGATGTATGTGTTTTTCAAAACTGCCATGAACTTTTCCTTCTTTTTTGTTTATCTGGGTATTATCTTCATACAATAAAATTCAACAATACTAAGCATATGGTTGGATAGATTTTGCTATTTGCATACAATCGTGTGACCACCACACACTCAGGCTACAGAATAATTCTTCATCCTATGAGTTTCCTCAGGTCCCTTCCCCTGGCCAGAAGCAACTACTCATTAACTTCCTGTCATTACAGGTACAGGTACACCCCCCCCTGCCCCCGGCACCTCGCCCAGAAATTCATACAAACACAATTTTACAGCATGGAATCCTTTATGTTTACTTCTTTCATGTACCATCATGTTTTTGAGATTTATCCCTATGTTTGCCTGGGACAATAAGTTCACTCCTGAAGTTCCTGCCATGGCTCAGTGGTAATGGACCTGACTGGTATACATGAGGACGCAGGTTCGATCCCTGGCCTTGCTCAGTGGGTTAAGGATCCAGCACTGCTATGAGCTGTGGTGTAGGTCACAGATGTGGTTCAGATGCCGCAATGTTGTGGCTGTGGCTGTGGCCAGCAGCTGCAGCTCTGATTTGACCTCTAGCCTGGGAACTTCCATATGCGGCAGGTGTGGCCCTAAATATATATATAGTTCACTCTTTCTGACTGCTGAAAGGCATTCCTTTGTATGTGTATAAAATTTTTTTTTTGTCTTTTTAGGGCTGCACCGCGGCATATGGAAGTTCCCAGGATAGGGGTCTAATTGGAGCTACAGCTGCTGGCCCACACCAGTCACAGCAATGCAGGATCTGAGCCTCATCTGTGACTTACACCACAGCTCACGGCAAAGCTGGATCTTTAACCCACTGAGCGAGTCCAGGGATGGAGCCTGCATCCTCATGGATACTAGTTGGGTTCATTAACCACTGAGCCATGATAGGAACTCCAGGTGTGTACAATTTTTTTTTTTTAATCCAGTCACCTTTCATTGGGCTTATGGGCTGCTTCCAGGTATTGGCTTTTATAGATAATACTGCAAACCTAGCGTTTCAGCTTGATTTCTTAGCATGACACATCACACTGATAAACTTGCACTTCTCACTTAGAAATATATAAATAGAGGGGTGGAAATAACTTTGCTTTAAACAAGCTTGACATCAGTATCACTGAAACTATGACAGCCCCAAGAACGTTGTGCCCTCAATTTGGATTCGTGATCCTTCTCATGTTCGATGGCCAGCGTGCTTAGATGGGAAATCATTCATTTGGCCAACAGATGTTGAAGCACTTTGCACGTCAAGTTCTGTTCCAGAATTCAGGGACACAACTGTGAATTAGACAGACAAGGTTCTCTTCTTTTGGAGATTACAATTTAAAATAGGGGGTGGGGAGTTCCTGTCGTGGCTCAGCAGAGACGAATCTGACTAGCATCCATGAGGACGCAGGTTCGATCCCTGGTCTCGCTCAATGGCTTAAGGATCCAGCATTGCCATGAACTGTGGTGTAGGTTGCAGACATTGCTAGTATCCCACATTGCTATGGTTGTGGCATTGGCCAGCGAATACAGCTCCAATTCAACCCCTAGACTGAGAAGCTCCATATGCTAGAGGTGTGGCTCTAAAAAGACAAAAATAAAATAAAATAAAATAAAATAAAATAAAATAAAATAAAATAGGGGGTGGGAGTATCATACTAAGTGAAGTTAAGCCAAAAAGAGAACAAATACCATATGATATGACTTCTATGTGGAATCTAAAATATGGAACAATGAACCTAGCTACAGAATGGAAACAGACACACAGACCTGGAGAACAGACTTGTGGTTGCCAAGGGGGAGAGGGAGGGAGTGGGATGGCCTGGGAGTTTGGGGTTAGTAGATGCAAACTATTCCACTCAGAATGGGTAAGCAATGAGGTCCTGCTATGCAGCACAGGGAACTCTATCCAGTCTCTTGAGATAGACCATGATGGAAGATACTATGAGAAAAAGAATGTATGTATATGTATGACTGGGTCACTTTTTTTTTTTGTCTTTCTGCCTTTTCTAGGGCTGCTCCTGTGGTGGCATATGGAGGTTCTCAGGCTGGAGTCGAATTGGAGCTGTAGCCGCCCGCCTATGCCACAGCCACAGCACCACCAGATCTGAGCTGTGTCTGCGACCTCCACTACAGCTCACGGCAACGCTGGATCCTTAACCCACTGAGCAAGGCCAGGGATGGAACCCGCAACCTCATAGTTCCTAGTTGGGTCCGTTAACCACTGTGCCATGACAGGAACTCCTGACTGGGTCACTTTGATGTGCACCAGAAGTTGACACAACACTGTACATCAACTATACGCTAATAAAATTTTTTTTAAAGGATACAATTCTCTATTCTGCAAGTCTTGAACCAGAGACAGGTGGGGTGGCCCATTCAACCCACAAGAACAAATGGGTTATTCTCCCTGCTCCCCATCCCCACCCCCCAAAAAAGAAAGCTCACAGGGAACAGCCAGGCAGAACCAACAACCCTATATTGATAAAAACTGCGGAAATCAGAAGAAATAACAAGTTTGAATTCTGAGTCCGTGGTAGCACATGCCGATAAAAATCTTTTTTTTAAACAGAACTCCTCTACTTTGACACTGCTCTTATTTTTCCCTTGAAAACTTGAATGAAGCCCTTCAGAAGAGAAGTGAGCAGGAGACGGGTTGAATGGCCCCATGACCCTGCCCACTTTGGCGCTCCCAGAGGAAATTCCCCAGACCGTAAATCTGGAGCTGCCTTGTGACAGCTGAGCAGTGCCCTGATCTATTATTTAGCATTTTTCTTGCTGGACCCTTATCTACTCAAAGAGCTGATCAGTGGCCTGAGGACTAAGAGGATACCTTCTTGCCATTCTCGGTGCCTTTCCCTACTTCTAGCACAGAGGCTTCCCTGAAGAATCTCAATTAATGAAGAAGAAAGGTGGGAAGACAGGAAAAGAGTGAGGGAGGCAGGGATGAACCAGGGGAAGGATGAGCCTTAAACCTCAAGAGCAGGGAGTTCCCTTCCTGGCGCGGTGGTGAATGAATAAGCCTAGGATCCACGAGGATGCAAGTTCAATCCCTGACCTCGTTGAGTGAAGGATCGGGCGTCGCTGTGGCTGTGGTGTAGGCCGGCAGCTGTAGTCCAATTGGACTCCTAGCCTGGGAATTTCCAGATGCCACAAGTGCAGCCCTAAAAAGCAAAACAAACAAACAAACACAAAAACTCAAGAGCAAGCAGAACATGGAAAATACACACCAGGAGTCACATGCTTGTTGCTCTGTGGTTGAGGTTACGCTAAGGGCCCCTCATCACTCACATCCCCCAATATCCAGATCCTTGGGCAGTGCCAAAATGATGATTTTCCAACTCGCTCTGGCAAATGTAACATCAACAAGCATGACACAAAATTCTGTTAGGTGCCTGCACCTTGGAGCCTACCCTTTAGGAAATCAGGTGCCATGTGAGGAACCCCCCCTGGCTGGTCAAGTGGAGAAGGCTGGTGCAGGGGAACTGAGGAGCCCAGTGGACAGCCTAGCTGACTGGCAGACCTGTGAGGGAAGCTTCTGGGACCATCCAGCCCTGTGGAGGACTGTAGCTACTTGTGTGATCAGGGCAGAGATAAGCCCAAATGGCAGTCATACAAGTATTTACATACAAATGATCATTAAGTGAAGGCACTCTGGCTTTTACAATAGATAATGGATACACACTCCATTAGCAACCATCTAAGGCAGTATATGTTTATTTACATGTATATCTACACATGTGTGAACTATTTATATGCATGTATTAGCCTATACATGCATAGGTTGAAACACAGTATTCATATGTAAGCACGTAGAACCAAAATGAAAGGTATAAGAAACAAGACTTGGGGTTCCCATGGTGACTCAGCAGTAACAAACCCAACGAGGATCCATGAGGATGAGGGTTCTATCCCTGGTCTTGCTCAGTGGGTTAAAGATCTGGTGCTGCCATGAGCTGTGATGTAGGTAGCAGATGTGTTTCAGATCTGGTGTTGCTGTGGCTGTGGTGTAGGCTGGCAGCTGCAGCTCTGATTTGACCTCTAGTCTGGTAACTTCCATAAGCTGTAGGTGTGGCCCTAAAAAAATAAAATAAACAAGTCTTGCTTTTGCTACATGTCATGCATGATAATATTTCCTCTTCCTGTTCCTTTCCTTTCATTCCATTCTTTCTCTTGTTCCCTCTCATCTTCTCCTTCTAACTAATACTGCTTAATAACCCACTAAATTGATTTCACAACCAGCTAATGGCTTGTTACTCACGGTTCAAATCCCTGACCCAGAGAAGAGGTTTTTAACTTGGATGAGGAGGGAGGGGTCGCGGGGACGAGCTTCCAGAGGTAGTTCCTTAAATGTATGAGAAGCCTTCTCAGTGCAAGCAGACTTGCGCGTTTTCCAGGAGAGGGCCCCAGATTTCATCATATTTAAAGAACACACCACTGATCCTGGGAGTCTCCCGGGTACCCTGCCTAGGTGATGTCATCCACAGTCACATTGCCACCAAGCTGACAGCGATAACCCTGAATGCCCATCTCCAACCCTGAGCTCTGGACTCAAAGCCAACAGGCTTCTTGATGTTTCCATCCAGAGGTCCCAAAGGCACCCAAACTGATGAGCTTCCAAATGTTTTCCTTTTTTTTTTTTTACTATGTGAAATAGTTTTTTTTTAGAATTTACATTTTAATTTTTTTAACAAGGGAAATGATGGTATTTATTCCCATTGATAGTTTCTGTTAATTAAAACTATATATACGAAAAGACAACCCACAGAATGGGAGAAAATCTTTGCAAATGAATTGACTGACAAGGGATTAATCTCCAAAATTTATAAACACCTTCTGCAGCTCCATACCAAAAAAACAAACAACCCCATCCAAAAATGGGCAGAAGATCTTAACAGACAGTTCTCCAAAGAAGACATACGGATGACCAAAAAACACATGAAAAGATATTCAACATCACTCATTATTAGAGAAATGCAAATCAAAACCATGATGAGGTACCACCTTACACCAGCCAGAATGGCCATCATCCAAAATCTACAAACAATAAGTGCTGCAGAGGGTGTGGAGAAAAAGGAACCCTAGTACACTGTTGGTGGGATTGTAAATTGGTGCAACCACTGTGGAAAGCAGTATGGAGATTCCTCAGAAAACTAAACATAGAACTACCATTTGATCCAGCAATCCCACTCCTGGGCATCTATCCAGAGAAAACCATGACTCGCAAAGACACATATACTCCAATGTTCACTGCAGCACTATTTGCAATAGCCAAGACATGGAAAAACCTCAAATGTCCATCCACAGAGGAGTGGATCAAGGCGATGTGGTACATATACACAATGGAATATTACTCAGCCATTAAAAGGAATGAAATACCAGCATTTTTTGCAACATGGATGGACCTAGAAATTATCATGCTAAGTGAAGCCAGCTATACAATGAGACACCAACATCAAATGCTTCCACTGACATGTGGAATCTGAAAAAAGGACTAACGGAACTTCTTTGCAGAATAGATGCTGACTCACAGATGTTGAAAAACCTATGGTCTCTGGAGGAGACAGTTTGGGGGGTGGGGGATATGCTTGGGTTATGGGATGGAAATCCTGTGAAACTGGATTGTTATGATCATTATACAACTGCAGATGTGATAAATTCACTTGAGTAATAAAAAACTATACATATGTTACTTTTTAAAAATTATTTTTATTTTTTTCCATTATAGCTGGTTTACAGTGTTCTGTCAATTTTCTACTGTACAACAGGGCGACCCAGTCACACATACATAATACATTCTTTTTTCTCACATTATCGTGCTCCATCACAAGTGACTAGATATAGTTCCCAGGGCTACATAGCAGGATCTCATTGCTTATCCATTCCAAAGGCAATAGTTTGTATCTATGAATCCCAAATTCCAAGTCCATCCCACTCCCTCTCCTTCCCCCTTGGCAACCACAAGTCTGTTCTCCATGTCCATGATTTTCTTTTCTGTGGAAGGGTTCATTGGTGCCATATATTAGATCCCAGATATAAGTGACATCATTTTTTTTTTAGAATTTAATAGAATTAATACTTTCCCTTTCACTTACACTATCATAAATTACAAAGCTTTGCTCACATCACAAAATAAAACCACTTCTCAATAATTTTTTGGACAGTAACAAGAATTACATAAGCCACAACCAACAGATCTGTAGTTGGGAAGAACAGTAACAGACTAGGCAGACCCACTGGAACCCCTGCGTACCAACGGCCCTTGAGATTTTCCAGGATGACAGTTGTATGTCCTCTGCCTCAAACCAGCTCTTTCCTACAAAAGCCAGAAGCCTGGGAAGGCACTGTTTGTTTGTCTGTTTGTTTTGGCCACGTTCATGTCATGCAGAGGTTCCCAGGCCAGGGCTCAAACCTGAACCACAGCAGTGACAACCCAAGATCATTAGCCCTCTAGGCCACCAGGGAACTCCAGTGGAAAGGCACCTGCAGCATATGGAGGTTCCCAGGCTAGGGGTCAAAACGGAGCTGCAGCTGCTGGCCTACACCACAGCCATGGCAGTGACAGATCTGAGGTACGTGTTCGACCAACACTGCAGCTCACGGCAATGCCAGATCCTTAACCCATTGAGCAAGGCCAGGGGTTGAACCCGCATCCTCATGGATACTAGCTGGATTCTTAACCTGCTGAGCCACAACAGGAACTCCAGTGGGAAGGTTTCTCGATGCTTCCTCATCAACCACTAAATCAGTCACTCACACTGTGTTGATTTTATTGATGGTATTTCCTAGACATCTTCAAATCCCTTCTTCCTAGTAGCCTTTCTACAACTTCCCGAGTTCCAATTCTCATTATCTGCCCACTGGATTGTCACCATCCCCATCAACTAATTAGAATGTCATTTCTATTTGTCAGATCCATTTTCTCTCAGGGGCACCAAAGTGGTCTTCCATGTTTTGACATCATTCACTGAACCTACGTTAATTACCCAAACACCATCCACATTACAGAATAACAGATGATAGAAACTCCTGTGTGTGGGCAAATGGCAGGTTGCCATGTGGCCCCAGCTCACCTGGACAACTTAATCCACATATACCCCCCCATACTTTATAGCAACATTTCCCTCAATAGGCCATGTTCACAAATCTGCAATGCTCTTCCCTGCATTGCCAGCTCGCAAACTTTTACACATCCTGCTGTGAATAAGGGAAGGATGGCTGTCTTTTCTTTTTTTTCTTTTTACAGCTGCACCTGCAACATATGAAAGTTCCTGGGCTAGGGTTCGAATGGGAGCTGCAGCAGAGGCCTACACCACAGCCACAGTGACACAGGATCTGAGTCACATCTGTGACCTATGCTGCAGCTTATGGCAACACAGGATCCTTAACCCACTGAGCAAGGCCAGGGATCGAACCCACATCCTCATGAATACTAGCTGGATTCTTTTTTTTTTTTTGTCTTTTTGTCTTTTTGCCATTTCTTGGGCCGCTCCCATGGCATATGGAGGTTCCCAGGCTAGGGGTCTAATTGGAGCCTTAGCTGCCAGCCTACCCCAGAGCCACAGCAACGCAGGATCCGAGCCGCATCTGCGACCTACATCACAGCTCATGGCAATGCCAGATTGTTAACCCACTGAGAAAGGGCAGGGATCGAACCCGCAACCTCGTGGTTCCTAGTCAGATTCGTTAACCACTGCACCACGACAGGAACTCACTAGCTGGATTCTTAACCTGCTGAGCCACAACAGAAACTCCTCTACTAGTTGTTTCTACCTTTGACTTTTCTGTGCTTTTTGTTAATGACTCTCACTGGCTGATGTAGTGAGGCATTTTCATACTTCTAAACAAATACAGTAAATACACCATCTGAAAAATGAATAGGTGCTTTTCAGAACCACTAAATCAGAAGGAAGGTGGCTTTTCTAAGAATCCCAAGCTCAGCTGGTGGTAGCAGCCACAGTAAAACCATGAGTTCTTGGGGACCCCCTCATGTCATCTGAGAGTCAGTGATAGAGGCAGAGGAAACAGGTGGAGTTTATTGGAAAGACTCAGGGGATGGGGGTTGGTGGTCCTGCATCTTTACCTGTGTGCCCTGGAACATGCTGGCTCTTATTTCATGGTAATCATTTCATGGACTGGAATGCGACATGGGAAATGCATTTTGCAGGCGTGGGTGAAAGTGGGAGATTCAGAACGTTTACTAAGACCATTCAGAGCCTTTACTGAGTTTCTGGTTATTCTTTCATTGTTAAAGTTTTCTTGAATTTATAATTAATCATATTTAAAATGCATGATCTTGTCACGTTTCATCGCCTCTTTTTTGACAACCGAGAACAGCCTGAGAGATTGCTGAGTGGACCACAGACTGCATTTTGAGATATTCTGGGGATGCAGTGAAGGGGAGTGAGAGAGAGAGAGAGGGTGCCGGCAGGATTATAGTTCAGTAGAATAATAGACAGGCAGCTACCAGCATCTAGAGGGCCATGTGTATCATTCAAATTCAAGTTCTGCCTTCCTTCACATTTTTAGAAACCGTGGAAAATATCCTCAAGTTTTCAAATTTTGCAATTTATATTAGGGAGCTGGGATGAGATGACACAGATTTATTCATTAATTCAACAAATATTGACTATTTAGCATCCAAGAGGGTTGAAGATTTACTGAGTTGCGTCAAAGATGGATCCTGATTTTGGGTACTGTTTCTTCAACACTTGGCATCCTCGGATCATGTAATGGATGTCTGTGTGTAAAGCACAAATTCATAAATAAAGCATATTTTAAAACAATAATAATGATACTTATGTTCCTAAGAGGATTGTATTTCTGATATTTCCCAGCAATGTCTTTGAGTCAATGACAGATGGCTTGCACCTTAAGCCATTTGTCCCACTCATCCACTTGGTTACTTTTCTCTGTCTCTGCCTCTCTCTCCCTCTCTCCCTCCCCCCTCTTCCTTCCTCCCTCCCCTACTTCCTTCTTTCCTCCATCCCTCTGTCTTCCTTGTGTTCCTCTCTCCTTCCTTCCTCCCTCCTCCCTGTCCTTCCTTCCTTCTTCTCTCCTTCCTTCTTTCTTCTTCTTGGCTCATCAGGGGCAGCAGCTAGAATTTGCTTGATCCTAACAGTTCTGAATGTTGGAAATGACCACAGACCCAGAGCATTTTGTGTGGCTTTTAATCGCCAAGTATTTCTTAAGAGTTACATAAATTCCTGCCCGTTTTCCAGACATCTCCTGAAAGGACACGTTCCCAGTGTGTCCGTGATCACATTTACACTTTCCTGGTATTCCAGAGTCAAGGTCAGGAAGCATATTGTTGACCACAAGACAATGAACAGAATATGAAGTCATCTAACCTTTCTTTCTCACGCATGCGGAGATCGGCATACACACTGAGAGCTGTTTTGTATGAAATGCACACATCAATGATTTCTTACATTTGTAAAATAAAATATTTGCAAGAATACACAGATACAAGTAATTGCTTTTCCACACAGAAAGCAATCTGATAAAGGAACTTACCAATAGTGCATCGCACTCTCTCTCTCCAAGCAGATCTGGCATTCAATTTGCACCTGAATTTGCAGGCTTCTTAGAGCTAGTGTGATACGTATTCATTTTATGCTACAAGGAATACATATGTCTTTGAGGGTAATTATGTAGTTGTTTCCTTTACCTATAACCATGATGCTAGTTTGGTATAAAAAGCATTATGTTGCTCTGGTTGTAATAGGTTGATTAGAGGTACTTCTTTTGAAATGTTGCAACCATTTCCATGGCTTCCTGTCAGTTTAATAAAATCCAATTTTTGGGGAATCATTATCATTCTTACTAGTTACTCTTATCTTTTTCATGAAAGCGCATCAGATTTTCCGATTAACTGGCCTCAGTACGTTCAGATCTGCACTTGGGATTTGCTCACTCTTTACATTAATATTGTCATTCTAGATAAAATTCTAGCATTACTATTTTAATCACTAAGTTTAACCTATGCAGCCACTGACCTATTTTTATGAACTCGGAATATGGTGCCAATAGACTAGAGACAATGCACCTTGAAAATCTAACAAATGCAAATGAAACACACATATTATATAAAAATACATTAGCTGATATTAATTCCATCCTGATGACTGAATAGTCACTGGAAATAAAACCCCAGACCATCTGGTCTTTGCAATGTCATCATAACTTGAAATTTTTAATGATTATTAAGAACACAATGTGGTTTCTTTGATAATCACAATTCATCTTCTATTTAAAATTTATGACATATGTCATTCCATTGCTTTTTCCTCTGCAGGTGTCAAAGCACTTACTAGATGGCCAGATGTAACTTAAGAGGAGTGGAATTCATAGTATCATGAGTCAGTGGCAATGTAGTTCAGTTTGACTGGGGAAATACACCTTGACAGGTGAATGGTGACAAGACAGAGAAAAAGTCAGTGGGCAGGTTGTGAAGTGCCTTGGTACCAGAGGGTGATAAGTCGGGTTTATAACTTAGTGGCTTAGAGAGAGTAAAACTGGGCACCCAGGAAGGAGTTCCCATTGTGGCTCAGCAGATTAAGAACCAGACATATTCTCTGTGAGGATGCGGGTTGGATCCCTGGCCTCGCTCAGTGGGTTAAGAATCCAGTGTGGGATGAAGATGCGACTTGGATCCAGTGTTGCTGTGGCTGTGTTGTAGGTGCAGCTACGGGTCCAATTCAACACCCCTAGCCTGGGGACTTCCATATGCCACAGGTATGGCCTTAAAAAGAACAAAAAAACTGGGCATCCAGTGATGATGTAGGGGGTTGCTATAGAAATTCAGTGGAGAGGTGATGGTGGCCTGGCCAAGGAGAGAAGAGGACAGGTTGAAAATATATTAAGGAAGATGTGTTTCAGATGCTGAGTAGACTTAGTGGCTGACTCCCAGTGAACAAGCCCATGGATCTGTTTTGCAGGCCTGAGAAAGCAACAGGAAGAAAAGGGAGGAATTGGGAAAGACTCTTGCTTTTGGAACAGAAAACTCAGGTGGATAAAGAGGATTTTGAGGGAAAGTGACGCTTTTGATTCTGGACATCTTGAGCTCAAGTGGTCCACGGCATGAGTGCTCTGGCAGGTGGAACAGACATGAGCCCAGGACACACGATGGGATTGGAATTCCTATTTGAGGATTGTCAGTTGGTGTGGCATTGTATCCATGTGCATTTCATGTGGTTACGTGAAACCACAGAAATGGGCGGGATCCCTCAGAGTGAGTGGCATCACAAGAAATGAATAGGCAGAGGATGCAGCATCTACCTTTAAGTCACCAATTAAAGAACGTCACTTGTCAGCTGTCTCTACAGGATTGGGTCATTGCCACTGTGGCCACTGAACTTCAACACACCCTGAAAGGAGTCTAGGGCACAGAGATCAGGAAGGGGGCCCTCTGAGTTCTGGGAAAAACTGGTAGGATAGGCCTTCAGATGGTTAGGTATTTTCAGGAGCCATTTTTAAATGAACCTGGATTCTTGCATCTTCCCATAGTTAGAAGAGCACTAAAACCATCAACTAGGACATCCTTCTGACCGCAAGCAACTTTCTACCAAGACATGGGCTTGGTTGCAGGAAACCAACCAAAATCACATCTGTACTGACCTTCCCCCTTACCTATTTGGAGCAGTTCCTCAGAGCTCTCTGAGAGGCTGTCTCCTGGGCTATAGTCCTCAGTAGGGCACTGAATAAACCTGACTCACAGCCTTCACATTGTGTATTTAAAAATCTTTTTAATTAAAATTTTTCATTAAATTTTTATAGTTGATTTACAATATTGTATCAATTTCTGCTGTACAGCAAAGTGACCCAGTCGTGTGTGTGTGTGTGTGTGTGTGTGTGTATTCCCTTTCTTACATTGTCTTCCATCATGGTCTATCCCAAGAGACTAGATATAGTTCCCTGTGCTGTACAGCAGGACCTCATTGCTTATCCATTCTAAATGGAATAGTTTGATGTACTAACTCTAAACTCCCAGTCCATCCCACTCCTTCCCCCCGCCCCTTTGGCAACCACAGATCTGTTCTCCATACCTTATGTATTTTTTTTTTAAGTTGACAAAGTCTTGGCCAGAAGGACAGGAGTCATATGAAGAAACAGGAGAAAAACTGAAAGAATGCATAGTGGAATTTCAAGAAAGAGGGTTTTTCAAGGAAGAAGGAGAGGTCAATTTGGTCAAAAGTTGCTGAGACGTCAAGTAGGTTGAGGATGGAAAACTTACCTTTCTTTTTAAGAGCAAGTATGTGGTTCTGGGACCCTGGCAAGCGCATTTTTAGCCCAACAACATGATAAACGATGATGGGCTGGGGGCTGAGAGTGAACAGAGGGTCAGAGAGGACCTGGTGAGCGCAGATGATGTCTTCAAGACGTTAAGCCCTGAAAAAGCCTGAAACTGGCCACTAGCTGGAGGGAGCACTCTGTATAGAATCCCCCACCCCCTTTAATGTAGAAGGAATGTAAACATGTTGATGTCTGGGGAAGAAACCCGTTGAGAGAGAGATGTGACATGCAGAATGGAAAAGGGAAAGTTGAAAAGACAAGGATAGTTGGGATTTATAGAAAATGGGTTCAGCTATGATTCCCTGCAGAGGAAGGCCACCTCATCCACAGAGACAGGAAGGAGAGAAGGTGGAATGACCAGAGATGCAAGTAAGTGGGGTTTCTTGGGAGTTTTTTCATTTTTGTCTTTTGTTTTTTTAGGGCACCTGCAGAATATGGAAGTTCCCAGGGCAGGGGTCAAATCAGAGCTGTAGCTGTTGGCCTACACCACAGCCACAGCAACTGCCTCAGTGACCTATGCCGCAGCTCATGGCAACACCGGATCCTTAACCCACTGAGTGAGGCCAAGGATCGAACCTGCATCCTCATGGGTACTAGTTGGATTATTAACTCACTGAGCCAAAACAGGTACTCTGCAGGTATATGTTTTGATCTGACTCTTTTTGACTTCTCTGTGAAGTAAGGACTGAGATGCTGGCTGGCCCGAGGTGAGGGGGAGGAGGAGGTGGCAGAAGCAGACCAGGAGGACATGGGGCAAGTGTAAACTACCCACTGTTGAATGTGGAATGATGTGCTTGTTTGGCAGAGATGAGCTCTGATTTGAGGAATCTGGGACCTTCATCCATCATACCATGGTCAATTGTGTTTTTGAAGGAATCTGCTTTGCCCCTGCGGCAGTTCCTGGTAAATATGTCTTTGTATCTGTTTTTTCAGTCTACACCACAGCCACTGTATCCTATCTGAGTTACAGAATTCCCATTCCTCCTGGGGAACCACCTCTCTCCCACTCTCAGGCCATGTGGTTCAAATCAATCAGCTTAGGAACAGCATGCATCCAGGTCTAACCAGCCAATCAATCCCATTCTGTCTGGTCACACTGATTGGTTCAGAGACGGGCAAGTAACCCAAAATGCACCAATAAGACTCAGTTCTGGGATTTATTTTGAATGACTAGAGAAAAGAATGTCTCTGTTGTGTTGCTGACAGTTGGATCATGTCACTGAACCATTCTGCTTGAGGATAAAGCAGCCAGAGCTGATAGATGGCTAGAGACTGATCCTGATGACAGTGTTTGAACCCCTATATCAAGCTATACCTGATGTCAGAAGCATCCCTGGACTTTTCAGTTACACAAGCTAACAATTCCCTTTGGGGTTAAGTTTCCTGACCTTCTCTACAAAAGAGTTCTGGCTACGACAGAAGACCATGGATGATGGATTTGGACAGGGAAAGGAAAGTTCTTAGTGGTTACTCAAAAAAGAAAGCAAATAGGATTTGACGACTGACTGAATAGGAGAAATGGAGAGAGAGGCGTTTTCCAGTGTGAGTGACTGGAAGGATGGTGAGGCCACTTAGAGAAAATGCAGGTCACAAGTTGAGGGAGATGACAGGTTTGGTTTTAGCTGAACTTATCCGAGGTGAGGTCGGGTCCCTGTGGGCAGAAAAATCCATGCCAACATGGCTTTGAGAATTCAGGACATGTAGGCTTTAATGTAAAAAATTGGTTCATTTCTCTTAGAAATGAGAAGTGAAGCTGCAGGAATAGATCAGTCATCTGAGAGAGGGAGAGAGGGAAAGGAATAAAGTGGAAGATAGGACCATGTGAGATGCCTGATTTGGGAGATGAATGGATGGATGCAGAGTAGCCACAGAGGCAGGTGGGAAACCAGGAGCCCTGGGAAGTTGAAGGATAGGAATGGAGCAGATGTTATGAGAGGAAGAGATATTTTACCAACAACACTCAGAAAGATGGGAGAAGACAGGGGGTTGGGGTGATCTGCAGTGGGAACAGGGCAAGGAAAATATGTGGAATCTAACAAAAATGATACAAAGGAAATTATACTAAAAAAACTATAAACAAACTCAAAGATTTCTAAGTCAAACTTAGGGTCACCAAAGGGGTAACCATGGAGAGAGGATACATTAGGAGGATGGGATCAACTCATACCTTCTACTATATATACAAAAGATAACTAATAATACTGCAGAGCACAGGGAAGTCTATTCCATACTCTGTAATAACCTATTATGTGCACATGTACATATGCATATGTATGTGTATATGTATAACTGATTCACTTTGCTGTACACCTGGAACTCATATGACATTGTAACTCAACTATACCTCCACACAATAAAAAAAAAAAAAAAAGACTGTAAAGGGCTGAGGACAGGGACCCAGGCTGAAGTGAAGAGCAGAGGGCACTTGTGTTATGGGATCAGAGGGGCAGGTGCACGTAGTCCTGATGTTAAACAGCTGCAGGCAACTAAAAAGTGGCACAGATTGAACACAAAATCCAACATGTGTAGAGGCCATCTGTTGTTTCTTTTATTCCCCCGGCTTTATTGAGATGTGATTGACTTACAACATTGGGCAAGTTCAAGGTGTAGAGTGTGATGATTCAATATACATTTATGCTGCAAAATGATGACCACAAAGAGGTTACCATCTCCATCAACTCAGCTCACGTAGTTATCTTTTCTTTTTGAAGTAAGGAGCTTTAAGAACTATGCGCTTGGCAACATATAAGTATACCATACATTAGTGGTTACCACAGCCACCAGGCAACATACGTGTACATACTGTGTATATATTGTGTACTTGTATGTTGCCAAGAGCGTGGTTCTTGATCCAGAACTTATCAGTCTTATGACTAGAAGTTTGTACCTTTGGTTCAACATCTCTCCACCCACCCCCTACCCCACGGCTCCTGGCAACCACCAGTCCACTGTGTGTTTCTATGCATTCATTTCTTTTTTTTTAGATTACACATACAAGTGACATCTTATAGTATTTACCTTTAACTGATTTATTTCACTTAGAATAATGCCCTCAAGATTCATTAATGTTTCACAAATGGCAGGATTTCCTTCTTTTTATGACTAAATAATATTCCACTGTGTGTATATATATATTATATATATACAATATATACTATGTGTATACATATTATATATATATAATACACACTATATATACTATAGTATATATAGTATATATACTATATATTTGCCTAATACCTCACATTTATTTTATATTATATATACAGTATATACTATATATACACACACAATCGCTCTCTTTTGTTTTATATTATATATATGCAAGATATACTATATAGTGTATATACTATATCTATATCTAACTATTTATCTGTCTTTATATAAACACACACACAATTTCTCTCATTTATTTATCTCTTCATGATCCAGGGACACTTAGGTTGTTTCCAGGTTTAGGCTATTGTGAATAGTGCTGCTATAAACATGGGGGTGCAAATATGTCTTTGAGACAATCCTTTCCTTTCCTGAACTCATTGTAAAATGCACCTTTATTCCTTATGCTTTAAAGAATACGGAAAACAAAAGTAAACAGAAGCATTTAACTAAACACCTTAGGCTTTTAGAATAGACTTAGAAATATCGAAATCCAGAACTTTCTTAATCTTCTATTTTTTTTTTTTTTATTTTTTCTTTTTAGGCCCTCACCCACAGCATATGGAAGTTCCCATGATAGGGGTCTAATTGGAGCTGCAGCTGTCGGCCTACACCACAGCCATAGCCATGCCGGATCCAAGCTGCATCTGTGACCTATGCCAGATCCTTTAATCCACTGAGCGAGGCCAGGGATTGAATCTACCTCCTCATGGATACTAGTTGGGTTCTTAACCTCCTGGGAGCCACAATGGGAACTCCAAAATCTAGAATTTTCTGGTGAGCCACACTTTCTGCAGATATTTAGCATGAGTACTGATTAATCCCAAGGCGCTATTTCAGAAGCTGGAAAAAGTTTATAATAGATCCTTTTTATGTTAAAACAAAGGCAAGTATATAACAGCTCACTGCTAAACCAATCCTTTATGTGTTTGCAGTAATTTAGGAATCTCTTACATAACTGTTAATATATAAGAAGTTACATCATAACCCCATTCTTTTCTTTCAACTTCCAGTAAAGTATTATTACTTCCTAGAACTTGCTGGGCTTCTGTAGAGCTAAGAGGTTCTCCCTCCGTTTACCTTATCATTTTGGACCATTCCACTTTTCTTTCTGACTTTTTATTTTTCATAGCCCCAGCAACGCCAAAATTTTTGTTAGGACTTTGTTTAGGAACCTAAAGCTTTGAGAAGATTCTGAGAAGAAAATTTCTTCTCCCATCAAGCACTCAAACCCACTTCCTTTTCGTAGCTAAATCCTGAATCCCTGATTCATAAATGTCTTTTTGTATCTATCTACGACCTGGATCCATTCCCACCTGGCAGCCAGACTAACATGTTGGCTGGCCTTTGTTTCAAGTAATTGGTACTTTGGCCATTCTGGATCATGAACTGTTTTGAATACTAGCTCTCCCGTGTAGGAAAAAAACAACCCCCTTTTCTCTCTCCTCAGGCCCTGGAACTAGGAACTGATGCTTCCTTCTTGAAAAACAGTTGGAATAGACAGGAAACACCTAAATGCCTCTCATTAAGAAACAGATTAAATCAATTGTGATGCATCCACACCACGGAATACTATGAGGTGATTACAACAGAATGAGGCTATGTATTTGTGATACACACCTATGTGTGATTTATCAAAAGAAATATATATTTGGATCACGGCCCCCCAAAACTTTGGAATTTCCTCAGCTATAAGAACAACAGGAGCATCTTTTGTTATAATATTTGGTCTCCTTTCCTCAGTTCCTCAAAACAGCTTTAGAGCCATAAAGATAAAAATGGGTATCTGATTATTCATAACAAGCCCCTTTCAACCTCAACAGGGTTTGTGCTAACAAGGTGACTTTTGGAAATCCCCTAAAGATGGGGAGCTGGTTGCCAGGGGAACAAACCCTGAATGGAACTTTCAGTCCAACATCTCTGGTGTCCTGGAGCAAGAGGTAAGGGGGCTGAAGGTTGAATCAATCACCATGGCCAATGGTTTAATCAAATTATGTTTATGTAATGATACCTCTATAAAAGTCCCAAAAGGATGGGGTTCAGAGACCTTCCAGGATGAGGGATCAGAACCCATCTGCATGTCACCTAAACTTCACAAGGACAGAATCCTTTTTTGAGGACCCCACCTTACATATCTCTTCCTGTGGCTGTTGATTTGTATTATTTATTTATTCATTCATTTGTTTGTTTTCTCTTTAGGGCCGCAACTACAGCATATGGAAGTTCCCAGGCTAGGGGTCAAATTGGAGCTGCAGCTGCTAGCCTACACCACAGACACAGCACAGTGGGATCCGAGATGGGTCTGCAACCTACTCCACAGCTTATGGAAACTCTGGATCTTTAGCCCACCAGGGATGGAACCCATATCCTCACAGACACTGTGTTGTGTATTCTTAACCCACTGAGCCTCAACAGGAACTACTGATTCATATCCTTTAAAATCCTTTGTAATAAACCAGTAATCTAGTGATAAAACTGATTTCCTGAGCTCTGTGAGCCATGCTAACAAATTAGTTGAACCCAAGCAATAGGTGTAGGAACCTCTGTTTGAGAGACAGTTGATCAAAAGGACAGGTGGCAACCTGGACTTGCAATTGGTGTCTGAAGTGGGATGCGGGTGCCTTGCGGGACTGAGCCCTTCACCTGTGGGATCTGATACTGTCTCCAGGTAGAAAGAGCCGGGGTTGAGTTGAACAGTAGGACACCCAGCTGGAATTGCTTGTTGGTGGGCAGCCCATCCCATCCCCTCCCCACAACACAAACACATTGGATTTAGTTCCCAAACTTTTAGTACGCTAATCTGGTATGATCTCTGAGTTTTAGGGTTAAGTGGAAAAAGCAAGGTGCAGGACCATGTATCAAAGATACATTCTGTGTATCAAAAATGAGTATGTTGGGGGCAGTTCCTGTTGTGGCTCAGCAGGTTACCTGACCTGACTAGTATCCATGAGGATGAGGGATGGATCCCTGGTCTGGATCAGTGGGTTAAGGACCCAATGTTGTCGTCAGCTGCTGTGTAAGTCGCAGAGGTGGTTTGGATCCCATGTTGCTGTGCTGTGGCTGTGGCCGGCAGCTATAGTTCTGATTCAACCCTTACCCTGGGAACTCCCATGTGCAGGTGTAGCTCCCCCTGCCCCCCAAAAAAGGAGTATGGATAGATATGCAGAAGTCTAGAATTGTATCCAAGCAGGACCTTATGAGACCTTCCCAGAATAGACCTCCACCCATGTCCTCCACCTGCCTTTTGTCTGTAGAAAAACTTCAGTCAAAAAAAATTGATATAATAAACTTAATCAGAGAAGTGAGAAAATGCAGAGATAAAGGAAAATAATCAACCAAGACAAAATAATCATAATTTAGCCATTTAACAAAGTCAAGAACCTTGAGGACTATAGACACTATTCTGAGCTTTTGAGCTATTCTGCAGATACTGAAACCCTCACCAGGTGGAAGAGGTCAACTGGATGCTGCCCACAAGCATGAAGACCCCCAGACAGGTTGGAACCAGAAGGCTGATGACGCTGGCTCCCAATTATATCACCACCAACCAATCAGAAGAAAGTCCATGAGCTGCTGTAGAGCACAGAGAATTCTACCCAATATTCCGTGATCATCTATGTGGGAAGAGAATCTGAAAGAGTATGGATGTGTGTATATGTATAACTTGGTGGTATAGCAGAAATTATCGCAACCTTGTAAATCACCTATACTTCAAAAAAAAAAAAACTTTTAAAAATGAAAAAAAGAAGACGTAAACCCCTAAGTGGAAAAAAGCATAATTTACATTCCAAATATTTGAAAATGTTACTAATTATTAGAGAAATGCAAATGCAAACCACAATGAGGTATCACCTCACACCAGTAGAATGGCCATCATCAAAGAATTCTACAAATAATAAATGCTAGAGAGGGTGCAGAGAAAAGGGAACCTGACTACACTGTTAGTAGGAGTGTAAGTTGGTACAAGGGCTATGGAAAACTGCATGGCGGTTCCTCAAAAAGCTAAACATAGGACTACCATATGATCCAACGATCCCACTCCTGGGCATCTATCCAGAGAAAACTCTAGTTTTGAAAAGATCCATGCACTCCAATGTTCACAGCAGCACTATTCACAATAGCCAAGACATGGAAGCATCCTAAATATCCATCAACAGAGAAACGGGTAAAGAAGATGTGGTACATATACGCAATGGAGTATATTACTCAGCCATAAAAAAAGAATGAAATGATGCCATTTATAGCAACATGGATGATCCTAGAGATGATCAAAATAAGTGAAATAAGTCAGACAGAGAAAGACATCATATCACTTATATGTGAAACCTAAAAAAAAAAAAAAATGTTACAAAGACCTTATTTATAAAACAGAAGCAGACTCACAGACTCCGAAAACAAACTTATGGCTACCAAAGGGGAACCTGTGGGGGAGGGATGGACCAGAGGGTTGGGACTGGCATGTGCACACTATTGTATACGGAATGGATGGTCAAAGGGGACCTGTCGTATAGCAGAGGGAATTCTACTTAATATTCTGTAATAACCTGTATGGGAAAAGGATCTGAAAAAGGATGGA
Source organism: Phacochoerus africanus (assembly GCF_016906955.1). Classification (NCBI taxonomy): domain Eukaryota; kingdom Metazoa; phylum Chordata; class Mammalia; order Artiodactyla; family Suidae; genus Phacochoerus; species Phacochoerus africanus. Next base: position 25,912,522 of record NC_062558.1, on the reverse strand, counting down.
TATGTGGGTATGTGTAACCGAATCACTTTGTTGTACAGCAGGAATTAACATAATATTGTAAATCAACTCTACTTCAAGAAAATAAAAGACCCCCCCAAATGTCAGTCTCCAATCTCCAAACTGTTTCGCCTTTTCTCACGCAGTGTGTTACCAGCACTCGATTCGTTCTCGTCCCCTCCTTCCAGACCATGCCTTGTCGTTGGAGTGAAAAATGGTGGCAGGGCAGACTATGCAAGGTGGAGGGGGTACAGGCTGACTTTCTGTCCCCCAACAGCTATTCAAGTGGTTTCCTAAATCCATAAACAATATCCTGAACCCATCTTCTCTCTCCATCCCTCTGCTTGGCAAAGGTGAGCATGAAAGACCATGGAAATGGTCATCACATTAAGCCAGCCTCTCTTAGGTCCTCAAGTAGGAGCCACAGCCCCCCTTGAGGATGACCTGCCTTGCTGTACCAGAATCTCATCATTCTGAAAATGGACAAGTAGGAAGCATCTGTAAGCGGCTAAGAAACACGTTTGTGCTGTTCCAAAGCAGGGCCCTATGATACCTCTTTGGTACTAGGGAAGAGGGAGATTCTAAAAATCATATGCGGGTAATGAATGACCCAAAGAGGGGGATTTCTCAGGAGTACACATCTGGTCTGCCCTGGTGATTCAGGATTAGGACAAAAGTCTAAGTTTTGCTGGCGAGCGTGCGGTCTCACCTGAAATGCTATGCTTTGGAGAATAATGGTTTTAGTTTTAGACTGAATTGTGTGTCATCCTCCAACCCCAATTCTTATGCTAATGTCCTAACCTCCAGTGTATTTGGAGATTGGTCCTTTAAAGAAGTAATTAAGGTCATAAATGTGGGACCTACTCCAATAGGACTGGTGTCCTTAGAAGAGAAGGAAGAGACACCAGGGTACCCTCTTTCTCTCTCCCTCCTTCCCTCCTTCTGTCCCTCTCTCGCTCCCTCCCTCCTTTTCTCCCTCCCTTCTTGCATGCACAGAGAGAAGGCCATGTGTGAGGACACAGCCCCCTGCAACACAAGAAGAGAGATACTGGAAAACACCCTTGATGGCACCTTGATCTCAGACATTCAGCCTTCAGGATGGTGAGAAAATAAATTTCTGTTGCGTAAGGTGTCCAATCTGTGTTTTTTTGCAATGCTAGCCAGGGTAGGCTAATGCAGTGAACAGGTGAAGTGAGAGAATGTTGATCTTGGCATCCATGCGGCATTGTGCACACCTGGGACCTGGGCTGGCAAGGTCTCCACCCCATCATCAACCACGTGGCGGTTAGACTCTATACATCCAGTCCGCAATAGTGACACCCCATGGCTGCAGGCTGCAATGGCAGCTGTGAATCTATTATCTGGTGCTCTGCATGGGGGGGCTTAAAAACCTCCCCCTGCCTTCCCTCTACCCCCCACCTTCCTTGTTCTCTGCAAGCCCCTGTAGTTCTTAGACAATGCGCAAGTGGGTGGCCATTGAAAGGAAGATTTTAGACATCCTGATAATAAGGCAGGTGTGTGCTTAAGAAATTAGTTTGCAACAATACAAGAGGTAATTAATTGTATTTGTGTCCAAGTTGGTGAAGCATTTCATGAGATAACAATGCTAAAGCAGCTGCAGCAGTTATTGTTTTAAATAGCATTTTAATTTCTTCTTCCTACATCTGAGCAACAGCTACTACGAATTCAATGAGCTTTGGGAATGTACCGTGGGTAGTTTTTCTCTTTCTGCCTCTCTGGGTACATTTGCTGCTCTTCCCTGCCCCTGGGCTACCCCAGGAAGCTGATTTCCATGGATTAGATCAACAGATCTCCTTCCCCCCCCTGAGAGTCTGGACTGGGTTGGCCCAAAGGAAGACAGGGACAGGAAATCAGACCAGGAGCAGGGAAAGTTCAGGGCTTTTATTTCTCCACCTCTTGCTATTGGACAGTCTGCTGATTGACACCTGCTGCCTCTAAGTTCCTGTATCCTTGTGCATAGCTTCTCCTGGGGTTATGACCTTGGGGTTCAGCCCCTGCTCCCTCTCCCTGCCTCCCACCTTAGGGCCAAGGAAGCTAGGGGCTTCCTCTGGTTACTCTTTCCTGGTTCTTCGTCATGTCCGCCCATGCCTCTGAAAATGCCCTTCGTTCAATTCTTTTCAGTCCCCTCCACCAGTTTCCTGCCAACCCCAAGTCATAAAGGACAATCGACTCCTTATTTTTCACTCTAGTTCAACCATCTTTACTCCTTTGTCTGCTTCACCCGAAATTGCAATCTACTCTGCAGGAAAGAGAAGCGTGTAGGTGGATTGCTGGATGGAAATGCATACCGAGTGTCTGTCTGCCCTTTCTCCAAGGGTGTGATTAATGTCATGATGCATGGCCTCCTGTGCCTTCCCTGGCTGGGACCAAGGACCTTAACACTCTGACCTTCTCCAGCAACTCAGCTTGTTTCCCAGGGGGCTGCTTGATTAATACGCAAAATCCTCAGGAAGAACCCACGACGCATGCCTGGAGTCTGGAGGCTGACAAGAGATTATTCTAGCCCCTGGCTTTGTGCTCACAAGGACCACATTCCCTGGTCAGCCAGTGGCAAGAACTAGACATGAGGCATCTGCTCTGAACCAGGTCAAGCATCAATGTCCCTGTTGCCCACAGCTCTGTAGCTCGCCAGGTGGCTCCTTTGCTGTGAGGAGCTTCAACTATGCACCCACTAGAGTGGCTGCAGTTAAAGGGGCTAAAGGCATTTTTTTTTTTTTTTTTTAGGTTCACACTCACAGCATATGAAAGTTCCCAAGTTAGGGGTCAAATTGGAGCTGCAGCAGCCAGCCTCTGCCACAGCCACAGCAATATGAGATCCGAGCTGCATCTGCAACCTAACTACAGCTCCAGGGCGATGCTGGATCCTTAACCCACTGAGCGAGGCCAGGGATCAAACCCATGTCCTCGTGGATACCACTGTACCACCACAGGAACTCCCCTAAATGCATCTTTTAAATATTGCTGGAATGTTGTCAAGAATGTGAAGCCACTGGATTTGGTGGATGGGAAGTCTGGCTGTTTCTAATTATATAAATCAAATCACATACCTAGCTTATGACCCAGAAATTATTTTTTTCTTTTTAGGGCTGCACCTGTGGCATGTGGAAGTTCCCAAGCTAGGGATCAAAGCAGAGCTGCATCTGCCAGTCTACACCACTCACAGCAATGCCAGATCTGAGCTGCATCTGTGACCTATGCTGCAGCTTGCAGCAAAGCTGGATCCTTAACCCACTGAGCAAGGCCAGGGATCAAACCAGCATCCTCACGGATACTAGTTGTGTTCTTAACCTGCTGAGCCACAATGGGAACGCCTGACCCAGAAATTTTACTCATGTTTACAGGAAAGCAATGAAAATATACAAAGGCTTAGGTATGAATGTTCCTATCGGCACTGACATGAGCTATAATCTAGAAGCATCTTAGGTATCCATCAGCAGGAAAACACACGGACTAATAGTGGCATATCCCTACGATGGAAAACTACACAGCAATTAGAAGGAAAAATGATCAATTCACACAATACCATGAATGAGTCTCAAAAATATTGCATTAAATGCAAAAAGTCTTCCAGACTTTGTGTAAATGGATGATTCCATTTATAAGAAATTTTGAGGCAGGCAAACAAATCTACTGAAAAAAATTTCAGAATGGTGGTTGCTTCTGAAGAGGGCTGGAGTTGTCTGGAAAAGGGGATGGAGAGACTTTCTTGAAGAGTGGAAATGTTCTGGAGTTCCCATTATGGCTCAGTGGGTTAAGAGACTGATTAGTTTCCATGAGGCTGTGGGTTCAATCCCTTGCTTGCTCAGTGGGCTAAGGATCCATTGCTGCCGCAAGTCGCAGCATAGGTTGTGGTTGTGGCTCGGACCTGGTATTGCCATGACTGTGGCATAGGCCAGCAGCTGCATTGCCAATTCAATCCCTAGCCTGGGAACTTCCATATGCCCCAGGTGCAGCCCTTTAAAAAAAAAAAAAGAGCAAGAGAGAGAGAGGAGCGGGGGGAATGTTCTGTCTTGACAGGTGTTTAGGGCACACAGGTATTTCTCAAAATCTATCACCTTGGACTGTTAAGATTTGTGAATTTCATGCAGTAGAACTTTCACTGAAACGTATGAACTGAAAACAAATATTGAACTCTAGTTAATGTACCGAAGTGTCTAAAGGTGAGGTGTACTGATGTCTACAACTAACCTTGAAATATACAAAGAAATATATCAGCAGCTACAGGTATAGACAGACAGAAGAAGTGTGATAAAATAAGTACAGCACAATATTTTTTTTTTCTTTTTATGGCCACATCTGTGGTATATGGAAATTCCCAGGCTAGGGGTTGAATAGGACCTGCAACTGCCAGCCACAGTCACATCCACAGCCATAGCTAAGGCAGATCTGAGCCACATCTGAAACCTACACCACAGCTAGTGGCAACGCTGGATCCTTAACCCACTGAATGAGGCCAATGATTGAACCTGCATCTTCATGGAGACTATATCAGGTCCTTAACACGCAAAGCCACAATGGGAAATCCCATAGCAAAATATTAATTGCAAAAACTAGACTTTTCCTGACCTGGTTCCTCCAACACAGTTCTCTATATGTACTCCTCCTACCCTCAAAATGGAAAGTGACTGGTGTCACAAATGCAGATTTGGCCATGGGCAGAGCAAGGTCATATCCTCCCCCCCCCCCCCGCCCGGGCAGAAGATATGCATCTTAAAACCAAAGCATTATAGGGAGTTCCCTGGTGGCTTAGTAGGTCAAGGATTCAGTGTTGTCACTCCTGTGGCTTGGGTTACTGCTGTGGTGCAGGTTTGATCCCTGAACTAGAAACTGCATGTAACTGGTGCAGCCAAACAAACAAACCAAAAACCCAAAGCATTATAGAACGTTAAATAGTGACAACAAGAAAGCCATTCCAGAGAGTCCTGAATTATTCTGACTAGACTTTCCCTAGGTTGTTTCTCTTGATGGAAATAAAAGGAAAAAAAAAATCCCCAAACAGATGCCTGCTTGACCTCTGGCAGCATCAAGTACTGCCCTGGGATGCATAATTTATGATCTGATTTCCTTAGAAGAATCATCCTACAGAGTCCTGGTAACTTGACAACAGCTAGAACTAATATCTAAAACCAAAAGATGATGCTCTGTATTATGGACGGAATATTTGTATTCTTCCAAAATGCATGTGTGGAAGCCCTGCCCTAAATGGGATGGTATTAATGAGGCTTTAGAAGGTGATTAGGTTTCGATGAGGTCATGAGAATAGGGACCCTGTGATGGTCCCCATGGTCTTATAAGTAAAGGAAGATTGGCAGAGTCACATTGAGGTATATGGAATGATTGGCCAGTGCGGACCTGCTGTAGAGCACAGGGACCTCTACCCACTATTCCGTGATCATCTATGTGGGAAAAGAACCTGAAGGAGAATGAATGTGTGTCCAGGTAAAACTGAGTCTTTGTTGTATAACAGAAATTATCACAACCCTGTGAATCAACTATACTTCAATAAAGCTTTAAATATATACATATATGTGAAAAAAATAAGAGGCCAGCGCTCTTGCCTTTTCTCCCGCAAGTGAGGTCCACTAGCCAAGAAGAGAGCTCTCACCAGGAACTGAATCTTTCAAGGCTTTGATTTTGGACTTGCCAGCCTCCAGAATGGTGAGAAATAAATGTCTGTTGTTTAAGCCTCCAGGTGTTTACAGCATTTTTTTTTTTCTTTTTAGGGCCATACCTGCAGCACATGGATATTCTCAGGCTAGGGGTTGAATCGGGGCTGCAGCTGCTGGCTTATGCCACAGCCACAGCAACCAATGCCTGATGCTTAACCCACTGAGCGAGACCAGGGATCGAACCCACATCCTCATGGATACTAGCCAGGTTCTTGACCTGCTGAGCCACAGCGGGAACTCCTATAGTATTCTGTTATAGCAGCCAGAGATGATTAAGACACTCATGATATTATTCATAGTGATCATTAATTTTATAGCTTACCATGTACTGGACACTGATCATACTTACATGCATTATTTTAAAAATATGTATTACATGTTTATTAAGGGCACAACTTTTATGTGAAATTTACATTTTTATGAAAAAATAAAAATATTTACAAAATTATGTAAGATTTGCCTTGTTCTAATTACAACTCAAAGTTATAAATAACAATTCTTAAAAACTGTTTATAAATTCTTGTTAAAGAGGCAGCTACAAAGTTTATCACCTAAGCAAGAACCAGCTTGCTAAATACATTTCCCATTGAACACCTATTGGTCTTTTTTATACCATTAATGGATTTTTAAATGAAAAAAAATCAATACAAACTCACATGATGTCAAAATTATAACTTGCACCCAATACAAATTTATGTGTCAACATTTGGTATGAAGCCTGTGGTAATTAAAATAGGAGCAGAAGTTTAATCATTTCACTATTTTGGACATTTTTAGGTAATAATTGATTAAAAACAAACATGGTGAATATCATGGTATCTGATTTTATACATATGATTTTAATTCTCACAGCCACCATTTGAAAGCATGGCTATTCTTATCACTATTTTAAGAGTGATAAAAAGTAGGTTCCATGAGGTTATGTGAGTAGCCTAGTTACAACGTGAATAATTAGGGGGCCAGGACTTGATAACCAGTTTTTAGGATTTTAAACCAGGCATCAGAAACTCAAATGGCTGCAGAGCTCAGGCAGGAAAAAATACCCCGTGGGCTTTGTGTAAAAGGGAACACCTGAAGGGACCCTTCACTCTCACCTGATTCAGTGGTGGGGTTAAATAGGGGCTGGTGGGGACTGTGGCAAAATGGAAGCTCCACCCCCCCACCCCTCTTGTGCTTAAAGGGCCAAGTCTATTTCAGTTCCAGCTTACTTTGATAGGCATGAATGTAAGCTGGGGTTGCAGGCTTTTTGATATCTTAAGTGAAGACCAAACCTAGATTCTAACTGAATACCTAAATAAATACTTAAATATCAGCAATCAATTCACCATTAAAATGCTATAAATTAGCTGTTGTGTGACCACTAAAATATAATATTAAAATATAGAAACAAACAATAACAAAAAATGAAACCTTATTCCTGAGCGGAATATGGAAAGTCTGGTGTGAACCCCTGGATGTAACAATTTCATCAATGGCCAGATCTTTCTGGTCCTATGCAAAGGACCACTTTTGGGAGGCAGCAGTCAACGGCAGAGACACAGTGCTGCTTCTTGGGATTGTTCCACGCAATTCTTACGAATATTCTTAAAGCAATCTCAGGAACCCTGTGTGTTCCCTGGTCAGCAGACTTGCTGGGTCAGTGGCTCCCCCCATCACACAGTGGGAGGGACCCAGTAAACTCAGCATCTTATGAGATCAGTGGCTGGCTCTCCCCAGCAGGAGAGGCAGCAAAGTCACCAGCTACCAGGCAGTTAGCTTCCCTGACAACTTCTATAAATAGCTGGCATCTAAAACCAGACTGATAGTATCCAGGTTGTTTCTGGTCTACCAGCTGACAAGGTTGCTTCCCACCTACCAGGTAAAAAGCAGTAGTGGCAGCAGGGGTCAGGGCCCCTCTGCAGGTATCCACCTGCCCTTGGTCTCAGCACATCTCTCTGTGGAAAGATGAAAGATGGGGGGAACTTGCCTTCTCTTGCTTCCTGAACACATACGGCGTGACATGGCGGAATTTGCTTTAACCCACTTTGTATGATAGTGGACATGACTTAGGTCTATAGGGAGTGTGTCTTTGTAATATTAGAATGATCTAATTTTATTTTTTTTAAATTTGTTTTATTGAGCAGTTGATTTAAAATGTTGGGTTAATTTCTGCTGTACAGGAAAGTGACTCAGTTATACACATATAAATACATGCTCTTTCATAGTCTATTATTATTATTATTATTACTATTATTTGTCTTTTTAGGGTCGCACCTGAGGCATATGGAGGTTCCCAGGCTAGGGGTCTAATCTGAGTTGTAGTCTCTGGCCTATGCCACAGCCACAGCAACCCAGGATCCGAGCTGCATCTGTGACTTACACCACAGCTCACGGCAATGCTGGATCCTTAATCCACTGAGCAAGACCAGGGATCGAACCCTCATCCTCATGGATACTAGTCAGAGATCATTAACCACTGAGCCATGGTAAGAACTCCTCTTTTCTATTATAGTTGCTACGTAGGATATTGAATAGAGTTCCGTGTGTTCTACAGTAGGACCTTGTTGTTTGTCTCTTCTATATTCAATAATTTGTATCTGCTAATCTCAAACTCCCACTCCCTCCCCCTCTCCCCTTGGCAGCCACAAGTCTGTTCTCTATGTCTGTGAGTTTCTGTTTTGTAGGTAAGTTCATTTGTGCCATATTTGAAATCCAAGATATAAGTGATATCATATGGTATTTGTCTTTCTCTTTCCGACTTACTTCACTGTGTATGATCATCTCTAGGTCCATCCAAGTTGCTGCAAATAGCATAAAATAATGTAAGTTTAAATTGAACAGGCAGTTTGACAAATTGGGAGCCAACCCAGGCTCTACATTTGGAGTTTCTAAGATATGAGAGCTCAAGGAAGTGAGCTCCAATATCATAGAATTACCTTGACCCAGAAGACCACAGAGGCTGCTGCGAGCACCTGGGCTAGTGCACTGTGTGAGGATGGATGGAGCAAACCTTCCAGAAGAAGCAGCCTATCAAAAAAAAAAAAAAAAAAAGTCTTTGTCCCCTGGTTTCCAAAACAATCAAGCTTCTTGCAAAAGGTGAAAATGAGAGCCAAATTCACAGAGAAGAAATGACAGAGCTAATAGAAGAAAAAGTAGCAAGTCGGGATGATTCCTGGAAAAATATATTCTCTTTTGAAAAAAAGTTAAGGTATTAGCAGTGGAAAATGACAGCTCTTTCTACAAAATATAACTGTGGTTTCTCAACAGAAAGAAAAGTTCCCATAACAGGTTTTTACTTAGGGGGCTTTGTTCAGGCTTCTCATTTCATCTCCTCCCCTCATCCTTTTTCTCCTCAATAATAGTTTATTGACATAAAATTCACATACCATAAAAACAACCCTTTTAAAATGTTCAATGAAGCAGTTTTGCGTATCTTTAGGGTTGTGCAACCATCACGTCCAATTTTCATCACCCCAAATAGAAACCCCAGACCCATTAGGAGTCACTCCTCTTTTCCCCTACCCCTCAGCCCTGGGCAATCAATAATCTATTTTCAATCTCTATGGATTTGCCTCTTCTAGATAATTCACATAAACAGAATCCTACAACATGTGGCTCATCATGTCTGTTGTCCTGCACTTAAGAAAATGTTTTCAAGGTTCACTTATGTGGTAATATCCCTAGAGCCATCTCAGGCTTCTCCAGCCTTGGCACCGCTGACATTTGGGGCTGGGGGATTCTTTGTTCCCTGGTGCTGTCCCTTGTGTAGTAGGTTGTGTAGCACCATTCCTGTTGTCTGCTCACTAGATGCTAGCACCATTCCCTCCCATTTTTGGTGGCAACCAAAAATGTCCCAGATATTGGTACATGTCCCTTGGGGGGAGGAATCACCTCTGGTTGAGAACCACTGATCTAACCCAACCTCTTCTCAAAGCTGCCACCCCTGCCTCCCATTACCATTTTTTTTTACTTTTTAGGGCTGCACCTGAAGCATATGGAAGTTCCCAGGCTAAGGGTCGAATTGGAGCTGCAGCTGTAGGTCTATACCACAGCCACAGCAATGCAGGATCCAAGCCACATCTGTGAAGTATGCTGCAGCTTATGGCAATGTTGGATCCTTAACCCAAAGACTGAGGCCAGGGATTGAACCTACATCCTCATGGACACTATGTCGGGTTCTTTTTTTTTTTTTTTTTGTCTTTTGCTATTTCTTGGGCCGCTCCCGCGGCATATGGAGGTTCCCACGCTAGGGGTCGAATCGTAGCTGTAGCTGCTGGCCTACGCCAGAGCCACAGCAATGTGGGATCCGAGCCTCGTCTGCAACCTACACCACAGCTCACGGCAACGCCGGATCGTTAATCCACTGAGCAAGGGCAGGGACCGAACCCGCAACCTCATGGTTCCTAGTCGGATTCGTTAACCACTACGCCACAACGGGAACTCCTATATCGGGTTCTTAACCCACTGAGCCACAATAGAACTCCTCCCATTGCCATTTAAATAAATAAAATTCAGGAGGTTCATTTACTTCCTGACATCCCAGTTAGCTAGTGGCCAAAAGAGGGACCAGAATCCTAGCACTTGATACCTACTTTTTTTTAGCAATCTACCTTTCACAATTAACTGACTGAAATCAGGCTGCTTTTTACCCAAAGAGCATGTTTCCTAAAGCAGTGGTTTTTAAACTTCACCATGCACCAAGTTATCTGAAGGGCTTGTTAAAATACAGATTACTGGTCACTACCCTCAGTGTATTTGATTTGGTAGGTCTGGGAGAGGGGGGCAAGAATTTACGTCTCTATTTAGTTCCCAGGTATTGCTGATGCTGCTAGTCTGGGGATCCCACTTTGAGAACCATCATCTGAAAGTAAGCCCATACTACCCTTTATTATGACTAAGACTCTCAAACACAAATATCTGCTGTGGTAGCCAGGCAGGAGATATAACTTTGAGTCATTGTGGTATAAGGATGGCTGGAGCTGTGGCAGCCATTCTGTGACAGTGAGTATAAAGCCGAGAGACACATTGGAAGCCATGTCGGAGCCCTGATATCAAGGGCTGCTGACACAACTACCTCTGGAATTGGCAACCTCTGGGCTTCTTGTCTTATAGAGTAGATCATAACTCCTATTATTAACTATTTTCAGTCAATCGTTCTGTTATTTTTATCTGATAGCATCCTGCAAGGCACATTGCCATCTTAGAATGCAACTCAAGAGAATTACTTCCTCAATTTTTTTGTTTATCTCTGTATTTCCATCCTCTAGAAGTGGGTTTAACATGGAGAGGGGACTCAAGATGTATTTATTGAATGAATAAATGAATCAATGAATGAATTTACTGCTAAAACCCTTCTCAAGCTTCAGTCATTTATCTATACCATCTTCATGATTTTTGCCACATATCTTAACACCCCTTCTACGGTTAGTATTTTTCACAAAAATACCCTTAACCTTCTTCTAAGCAAAATATATGCAAGCCCAGTTTTGACATGTTATTTATATTTTTCCAACAGATTAAAGGAAACACACAAATATTGCATTTCAAAAGTGTCTGTCCATGTACCACCTAGAATCCATAAGTTAGCTATGGGTGGTTATGGTCATGTCCACAAGTCAGGATGCCCTGCTGGACCACAGCTATTCTGCAATTGAATCCGGGGTGGCCTGACTTTTTCGTGAATAATCATGACATCTCCAAATCCCTTTCTCATTTAGAACTGCTCCTAGATGCTAGTAGACCTGCTAGGTCGGGGTGAGGCCATGAAGGAAGGTGAGATCAGGGGTGAGACCATGAAGAGAGACTGCTCCCAAATGCTCTTATCCTATGCAAATGGTGAATAAATAAAAGATAATGACTTCTGAGGCCAGCAGAGTGGATGCTCCAGGCAATAGATAATTTAACAGATTTAGGGTAAGGATTGCGGTATAGAGAGCAAGCACATAAGCCCAGTAAATATTTGTTGCTATAAAATTAATAAATCTTGCCTCCTCCAAAAGTCTCCAAAATGGACTGTGTTTTAAGGAAAACCTACGCTGAGATGAAGGACCTGATCCTCGGTGCCTCTGGACATTTTTTTTTTTTTTTTAATGTGGTACCTAAAAATTGCAAAAAGGATGTTCCCTAATGAGACATTATTTCTTGGACCAGCTCAAGCTGCCTTTTTCTAGGGCTGATTCTTTTTGTCCAAAACCTGCTTATGTCTCACCAGAGATTTCAGCCTGGGGGACTCTTCACCCTCATGAGCAGAAGATCTTTTCAACCCCTGCAGTTTCTGACTCTCATATCGCATTAAACCAATCTTCTTTAGTGATTTCTATTTCTGCCAACGTTCAATTCTACCACCTTCTCCTTCCCATAGCCTCAATTTCCTCTCCAATTCTCTTTGTCCTGATAATACCATTTTTGCAGCTAAGTCATAGGCTGTCTCTTTGCATTTATGAACCGAGACCTAAATGTGCTGATTATTTGTATGAATGTCCATAATGATGAATGCCTTGATTGAATCTCTAGAAAGGGGGCCTTAACTTCTACTTAATGGACTGTCCCCACCCTACTCCACCAAATGCTCAGCTTTTTAACAGTCCACATGTGTGGAACAGGTGCTGATAATCTGTCATTCTTTTTCAGGGTGTTCAGATATTGTGAATAAAGGCAAGCCTTCCTCCCAATTGCTTGACTTTCAGAATAATTTTAAGTTGTGGTTCAAGAGAAGAGAGAAATGCACATCTATGTTAATAAAAATTGGACCCAAATGAACTCAGCCTGGCTCTCTATAAATACACATCCAAAGTCATAATTAGGCCATCTGACAAAATGATGCTCTGTTTTTCCAAGGGGGATGCAGCATGATGTCCTGATCCCAGCATGTGATACCCGGAGACAGGTTTTGATGTCATCTCCTCCTTGTCCATTTGATATCAGGATCTCATTTAATGTTAGGTATTTCATACACACTACTGTCTGTAAAATAGACCAGTAATGGGAACCTAATGCATAGCACAGGGAAAATGACATGGGAAAAGAATTTGAAAAGGAATGGTTATGTGTATATGCATAATGGATTCACTTTGCTGCATACCTGAAACTAACACAACATTGTAAGTCAACTATACTCCAATAAAATTAAAAAAAAAAAAAACACTACATATTTCAGTTTCCTTACCTGCCTTACCAGTTTTTGTAACTGTGGAGACTCTCAGAACCTTGTTCAGAAACATGTCAAGGGCTCTATAAATGAAATCATCATAATAAGGCAAGACCATCTTGCTGCTGTACTTACCACGTGTCCTTAGTTTGCAAAATTTATTGCTGTTGCAAATGCAATGGTGCTTTGTCTACCTAACTTCCTGGAATTAGTATCCTTTGTTTTCCAGGATGGTTTTGATCATGCCCAAGAACCTTCTGGTTTTCACAGGACTGAATCTCAAAGAGCAGTTACGATGGAAGACGCAATGTTTTGCAGAGCCTAACTCTCCTTTGCAAACACCTTAGAGCAGCATCCTGCAGGAGCTGGAGACTGTCTCAGAGTAAATCTAACAAGACCACGCCTGCTCCCAGCTCTTGAATGGGTCACCATTTCTTCGGTTAAGCACCGTGAAGGGCTTGTGGCAGGGACCATACTAGGTACTGTCAAAAGCTAGTGCAGAAAGCTGCTTGCATCCTGAGAAGTATCTGGGGTGGAAGATGGTGGGAGAAGAGGAGATCCTGGCTCCTTTCTCACATGGCCACAAGGGAGATCCCCCACGCATGGAAGGTGGGTGAAATCTCTTTCTCTCTCTCTCTGTCTATCTATAGGCTGCACCTGTGGCATTTGGAAGTTCCCAGGCCAGGGACTGAATCTGCAGCTTCTATCTATGTCACAGATGCAGCAACACCAGATCCTTAACCCACTGCGCCAGGGAATGAACCCATGCCACAGCAGTGACCTGACCGCTGCAGAGACAATGCTGGCTCTTTAATCTGCTGTGCCATGGCAGGAACTCCACTCATTATTTGATTATGATTTCTCTCCCTAAGCTCAGGTATGTACTTGACTTTCCAGGACAAATTCACACACAATGTAGCTTCACATGTGGGTTCAGATGCAGCCACCACAGGGCTTGCCCCAGGTGCTCTTTGGGACTTAGAACTGTAACTTCGGAATTTCAGAAACTCATCCCACCTCCTGGCAAGGCCATGGGAGAACGTGGGCCTCCAAGAGACACGTAAATATTAGCGGCACCGTCTTTTGTTCTTTGTGCCAGAGTGGTGCCTTCTGAAGCTTGCCTTCTCCTAGCCACTTGGCTTGGATGCTTCTCTCCACAACCTGGCAGAGAACACATTTCTTAACATTAAGGGGCCTTACCATCTGTTTTGAGACTTTTGCGGTGGCCTCAGAGAGAGCCTGAAACATCCCACGGTCAGTAATTAGCTTCGCCCAAGGGTAGCCATGTTGGCAGGCCTGGCACCGCTTATCACAGGTGTGAGGACAGACTTTAGGGACCAGCTTCCCAGAAATAAGACGGATTCCCCTTGACACGCGTCTTATGCATTGCCAGGTCCCAGCCGTGACGAAGCAAAGCACCAGGCACGGAGGTGTATTTAACCTGAGATCAAAAGCTGCCATTTGGGAAATAGTCAAACATGCTGGAAGGGAAAAATGCCAATATGGCCAAGGAGAGCCCTCAGTGGTATTGCCCAAACTTCTCATCTAGACCCTTCTCGTTAATGTGGGGCGTGGTTTGGACATTCCTTACTGACAAAGGTGCCCCTAGGCCTGAAATGTATCGTGTTGGCAAAATCACAATTGGCAAGACTTCATTCTCAGGAAATGGGGAATTCATGGAACAAAAGGAACAAAATGACGTTAAATACTTATAATGGAATCACAAATAAGGGTTACTCTCACTTGTGAGTTGGGTTCTAAATCAATGAATTCATTCATTAAAAGAAATATTTGGAATTCCTGTTGTGGCTCAGTGGTAACAAACCCCACTGGGATCCATGAGGATGCAGGTTCGATCCCTGGCCTTGCTCAGTGGATTAAGGATCTGGCTTTGCCGTGAGCTGTGGTATAGGTCGCAGACACGGCTGGGATCCCGCATTGCTATGGCTATGGTGTAGGCCAGTAGATGTAGCTCCAATTTGACTCCATATGCCACAGGGCCGGCCCTAAAAAGCAAAAAAACATACAAAACAAAAAAACACAAATATTTTTTGAAAGCCTGACGAGAAATGTCCCCATATGGGCTCCATCAGTCAATATAACAAAGAAAAATCCCTGTTCTTATGGGGCATATATTTTACTGAGGGCAGATAGAGAATACATAATCAATATGATAAATTAGTATATTACATAGTAAATGGAAAAGTGATACCCAATGTGGAAAAATGGACCAGAGTAAGGAAGATTGAGAGCCTAAGTGATTTAAAATAAGATGAGTAACATAGGCTTCCTTGAGGTGATATTTGAGCAGAGACTAAGAGAGGGTGAAATAATGAGAGTTGCCAAAATGACTGTTGAAAGCCTTTAAATTGCTTTGAAAAAAAATTACAAGTTATGGTCAAATGAAAAACTGCATGTTCTTTCCAAGCAGGTGCATTTGCCACTGGGCTTTGCTGATGCCCCCACCATCATAACATCTTTTTCCTCCCCTCCTTGAACCTGGGTTTGCTCCCATGGCTGCTTTGGCCCGTGGGACATTAGCAAAGGTGAAATAAGCAAAGGTTTTGAAAGCATGTGGGCGGTGGGGCGTTCTGCTTGGCTATCCCTACGACCATAGGACCACGGTGGGCATAGCTGGGACTAGCCAGCCTGAAGATAAAAGGCATATCCCCAATAAGTCACACCCACACCTGAGCGGAACGCCAGACCATGGACCCTCCTGCCTCAGATGAGCAGCCAGGTGTCTGCACCCCTGCAGACATCAGCTGAACCGGACCTGGTGGTTCAAAGAAAAAGTGCCTTTGGCCACACAGGTGGGGATGAGCAAAATGTGGATCCTGGAGGTAGATGGAAAAACCATCAGCAGGAGGAGCAGGATAGATAAGGAGCCAGCAAAAAGGGCATGGTTCCAACAATGACTCAGAAAATCGAAGCCCGAGATTTTAATTTCCCCGTGGGGGGGAAGGGTGGTACCTCTGGTGGGGACCCCTTTTCGAGACGATAAAGCAGCTGGCTTCTCAGGGTGCAGTGGGACAGCTGTAAGGAGTGCCCAGATTCTCTGCTCTGGGAGCCGAGACACGGGGGGCACGGTAGTGGGGAGAGTCCCTGTTGTCATTCTTTGCGGGAGACAAGGAAGCTGGCATGATTCTCCCTAGCCGTTTCGGATCTGAAGATGTGGAGGGACATGGGTGTCCCTTCTTTTATTGCCATCCTACCCAGGCCACTGAGCAACTCAGGCTTGCAGAAACCATAGCTTCTCTCTGTATGCCTAGGAGGCAAACCAACCCACCAGGTTCTGTGCAGTTTCTCAGGGGCTTTAGAGTGCTCAAGAAGGAAGCTGCTGAAGCATGAACTTGAGTCTGATGAAGACAGGGCAGCTTTTCTGTTGCCACCATCCCCCAGGATAGGGCACCAGGGAGGTCAGGGCACTGTCATAAAATGAAAGAATCTGGACCACTGGAAACCAGCCACTGTCTCTAGACCACTGTCCAGTAAGCACGATTCAACAGATGTCCAGTTTACTCTTAAGCAGCACAAATGGGAGGAGGAAGAGGCAGTCTATACTTAATTTTCTCCACACTCTCTAGATGTTCCCTCGGTAATGAATCTATTCCCATGGCTTCAATGGCTAACTTATGTGAACACCACTCCAGCTGGACACGGCCAGCCCACACTTCTTTGATGAGCATCCTGACTCACACTGGGTGCCTGTATATGCATCTATTTACTTGTTCTCATGCTCATTCAGCTTTTCATTGATGGATTTATTCAATCTTCACATCCTGAGTACCAACTGGGTGCCCGGCACTGTTCTAGGCATTGAGAAGATGAGGAATCCAAGAGTGCCCGTTGTGGCTCAGTGGTAATGAACCCGACTAGAATCCATGAGGACATGGGTTTGATCCCTGACCTCGATCAGTGGGTTAAGGATCTGGCGTTGCCCCAAGGCCTGTGGAGTTCCCAGGCCAGGGATCTGATCCCAGCCACAATTTGCCACCTATGCTGCCACCGTGGCAACTGCTGGATCCTTAGCCCACTGTGCCAGGACGGGGATGGAACTTGCATCCTGGTGCTGCAGAGATGCCCCCCATCCTGTTGCACCACAGCTGGAACTCCTAGACTTTTTTTTTTCTAGTTGGATGAGAAGACACCAGAGGACTTCAACAGAGAGTAGACATGATTTGATGGAGCTGAGGGGATCACAGAAGAAAATATGACGATCCAGACGATGAATATTGCAGTTATCCTGGTAAAAGATGCCAGTGGCTGGTTTCAGGTCTTGTTGCAGTGCAGGATGGGGTATGTGAACAGATACAGGAAATGCAGTGGGCACCCCATCCTCATTATAAACAGGCTAAGTTTATTTTCTCTCCAAATTTGTTCCTTCTCTTGCCTCAAGCTCAGGTACCACTATTCTCCTTTGAAAATTCTGGAAGCCCTTTCAAATTCCTTCTCCTCCTTCATTTCCAACACCCAATCCAAGCTTGTGGACCCCATCTCAAATAAAGCCTCTAAAATGTCTTTTTCTCTGTATCCCAACTTTATCACATCTTTCCCTGACAATCACAATGACTTCCAAACTGGTCTCCCTGCCTCTGGTTTCTCACTTTGGTTGATTCTCCAACATCAGAGAGATTTTTTTCTGAAATGGAAGTCTCGAGACGCCCTTCCATTTCTGAAATCCATTCAAAGACTCCCATCACTGTAGGACAAAGCCTGAACCTTGGCATGGCCCACACAGGGCTCCCTAGATGGTCCTGTCCCATCTTGTGACCAACCTGCCAGGCATAGAGTCCAGGCTGTTTTTGCCTCTCTGTTTTAGTAAAACCTATTCTTTTTGCCTAGGATGAATTTCCTCTAAACCACATCCTGGGTGAGACCCCATTTAATCTCAGATGCTTCAACTTCAAAGTCATCCTCTGACCTTCCTCTTCCTCTGTGGGGCTATGACTAATCCCATCCTGCATGTACCCGCTACTCTCCATTCAATTTTCTATCCTCTCCCATATCATATGGTATTGCATTGATGGGCAAAACTGTTTTTCTTTTGGTGCGCAGATTTCTCTGTTTCCTACTGCCACCATGTGTTTTATTCATCTCAGTGTCCCCAGCATCTAGTAAAGGGCCTGACACACATCAAACACAGAAGATAGGCAGCGGAAGGGACACACAAAGGTACGAAGAATTAACCTGCCACCAAGATGAATGAAATGTGGAGCAATAGTCATTGATCTTCCTGTTGGACGGTGCATCTTGCAACTAGAACACATGTAAGACCCAAAGCATCCAACCCGCCGTAGTCAGAGTTCTCTAGAGAAACAGAACCAGTGGGATGTGTGAGTGTGTGTCTGTGTTTGTACACATGTATTTATACACATAAAACTATAGATACCTGTGTCAGATGTCTATACCTGATATAGGGTCTGTATCAGATACTTTGCTATATCTATGTATCTATGGACCTATATCTTCATTTTCACTCTCTCTACATATATCTATACCTTTATATCTACATATTTGTACGTATATTTGGCAAAGATGTAGACATAGATATAGAGATATTAGATATACTGATAGAAATATAGCAAAGTATCTGATATAGTCCCTATATCAGATGTGCAGATCTCATACAGGTAGATATATCTATTGATGTCAATATCTATCTATCTATCTAGAGAGATTTTGAGGAATTGGCTCATGAAGTTGTGGAGGCTGGTAGAACCAAAGTCTGCAGGGTAGGCCATCAGTCTGGTGACCCAGGAGAGTTAATGCTGCAGTCTGAGTCCCAAGGAAGTCTGCTGGCAGGATTCTGTCTTCCTTGGGAAAGGTCAGCCTTTTAGCTATAGAGACCTTCACCTAATTAGACGAGGTCCATCAATGTTATAGAAGGCAATCTCTTCATTCAAAATCTGCTGATTTCGACACAACTTAGAATAGATTTACAAGGAGATCCTGCTGAATAGCATTGAGAACTTTGTCTAGATACTCATGTTGCAACAGAAGAAAGGCTGGGGGAAAAATGTAATTGTAATGTATACATGTAAGGATAACCTGACCCCCTTGCTGTACAGTGGGAAAATAAAATTAAAAAAAAAAATCTGCTGATTTCAATGTTGCTCTCACCTTAAAAGTAACTTCACAGAAACAGATACAATGACTGTGCCATCGACTGCTTGGGTACTGGGGCCTAGCCAAACTGACACACAAACTTCACCATCACATAAGGGGATGAGATCACCCCCTTGTTTGATTATATCCTGCTGAGCAACACACCATCCCAAAGCTTAGTGCCTAAAGCAACAACCATTTACTGTTTCTCAATGTCATGTGGGTTGGCTGGAGTCTATTCAGGTGGCCTTCTGCTGGCCTCCATTGGGGTTCTCATGGGGTTTAGTTAGATGGCAGCATGGCCAGGAGGTTGAGACTCCCCTCTCTCCATGAGGCTACATTAAGCTTTGTCATGGCAGCTGGATTTAAGAGCCAGTGTTCTAGGAGCCAGCCCGTGTATGCACTTATCAAGCCTCAGGTTGCATCACTCTTGTTGAAATCTCATTGGTCAAACCCACCACATGGCCAAGGCCAGCATCCATATGGGAGGGGCTACATGAGGGTATAAACACCAGGATGGTTAGCTGGGAACGTCCAGAGTAACAGTCAACCATGCTGTCAAGGCTAGGATAAGCCAGAGGGGCACGTCACAGGTGGAAGTGGTACCATCTTTGGATGCCCCCTGGATGGAGAACTTCCTGTCACTGGCTTCTAGCCAATGAAAGCGCTCTGTGGCCAAAGGCCTTTCCAGTCTTACAGTCCATCTGTAAGAGCTTACTCACTTTTTCCTGTACCCCCAGGTATATTTCCATTTCCACAGCACTGGATTTCATGGATTACAGAACTTCTAGAATGGACCTTGGGATATTTTAGGGCTGAGGTTGCCTATGGATGGCTTTTCAGCCACATTTGGCTCATGAACTTTTTTTTTTTTTAAATATGTATCTGCTGCCACTATTTAAAAAAATGAGAGACTTTACTTTCAAATGATGAATGTATAAACAAAACATGGCATGCCTAGATGATGGAATATTATCTGGCCCTAAAAAGGAATGAAGTTCTAACCATACATGCTTATATCATGCTACAATATGGATGAATCTTGAAAACACGATGCTAAGGGAAAGAAGTTAGTCGCAAAAATCCCACATACTTTATGATTCCATTTATATGCAATATTCAGAGGAGGAAAATCTACAGAGAAAGAAAGTTGCCTGAGGCTGGAGGCAGGGATGGGAAAATGGGAAGGATGCTAGTTAAAGGGCACAGAGTTCTTCTGAGAGCAAAGAAAGTGTTCAAAAATTCATTGTGGTGGTGGTTTCCTAGCTCTGTGAATATCCCTAAGACACGGAATTGGACACTTTAAATGGGTGAATTGTATGGTGCATGAATTATATCTCAATAAAGCTGTTACCACACCAAAAAAGGGGGGGAAGAGATTTTAACTAAAAGTCTAGGTGTCTGGTTTCTCTTGAAGAGATAGCTCTGGCAGTCCTGGCTCAGGCAAAATCCATTCTAAGAAGACACTTGTGGAGTTCCCATTGTGGCTCGGCAATAATGAATCCAACTAGTGTCCATGAGGATGCAGGTTCAATCCTTGGCTTCTCTTAGCAGGTTAAAGATCCCACTTAACAAGCTGCAGCATAGGTCACAGATGCAGCTCAGATCCTGCATTGCTGTGGCTGTGGTATAGGTTTGCAGCTGCAGCTCCGATTTGACCCCTGGCCTGGGAACTTCCATATGCTGCAGGTGCAGCCCAAAAAAGCAAAAGAAAAAAAGAAAGAGAGAGAGGAGCCCATCAAGGTGGCTAAGACGTTGGCAAGGTCACCTGTGGCAGGCAAGACAATGTGTCCCCAAGAATGTCAACATCCTGGTCCCTGGAAACTGTGTGAGCTGGGTTACACAGCAAAGGGAAATGAGGCTGTAGGGGTTCAATGCTGTCATCAGCTGACTGTGAGACAGGGAGATCATCCTGGATTATTCAGGTGGGCCCAGCTGAGTCAGAGGGCCCTTAGAAGTGAGAGATGGAGGCAGAAAAAGAGAATCAGAGGGAGGTATGACCTTGGAAAGAGACCAGTCAGAAATGCAATCCTGCTGGCTTTGCAGGTGGAGGAAGGGGCCACAGACCAGAAGCTGAGGGCAGCCTTTATTTATTTACTTTTTAAAGGCAGATTTAATTTTTTTTTCTTATTTTCTTTTTAGGGCCACAACTCTGGCATATGGAAGTTCCCAAGCTAGGGGTTGAATCAGAGCTGCAGCTGCTGGCCTACCCCACAGCCACAGCAACCCAAGATCTGAGCCGCATCTGCAGCCTACGCTGCAGCTTGCGGCAACACTGGATCCTTAACCCAACAAGGGACGCCAGGGATTGAACTGGCATCCTCATGGATGACAGTCAGGTTCTTAACCTGCTGAGCCACAATGAGAACTCAAGATTCTTAATTTTTAGTGGGAACGTCTTTGAGGTTTTAGTCAACACCTCCTGCCTTGTGCATTTACACACATATTCCCCGAGGATGGTGGAAAGTTTAAAACAAAACAAAATAAGCTTTTTAAAAGCATTCACCTAAAGCAAACGTTATAAGCCTCAGATTCTGTCCCTGAAGGAAGACAGGATTTCAGTAGTTCTGAGACTGCTCTTTTCTCTGCCCCATTTGTACCACCTCTGAAACCAGGACACATGTTACAATCAACAGTGCCAGCCTTGGGTCACGTTTTAGCTGTAGCATCTTTCTTTCTTGGTGGTATTTGAAATCGATGTAAAAATCAATGATGGATGAAATCAGATGAAGTATGAACACTGATTTATTCTTTCACACTTATAAGCATTATGAAGACATTATTTTATTTAATTTTCTTCTAGCTTATCATTTTGTTATTACAGCTATTGCAATCTTTTCTGGTTTTACGAGTTTTGCTTTTCATTCAGAGACAAAACTGGATTAACCTCTGGTTTCAATACTAAACCTGTTTTTTGCTAGTTCCACACCCCCCCCCCCCCCCGGCTTTGTTGCCATAAACTTGACATACAACATTGTATAGGTTTAAGGCGTGCTCCATGATGATCTGATACATGTGTATATTGTGACATGATTACCGTGATTAGGTTAGTTAACACCTCCACCATGTCACTGATGATGATGATGAGTTTATTTGTACTGAGAACCTTTAAGACCTAGTCTCGAAAAGAAAAAAAAAAAAAAAAAAAGGAGTTCCCATTGTGGTTCAGTGGGTTAAGAATTCGACATAGTGTCCAACATAGAGTCCGTGAGGATATGGGTTTGATCCCTGGTTTCGCTCAGTGGGTTAAGGATCTAGCATTGCTGCAAACTGTGGCACAGGCTGCAGATGTGACTTGAATCTCCTCTTGTTGTGGATGCAGAGTAGCTGGCAGCTGCAGCAAGGATTCGACCCCCTGGCCTGGGGAACTTTCATATGGTGCAGGTGTGGCCCTAAAAAGAAAACAATAAAAACAAACCCGCCTGCAAAACAAAGATCTATTTTCCTAGCACCTTTCAAGTGTATAATACAATATTACTATTTTTTCTATGTGATGTACAGCTTTATTGGGGGTCTTTTTTTAAATAAAAAATTAAATTGGAGTTAATTTACACTGACTCAGGAATAGAGCAAAGTGATTCGGTTTATATATATATATTTTTTCTTTTTCAGATGCTTTTCCACTATAGATTATTATAAGGTATTGAGTATAGTTCTGTGCTACACAGTAGGTCCATGTTGTATGTGTGTATAATACAGTATTATTTTTAAAGATTTTTATTTTTTCTACTATAGTTGATTTTCAATGTTCTGTCAATTTCTGCTGTACAGCAAAGTGACCCAGTCT
This sequence comes from Phacochoerus africanus, assembly GCF_016906955.1. Classification (NCBI taxonomy): domain Eukaryota; kingdom Metazoa; phylum Chordata; class Mammalia; order Artiodactyla; family Suidae; genus Phacochoerus; species Phacochoerus africanus. The sequence continues at coordinate 25,889,814 of NC_062558.1, read as the reverse complement.
CATACACACACACACACACACACACACACACACACACACACACACATTTTCCTCACATTATCCTGTATCACGTTCCATCACAAGTGACTAGATATAGTTCCCTGTGCTATACAGTGGTATCTCATTGCTTATCCACTCCAAATGCAATAGTTTGCATCTGCCAACCCCAAACTCCCAGTCCATCCCACTCTCTCTCTGACTCCTTGGCAACCACAAGTCTGTTCTCCAAGTTCTTTTCTGTAGGTAGTTTCATTTGTGTCATATATTGGATTCCAGATATAAGTGATATCATATGGTATTTGTCTTTCTCTTTCTGCCTTACTTTACTTAGTATGAGAATCTAATCTCTAGTTCCATCTATAATACAGTATTATTAACTGTAATCCTCAAGCTGACATTAGCTCCCTAGGACTTACTCATCTTATAACTGAAAGTGTGGATAATTTCTTTAGAATATGGGAAAATCAAGGAATAGATTTTCCCTTAGAAACAGCCCCAAAGAATGCAGCCCCATTGACCCTTGATTTCTGCCCAGTGAGACCCACCCTGGCCCTCTAATCTATAAAGCTGTAACATAATTAATATGGGTTGTTTTAAGCTGATAAATTTGTGTATTTTTTCACAATAGCAATGGAAAACACATATAGATTTCAAGGGAGTTCAAGCAGCCTGTCATTGGCTGTCTATTCTCCGCAGCAGCCAGGGAGCTCCTGCCACCTTCAGACAGGTGGCCTCCCTCCTCTGGTCCCACCTCCCCACCCCATCATATAAAGGTATGGTCCTTGCCTCCCCACAGGCCTTCCCCACCCTCCCAGCTCTTCCCCTGATGCTGCCTCGTGCTCAGGGCTCTCCAGCAGTGCCCCGTCCCTCCCACACACCTGGGCTTCCACCTCCAGGCCTGCCCTCCCTCTGCTCCCATGGACGTGCTGGCTCAGCCTCTAGATCTGGACCCACAGTCACCCTTTCAGGAAGTGTACACACTCATATATGCACACACATACACCTTGCTGAAAAGGCACAAAAGGGGGAAATATGATATGTATATGAAACTATTATACAGGAGAGAGGACATACACACTACACATATATAGGATAAATATAGACTATCTATAAATGAAAATAGGATGTTTATATAGGTGAAACTATTACACAGGATAGAGGACATATACACTACCTATATATATGTATTATAGGTTGAATATAGACTATAGATATGAAAATAGGATATTTATATATGTGAAACTATTATATAGGATAGAGGACATATACTCTACACAAATGTAGGATAAATATAGACTATATGTATTAAAATCAGATTTTTATATATGAAACTATTATTTAGGATAGAGACATATACACTACACATATAAGGGATAAATACAATATATAAGAAAATAGGATATTTATATATGTGAAATATTATATAAGATATAGGAGATATATATATATACACAATATATATGATATAATATATATGAAGAGACTGTATAGGAAAACACATGAATATAGGATATACAGAACAGTGAAAATATTTATTTTCCTCCTCTATAAAGGACACTGCATATGAAACTTTCTATACAATACAGACAGATTATATATAATATACATATCTATATGTAATAATATATGTACTATATAAATAAGTAATATGTAAATAGGATATTTACATATATATTCTATTTTTTGCCTTGATGGAGGAAACTATATGTGAAAATATGTGTGTGTGTATATATACATATATTATATACCCATATATATTAAAAATATACAGCATATATAGCTGTCTGTACATGAATATTATAGGTTATGTAAGATAAACAAATAAATATGTCCCCTACTTTCCTCCTCTGTAAACTGTATATATGACACCATATTTGAGAAGAAATAAATATAAGATATGAGATGCATATATGTGAAAATAGGATTTTCTGTCTTCCTTCTTGAACCACGAGGGCAGGGACTTTGCTTTCCTTACAACTAAATCTACATCATCTGAACCGTGCCTTCTATGCATTGAAAACTCAGTAAGTATTTGCTGAATGATTTATGTTTATAATTAAGCTTTTCATTAGGCTAGTTAAAAGCATTTCACCATGGTTTTAATTTTGAATTCTATATGGGAGGTTCTATAATATCTTATTTTTTTCACTTTTTTGTTTTTGGGGTTTTTTTTTTCTTCTTTTTAAGGCCACAACGACAGCATATGGAAGTTCCCAGGCTAGGGGTCTAATCAGAGCTGCAGCTGCCAGCCTACACCACAGCCACAGCAATGCCAGATCTGAGCTGCATCTGCGACCTATACCACAGCTCAAGGCAACACTAGATCTGTAAACCACTGAGCAAGGCCAGGAATCAAACCCTCATCCTCATGGATGCTAGTTGGGTTCTTAACCTGCTGAGCCACAAAGGGAACTCCTATAATATCTTCTGAACTTTAGATCTCTAGGGTCTTAATCTGACTCTGTTAAAAAAAAAAAAAAAGTATTTCCATGTATGGGGTGGCTGAATGCTCATCTCTGGGCTTTCCCAATACCTGAGTTTTACCTGGGCTAGGTTGCTACTGTTTCCCATGGCCTAACTTGTGTCTAGGCCCAGTGGGGAGGCCTTATCTGGGATGGATCTCTGGACCCTCCATTCAGTTAATTTGTTGTGAGAAATGTTGCTCAGAGATTGGAGGGTCCAAAGAGGGTCTGCATTTGGGATTTGAACCACACTGATTCTCTTCCTTGACTGTGACCACTGCCTCCAAAGTGAGAAACTCAACTCACTAGGTTTAGTGGAAGGGCCCTAAGCTGGGTTTTTGCCTTGGTCACAAATACTGATTATAATCCTGGTACTTTGTCTCTCTCTCTCTTCTTGGCTCAAAGACTATTTCCCTCGGGGGAAAGCCAGCAGAAGCTTCTGAAACTAACATTAAAATAAAGATTCTGTGTCAAGACAGAAATGCTCAGTGCCAGGCCCTGAAAGGCAAATAATGAAAAAGAAAAAAAAAAAACAACTTCAATTAAGTATAATCTTAAGTTTTGAATTCTACGTGTATATTTTTGCTGTCCTTCTGCCTCCCCTGTTAAATTTTAATTCTATAGATGCAGAAGATAGGGATGTGCTCCTGGGTTGGTACTAATTGTATACTGATGGCTTCGTTCATGAGAGTTTCTGATGTATGTTGGGGTTTGAATTGCAGCAGGTATGTTATACCTTCAGATATGTTTTAAATGTGATGTGTGAGCTGGTAGCTGCATGCCTCATTTAACCACCAGTGGAGGTTTGACTCCTAAATCATCATGCAAAACACTACTGTCCTTATGCTGAGTTTCAAAAGAACAATGCAGTGACATGCACCCTGTACATGACACACAGCATTTAAATGCCTGAGCATTGAGTCAGAGAATATAAAAGGACTTATAATCTATACCGCATGCCTTAATGCACCTGTTGTAAACATGTTTTTCTTCTTCCTATAGCAATGTACTTGTAGTCACAGAATTATAAGTCAAAGAAATAATTTCCATCACAGAAATGGAGGAGAATTAGCCAGACTCACCCTTATAAGCATGTCAGAATACTGGAAGGTACCGTGCCTGCAATTTGGGCTTCTGCCACCAGGTGGTGCCCATCAAGAAACGTTGGTTCATAAGCATCTGACTGCAGATGTGCACAGGTGCTTCTTGGTATCCAGCAAGCAATACATCCCCAATCCAAATTTACACAAAGTATGAGTATTAACAAAAAGGCAAGTTAATGGAAAATATCATGGGATGGGAATGGAGGATCTAATACTTTATGCTTCACTGCATGTTTATCACTATTCAACACAAATCTGGGTTTATTTTACCATTAATTCATGCCACAAACTGTTTTTTTGCCCGTGCCCATGGCATTCTGAAGTTCCCAGGCCAGGGACTGAACCCGCGCCACAACAGGGACCTGAGCGGTAGCAGTGAAAACACTGGATCCTTGCCCCACTGTGCCACCAGGGAACTCCCACAAACATTTACTTATTAAGTAGCCACTCTGTGCCAGAACTTCCATTAAGTCCAAGAACACAGAAAGGAGTCAGACAAGTCCCCAGTCTTGAATTTCTCCAAGTCTATAAATAACTGAGGATGACCATATTCTAAGCACAGTACAGCCACATCTAATCTAAGAGTTAAGGTCTAAAGTAAGGTGCATTCGGAGTTCCCTGGTGGCTCAGTGGGCTAAGGATCTGGCATTGTCACTGCAGTGGGCTTGGATCACTGCTATGGTGTGGGTTTGATCCCTGGCACATGCTGCAAGCATGGTCAAAAAAAATGTGCATTCATCTAGAATGAAACTTACTTTTGAAAATCTTTTAAATTGGGGCTTTTTGGACCACAAATGTATTGTTTGACTTCTGAAGTCTTGACATTTGTCATTTTGATCTTTAGCGTCTTGGAAGTAACAGTATATAATCCTCCAGCACAGTCTAATTGCCTGCTCAGGGTCTGAGAAAGAAACACCCAGCCCATGGCTTCTTGTTACCATTTCAGCTGCCAAAGGATCCTAATTAGCTGTCACAGTTCTTCCTTCATGTAGGAAACAGAAAATATGGAGGAGTAGCAATGAGGCTGGATCCCTCTTCTCCTGACCTTGCCTTTACATCCAAGATATTATCTCTACAGCCATTATCATCACACCTTTACTCTTTTCCGAACTGCACTAACAGAGCTATTTTAATGCAATTCTGTTATCATCCATCCACTCAATATCCATCAACAATTGGAACTCCTGCACGTTTTCCCCTAGCCCTAGAGAAAGTTCCCACCCACTGTCCTTGAAATTATCTTGCTTGTTTATATGAAGGTGCAGGAAAATCCTACTGCACAATGAATATATAGGGGTCTCCTCACCCCAAAGAGGATAATGCTGTTCTGGGTTGTTTACTGATTTTTTTCCTACTGAAGAGAAGTTTCCCTTGGATAGTATAATCTTCCATGTCACAACTGAGGATGGAGCTCTTCCTCCCCATCACTTTGTGACTTTATAGACAAGACCCTTCCTCTCAACAGCTATTGATAGAGTAGCAGGCATTGTTCTAGGCACTCGGAAATCAGTATTTGTTGAAGCAATATGCCCTTGGCTTCCTGGGGGTGGACAATGAACAGATAAGCGAGGTCATGGTGATAAGTTTCAAGAATAAAAATAAATCAGAGAAAGGGGATGGGAAGCGATGGAGGTGTTGCAGGTCTGTGGAGGTCTTGAGGCAGGAGCATGCCTGCAAGGTTCCAGGAATCTCCAGAAGGCAGTATAGTTGGAGGGACTGTCAGGAAATGAGGTCAGCTGGTGAGGATGCAGGAAGTAGGATGGGGAGATTGGATGGTGTTGGTGGCAACTGCAAGGAATTTTATTTTGAGGGAGATTGGAAGGCCACAGGAAGATCTTGAGTGGGGAAGTGATGTGACTCACATTTTTAAAGGAATACTTTCACTGCTGAGTTGAGAACAGATTTGGGGGTGGAAGACAAAGCTGAAAGCAGTAAGGTAGGGAAGCTTGTGGAAAGTTCATTTTACCTTCCAACTTTGACCCCACTTGCTAAGTCCTAAATTAAACCTGGAAAGATTTTTTGTGCGGATATTCCTGAAATGAAGAATGTGGCTACAAGGCACGTTTATACTGTAAATATCTATACCTACTTACAAAACAAATGTGTAAGTGATCAAATTGGCTCTAATAGATTGATCTCCCAATGCAACAGGAGTCAAAGGCATCATCAGAATGTTATATTCATTTTACAACTAAAGAGACTCAGGAACAGAGAGTTTAATTATATAGCTCTCATTTACAAATATCAGAGCCAGGGTTTAAATCCAGGCAGTTTGACACAAATCCCAAACTCTCAAACACCATGTGTACTCTTTTCTTATAGCACTAGTCAGGTAGGATGCAGCATTGGCTGCACCTTAGATCAGACGTGCTCCTTAGTTTGTTGCAGTCCCAACCACTCCCTATTGTCTTTGGGCATTTAAGTCATTGTGTGGATCTTGTATTCTGGGTTTGTGATCCCTGGTCTAAATGTTCTCCAAGATCCTTTATATAAATTCTATGTAAGTGAGGTGACACGGAGAGGATACGTGGTTTCTTTCAAGGTCAGAGATGACAAAAAGGTTTCATCTCTTACACCCATGATGGATGGTGTTGAGAGGGATTGCCAGGAGTGTCTGAGCATAATCAAAAGATGTGCTGTATTTGACTGGTGATGTCTGCCATAGGTCTGGTGCTTGTAGGGAGTATCTTGTGTGAGATATATTTGCTGATGCTCCTCTCAGTTAACCCAGGCTAAAAGGCAAGGTTGGCTTGCCCTCTCTGTCCCACTTTGTCCCATTTTCCCCGGCTTCCTCATTTTCCCAGGAGACAGGATCTCTGTCTGTCCTGATTTCGACTATCAAAGAGGAAAGTGATCCAAGCAAGTTCATTCTGACAAAATTTCCAGGAATGGGAATAGATTGTGTCTCCCAGAAGTGTTTTTACTTTGACAAAGGAGTGCAGGGAGAATTACTAATTAACTCAGTGGCATGAAGTTTTCTTAGAGGGTTTGCGTGCATCCATACATGGAGGAGTTATTTCTGGCTGGGAGTGTGGGCTTCCTGTGTGCCATGGTAAATAATCACCCATGAAGAGAAAGGCTTCTCAGAGTTCTTGAACAGAGGTGGGCAATTTTTTTCTGTAGAGAAATGGACGGTAAGTATTCTTGGCTGTGTGGACCATGTAATCCCTCTTACAGTTACTCAACTCTACTGTGGCAGTGCAGAAGTAACCATGCATGTGGAGTTCCCTGGCTGCTCAGTGGCTTAAGGATCCTGCCTTGTCACTGCTGTGGCTTGGGTCACTGCTGTGGAGTGGCTTCCATCCCTATCCTGGGAATATCTGCATGCTTCACAGATGGCCAAAAAAAAAAAAAGCCATGGAGGAGTTCCTCTTGTGGCTCAGCAGTAACAAACCCAACTAGTATCCATGAGGACGCAGATTCGATCCTTGGCCTTGCTTAGCAGGTTAAGGATCTGGCATTGCCACGAGCTGTGGTGCAGGTTGCAGATGTGGCTTGGATCTCATATTGCTGTGGCTGTGGCCAGCAGCTGCAGCTCTGATTCAACCCCTAGTCTGGGAATTTCCATATGCCATGAGTGTGTCCCTAAAAGAAAAAAAAAGTAGCCATGGACAAAGGACAATCATAAATGGATGAATATCCTCAACTTATTATCATGGCAGCCATAGTTTGCCAACCCCTGTCCTAAATGATGAGTGATGGAAGCAAAAACAAAACAGGCCCTGGAAATGAGTACCATCCTCTTTTCAGAGGATGTGTTAAAACTCTGTGTGTTCATAATGGCATTATTCACAATAGCCAAAAGGTGGAAGCAATCCAAGTGTCCATCAATGGATGGTGGAAAAACAAGGTGGTCTGTCCATAAAATGGAATATGATTCAGCCTTGAAAAGGAAGGAAAATCTGACCCAAGCTACAGTATGGATGAACCTCGAGGACGTTATGATCAGCGAAATAAGCCAGACGCTAAGGACAAATATCATATGGCTCCATTTATATGCAGTACCTGGAGCAGTAAAATTCATAGAGACGAGAGTTGAATAGAAGCTACCAGGGGCAGGGGGAAGTGGTGATTAGTGCTTAATGGGTACAGAATTTCAGCTCTGTAAGATGAAGAGAGTTCTGGAGATGGATGGGGGTGACAATTGCCCTAAAATGTGAATGGCTTAACACTACTGTCCGGTACATTTAGAAATAGTTAAGATGATAATCGTATGTCATATGTATTTTGCCACAGTTTAAAAAGAACCTCTTGGTGCCTCGATTTCCTCATCTGAAATATAAAGATAAAAATAATACTATTTCAGGAAGTTGTGAGGATTAAAGAAATGCTCACCTGCCGCGTAATGAACACCCAACACTTATAGAATCATTGCTATTTCTAGTATTATTATTAGTATAATACTTCTCTTTACATCATCTCTGCACCAGGAGTCTAGACCTACTAATAATTCTGAAAGGATGCTTGGATGCTTTATATATTAGAAACTGGATAGGTGGATAGAGAGGAAGAGAATTAGGATCTAAAAGCCAGGTCTCTGTATGAGGAAGAGAAATATTGTTTTCTATAAACTAAAACATTTATACCCAATCAAGCAATAAAAAATTTCTGACATTAGGAAGTCGAGTTCAGAGAAGGAACACCATTACTTGGTGTCCAGACAGGATGCTATGATAAGAAGAAATAGCACCAGGAGTTCTTGTGGCACAGTGGGGTAAGCAATCTGATTGCAGTGGCTCAGGTTGCTGTGGAGGCACAGGTTTGATCCTCTACCCAGTATACTGGGTTAAAGGATCTGGTGTTGATGCAGCTGTGGTATAGGTTGCAGCTGTGGCTTGGATTCAGTCCCTGGTCCAGGAACCTCCATGTGCTGTGGGTGTGGCCATGAAGAAAAGAACAGCACCAGATATATGGGCAGAGTTGATGCCGTACACCCTACAGGCTTTTTTTCCGGCCTCCGATGCTTCATTTGCATCCAGTAAGGCCTGGGTCTCCAATAATGGCCAGGGGACAGATATGGGTCCCGTCCGTGCTTCCAGCATCTGGCTTCATCCCCCTCTGTAGCTACAGATTCTATTCCAGTATGAGAGGTTTATTTGAAAAATAACCACCCATTTGCATATAGATGGACTGAAGAAGGGGTCTATTGAGAGACTGAGTCCAACACTCCTGCTGAACAAAAGCACTCAAGAGATAGGTCATTAGCGAATACACAGCGATACACAGTGCATCTTGTGTATCAGCACCTGAAAGGCGTCCACTCATACTTGGAGGACCTGCTTCCGGGAGCTGTTCCCTGGCAAGTGACACAGGAAAAGTCCCCCAAAGAGGCAGCGGGGATGATTGAGAAGGCATTATTCCGGCAACTTCCTGATTCCTTGGCTGGGTATTTAAGAAGCCACTGGGCCAACCTCTCAGGGCGGGGATGAAAATGCTGATCTGCAGTAAAAGATCAGCAGACTGAGAAAGAAAAAGGGACACAGATGGCTCAGGGAGGTGACATTGGTGAAAACCTTACCATTCAGGGAACTCCGAGACACTTCAGGACATTGAAAGCGCGAGGGTAACATGATAAAAGCTGATCTTAACTTAGAAAGGAATATGAATTCATCAAGACATAGAAAAGATACCATGCAAAGAAGTCAAGCACTGTTCAAACGATTGTTGTCATGATTTAAAAAAAGATGATTTAATTTCCCCAAAAAAGGGACTCAGGAAGGTGCTCCCTCCCTGTGGCTTTCTCTTTGGTGAGCCATCTCCCCACCCCCACCATCCCCTTTCCCTGTGAACAAGGGCACCCAAGGACAAGCCCGAGCCTGAACCCCAGAGGGAGGCCACTCCTGCTTCTCCTCTTTTCCCCTGGTGGTTGAATCTCACTCCAGCCCTGAAATCACCCTCCTTCCCCTGGAGCTATCTGCTGCTGCTGCAAGAACACCTCCACCTTGATCAGTCTCTGGAGAGCATGCCAGGCTTGAGTAAGCCCAGTTTCCCATGGGTGGGTCTCTGCTGGAGAAGCAGGGTGGTCCCGATGCTGTGGGATCTTATAAGATGAGGAAGCAGGCTCGTTGAGTTCTGCTGTGCTGAGCAGGGGTTAACCTCACTTCACCGGCCTCAGAGGATGTTTCTCTGATTTGGGGGAGACCCTTCTTTGTTGAGGAGCTGTTCATGAATACTTTAAAAACCACACAGCAGGCGTTCCCATCGTACGTAGCTCAGTGGTTAACGAACCCAACTAGTATCCAAGAGGACACCGGTTTGATCCCTGGCCTTGCTCAGTGGGTTAAGGATCTGGCACTGCTGTGAGCTGTGGTGTAGGTTGCAGATGCGGCTTGGATCCTGCATTGCTGTGGCGTAGGCCAGCTGCTACAGCTCTGATTGGACTCCTAACCTGGGAACTTCCATATGCCAGGGGTGCGGCCCTAAAAAGACAACAAACAAACAAACAAAAACCACACAGCAAAAAGGGAGCCTTCCTACACTGTTGGTGGGAATGTAAATTGGTGCATCCACTATAGAGGACAGTATGGACGTTCCTTAAAAAAACCCTGAATACAGAACTACCATATTATCCAGCAATCCCACTCCTGAGCATATATCCAGAGAAAACTCTAGTTTGAAAAGGTACCTATACCCCAATGTTTACAGCAGCACTACTCACAATAGCCAAGACATGGAAGCAACCTAAGAGTCCAATGACAGATGAATAGGTAAAGAAGATGTAGCATATAAATACAATGGCGTATACTACTCAGCCATTAAAAAGAATGAAATAATGCCATTTGCAGCAACATGGATGGACCTAGAGATGATCGTACTAAGTGAAGTAAGTCAGACACAGAAAGACAAATATCATAGGATATTACGTATACGTAGATTCTTAAGAAAAAGAATGCTACAAATGAACTTCTTTACAGAACAAAAACAGACTCATAGACATAGAAAACAAACTTGTGGTCACCAAAGGGGAAAGGGGGTGGGGATAATTTAGGAGTGTGGGATTAACAGCTACACACTACTATATATAAAACAGATTAAAAAGTAAGGACCTACTGTATAGCAGAGGGAACTCTATTCAATACCTTCTAATAAACTATAAGGGAAACGAACCTGAAAAAGAATATGTATATATGTATATATAACTGAATCACTTTGCTACACACGAGAAACTAATACAGCACGGTAAATCAACTGTACTACAATTAAAAAAGAAACATTCAGCAAGCATTTCAGGAGTGATACTTGAACCCATGCCCATCTTTGCGGTGTATGAAGTACACTTGGCTTTGCTTCCATAGGGCATATTTTTGGGGGGTCTTAAGGGGTCCCTAATCCCCATAGCTCTGTCAGTCCTAAGTGGCTGCAGGGGTGTATGCTGCTGCTTCTGCTGCTAGGAGCCCACAGCCGGACTCTGTGTTAAAAGCACACTGAACTCCCCTGGGGGCCCCCTCCTCCCCCCTGTTTAGTTTAAGTGCTTTAGGGTGATGTAGGCTTTGGGCAATCCTGAGCTTCAAGGATAAGGCAGTTCTGAGGCTCTATTATGCTCCCACAAGGGCAGCCTCTGTGAGAATGAAATTCATCCAGAAGAAAGTGCCTATAGATGAGGGGGCGGGGGGAGAGAGGGAAAGAGAGAAAGAAAGAGTTCTGGTCTCTTTTGATGTTCTGAATTAAAAGCCCCCATAAATTAGCCTGGACTAAAGCTTTCACTTATATTAGCCACACTTTAAAAAAAAAAAAAAAACGTATGTCAGTGCGGGTGGGATTTCCTGTTATTTCCAACCCCTAAGAATCACAATTGATATTCGCACCAACATCTGAAATGCATCTGGGAGGGATCTGCTGCCTTCTTAACAGCGCAGCATCCTGGGGGCCCAAGGTAACCATGCCTTCATGTAATTTACAGTTCAGTGAGCCTGAGTCCTCCAGTGGATTTCCTGAGAGGGAGTTTTGATATGAATGGAGGAGAATGGGAGAGTGTCCTGGGCCTCTGGTTGGGGAAGGAAGAGAAAGCAAATAAAAATAAAAAGATCAGCGGCGGGGGGCAGGGGGGGGGCAGGCTTTAAAGGCAGACCTGCTGCTCAGAGATGTCCCAGGAGCCTTGGAACAGGTGGTTGAGAAGCTTCTCCAAGGATCCATGGGCTTTCTTCCTCAAGGGCCTCCAAATGACACCAAAACATTATCTACACCAAGTGATTCTCTTTCGACATCTGTGATTCACTGAGCAGCACGGCAACAGCTGTGTAGGCTCTGAGTTTTGATTTTTAAGTTGTACACCGGATGGTGAGGCCTGGGGATAGCTGTGAAACCGAATGCAGGGAGCTTTTCCAACTTTTCTTGCATCTCTGCATTTCTGACGGTGATTTCCTGATTCCCAAGATGACTCAAGTCATTATGAACTCTTTAGGGCACGGATATAAGTGTGGACTTGTTGGGTAATTGGCATTATAAATCTCACACAAATTGCTCTGCAGTTTGTGCAGATTGGCCCGTGTTTCAGGGATGGTGGGATTCAAGCGCTCCAACACTCTCACAAAGGCTTGGTTTTTCTGCGTAGTGGCTCTGGCTTCCTCTATTGTTTTTAACTCCCTGGAAGGCTCCTTTCTCAAGATGGAACCTGGTAACTCCACCACATCCTCTCAAAGATAGGGAATAAGAACAAAAGGAGAGAAAACGACTTCTCTTGCAGGAGTTACGGCCAGGTCTCAAGATTGCCTCTCCTTGGCTGGGATTGGATACTATGTTTCTCCCTGAGCCAATGGCAGTGCCTGGAGGGATGCAGTGCTTTGATTGGCCACACTAGGTCATGTGACCACTGGAAGCTGGGGTGGACACAATGCCATTTAAATTACATGGATTTAAAATAAATGTGTCATGGGTGTGGAACAGCAGTGTGGGACTAAGGTGTAATATCTTTGTATGGTGACAGATCCTAACTAGACTTAGGGTGAATGTGCTTTGGAATATACAGAAATATCAATTCACAACATTGTGTAACAGGACTTCACATAGTGTTGTAGGTCAATTATACTCCCCAGCCAAACTCATAGGAAAAGAGATTAGATTTGTGGTTACCAGAAGCAAGGAGTGGTGGTAGGTGAAATTGGATGAAGGGAGTCAAAAGGTACCAACTCCTAGTTAGAAGATAAATAAGTAAAAGGGATATAACACACAACATGATAAATATAAATAACACTGCTGTATGTAAGAGAGTAAATCCTAAGAGTCTTCATCATATGGAAAAAATTCTATTTCTTTAATTCTACGTCTATATGAAGACATGGATGATCACTACAAAACGTATTGTAATAATCGTTTCATGTAAATCTAATCATTATGCTGTACACCTTAAACACAGACAGGGCTGTACTGTCAATTATATTCCAATAAATCTGCAAGAAAAAAGCAAAATAAATTTAGAAAATTTAAAGTTTTTGAAAAGAAGGAAAACATTTGCATGAATTCACTGCAAAGACATAGTTATAGCTATCTGAGAAAAGGCAAATGGAAGCCAGAGAGACAAGGCATAAATGCCCACTCTGGGAATCAGCAGTGCTTCCCTAAAAGCTGTATAACCAGGAAGAAACTTAGAATGGATGATACACCTAGTTTGTAACAAATAACCAACAAAGAGATTTTCTGGAGTATAAAATGACATGCATGACATTGCAAAGCTGAAGCTAATACAAGTTCCAGTAGTAGACCTCCTGAGGGGGAATTTGTAGTTTTGAGATCTTTCTGCAGGTTCCCCTTCACAGTTTCCCTGGGGCCAGGATGTAGAGGGTGCTCAATAAATGATACACTGGGTCAGACTGCATATGATTTCAGAGATAAGAAACAGCAACGTGGGGCAGACTCATCACAGATGACTTCATGGAGGAAGCACATTTTCAGCTGCATCTTAAAAGGTAGGAACATCTTGGATGGACCAGAGCCCAGGATCCCTCACGCCTCTGTCCCGCTATCTTACTTTGGAGTCTCTTGAAAGCAGAGCCTGAGACAAGGATTAAGTGCAGGCAGGAAAGTGATTCTTGGCAGCAGAGGAGAGGAAAGTAAGGATGACAAGGAAAGGAAGGGGGAACAAAGGTAAAAGATATGTTGTCCATTTGGTTGCCCCTGGAGTACCTGGGACTCAGCCCTGCCTCTAAGAAACTGGTGGAAGGCACAGACTTTCAGAAGGGATGGAGACGGTGGTGACCATGTTGGTTGAGGGTTACCCCTGCATATGCTAACTCCCCAGAAGGGTTGAGAAAGCTCTCCCAGCTTTCAGAATATCCCCAGGACAGATAAACCAAGAAACTCACCAGACCCTAGAGGTGGGACACTGCCAAAGCACGATGCAGGAACTGTCTATCTCAGTCACAGCTGAAATCACAGGGGACCAAGGGAATGTGGCCACATGGCACAAGGAACATCCCTGACCACCTCCCTTCCCACAGCCATTTCTTCTGCCTACCTTGCCCTTGCATGCCTTTTGTTTGGGGCCACGCTTGCAGTATACAGAAATCCCTGGGTCAAGGATCACACCCAAGGCACAGCAGTAACTAGAGACACAGCAGTGACAACACCAGATTCACCAGATTCCCACTGATCTACCAGGGAACTCTCCTTTCATGTGTGTATGCGTGTTTGTTTGTTTGTTTTTTCTTTGTCAGTCACCTCCATGGCAGGTGGAAGTTCCCATGCCAGGGATCAAATCCAAACTGGAAATGCAATGAGACCTATGCCACAATTGCAGCAACGCCAGATCCTTAAGCTACTGTGCCACAGCAGAACTCCCTCCCCTTTTATGTGTTTTTCTGGCTGCCTGGATGTATGTTCATCCTTCAGGTCTTAATTTAAACATTTCCCCCGAGAACCCTTCCATGATTCAATTCTGCATTTTCTCTTCACTGTTCCTTGTTAATTACTGTGCATTTATTCACTCAACAAACATCTGTTGAGTACCTACTGCATGCCTAGCAGATGGGGATACAGCAGCAAATGAAGGGGACCAAGGTAGCCCTGCCATCATGGAACTTATATCTTGGTAAGACAGTCTGACAATCAATAACATGAACATTTCAAATATAGAACATATTTGAAAATATATAAATGCACAATGTAGAAATATACTATAATATAGATAACACAGAGGCATAAATAAGATGGATAAGGAGTAAGCGGGGATTGGGAAAGGCAAGGCTGTGGGTAGGTGTGAAAATTTGACAAATGTGGCTCAGGGAAGGCTCTGGAGAGAAGAGAAAGGGAAAGCGAGCAGGGCAGATACGGGGTGGGGGGGAGTTAGAAGATGGGAGGCGGGGAGGGGTCTGAGCCTTCAGAGGAAAAGCAAAGACTCCAGTGTGTCTGGGACAGAGGTAGCAAGCGGAGTGGGAACATAGTAAGAGTGAGGTGTGGAGGCAGGCGTGGCCGGCTGGGCTGTGTTTCCCGTGTCCTTGGGAACACTCTGGCTTTTCCTTTGAGACGGGAGGGAAGCCAAGTAGCTGCTTTTGAGCTGAGGAATGACATCAGCAGGCTTATCCTTGGATCATCCCGGCTGCTGCACTGAAAATCAGAAGCAGGTGGGCAAAGGTGGGCGGCCCCTGGGGGAAACTAGCAAGGAGGTCATCGCCTTGACCGAGGAGCGTTATAGTGGCTTGGGCTGGGGTGGTGGCAGGACATCATGGGAAAGGGTGGGGTCCTGGGTGTCTTCCAAAGGCACTGCCAACAGGATGTGCTAAAGGACTGGATTGGGGGGGGGGAGAGAATGAGAAATTAGGGATGAGACAAGATACGGGTCTGAGCCACTGAAGGGATGGATGTGCCACACAATGACGTGAAGGAGCTTCCGGAATAAGTGGACTTCGGGGTGTTATGTAACGTGTCACACAGCTCTGTCATTTTCCCACACCCCTGCCTTCTCTCAGAGCAACTAAGGACTAGAGAGAGGAGTCTCTAACTTGAGGTCCTGACATCTGAAATGGGACCTAGCCCTCAGTGGAGATTCAAGCTGCATTTGTCCACTGCCTTCCTGTGGGTGGAAATGCTCCCTGGGGTTCATGTGGGGCAGAGAGATCTGGGGGTCCCTGTGCAGAATGGGCAGGGAGGCTGGGCTCTGACTTGTCCTGGGACCATGAGGATGGGAGTCCCCTTTCTCAGCCCCACCAGCCGCCCTGCACCCCTCACTATCCTGGGGCATTTGCTGGGAGGCTGGCCCAGGGGAGGCACGCCATGCCTTTGCTTCCAGTGTGGATGGTGGCAGCAGAGTGACAAGCTTCTTTCCTCTCTAAGTTGCCTGGCAGAGCAAACTCAGAGTCCCAGAGGGCCTTTGTTTTGGATGGTTTTTGCATTCAATTTAAAACCAGAAAGAAGAAGCCAGAGAGAAAGAAGGGGTCCTTGGCATTAAAATGAGGAACGGCAAGAGCTAGTCACCCCATCCCTAAGTCACAGAGAACTCCACAGGCCGGCCACAGGGGTAGAGAATGGTTTCTTCTCTGTCCGCTGACCCATGCTGGGAGTCAAAGCTGGATGTAACTGTATACTTTTTCTTTTCCTTCTTTTTAGGGCTATACCTGCGGCACATGGAAGTTCCCAGGCTAGGGGTCAAGTCAAAGCTGCAGCTGCTGGTCTACACCACAGCCACAGCAATGAGAGATCCGAGCTGCATCTGTGACCTACACCACAGTTTACAGCAATGCTGGATCCTTAACCCACTGAGTGAGGCCAGGGATTGAACCTGTGTCCTCATGGATACTAGTCAGGATTGAAACCTATTGAGCCACAATGGGAACTCGAGTAATTGTATAATTTGTACCCCTGCTTTTATACAAACGCTTTGTACTACAGCATCACCTAAGAGCGTCACAGCATACTCATCCACCCGACTTTTTTTTTTTTTTGCTTTTTTTAGGGCCACACCCATGGCATATGGAGGTTCCCAGGCTAGGGTGCAATCAGAGCTACAGCTGCTGGCCTACACCACAACCACAGCAATGCCAGATCTGAGCCTCGTCTGCGACCTACACCACAGCTCATGGCAATGCTGGATCCTTAACCCATTGAGCAAGGTCAGGGATCAAACCTGCAACCTCATGGTTCCTAGTTGGATTAGTTTCCACTGCACCACGACAAGAACTCCTCATCCACCCAACTTCTGATGCCCCTTCCCCCCTTCCCAGCCTGGCAGTGGGGGGACAGTCACCTCCATTAGGGTGGAGGTCCCTCATCTCACCTCCAGCTCCCCAGCGGCGGGAAAGAGGCCACAAGCATTTGAAAACTCGGGCAGTCAGGGGCCTTCATAGACCAGGACTGCTCCCCACAGCAGTTTCTCATCCTGTCTCATTCCTGGGCAGGGAATGAAGTGACAGGATAACCAGAGCGGGATGGGGGGGGGGGTGGCCCCTGGGGACTCCTGTGTCCCAGCCACTCGATAAATATGGATGCTGACACGATAGCGGATTTCTGCGGGGACCCGGAGGTATCAACTTGCCTTAATGACATCATCATCAGACGATCGGCACTGCACAGACTGGAGCAGGTCTGCCACGGTGCCGTCCTCCTCCACGGCGACCACCTTCACCGGCACGGCTACCGTCTTCCCCGTGAGGATGGCCGTGTTCAGGATTTCTGCCTCCTGGAAGACCAAACACACCCTTCCGTCACATCCCTTCCCACCTGCAGAATGCCTTCCCCAGCCTCCCGGCAAAGAACTCCACCCCTACCCAGGCTCCAAACCTGGTGTTCAGAGAATGTTCTGCCTTCCCCCGGACTTCCGCAGGGAGAAAGTGATGGGGAAGGGGCATTGTATTGGAGGGCAAAGGATTAGATGTATCTTTGTGGGTTTTTTTTTAATGGCCACACCCACAGCACATGGAATCTTCCCAGCCAGGGGTTGAATCTGAGCCGCAGCTGTGACCTATGCTGCAGCTGCGGCAACACCAGCTCCTTTAACCCACTGCACCGGGCCAGGCTTGGAACCCTTACCTCCACATCGACCTGAGCCACTGCAATCAGATTCTTGAGCCACTGTGCACAGCGGGAACTCTGAGCAGATTTATCACGAATACTGTGTTTGACAGACCTCAGCCAGTGCCAGGAACTGTCTTGAGCACTTTGCAAATATGGACCTGTTAGCTTTCACAGCATCCCAACATGCATCAGTATTAGATCCATTTTGAGGATGGCACAGAGAGGTTTTGTCACCTCCCCAAGGTCACACAGCTAGGAAATCGTGAATCTGGGATTTGAACCCAGGAAGTTCAACTCCTGAGTCTATGAGTTTGCCATTCCAACTGGCTGAAATTCATACACAATGATTCCAAAGTAAGTAGCCAACTGCTGGCCAGAGGAGCAAGGTGTTTATTTAGTACTAATACCAGAGTGGGGGGGTGGGGGGACGGGTGGAGCCTGGGACAGACCTTCACCCTGTACTCTGTCACGCCAGCTTTTTTTCATTTCCTCTCAGTTTTCCAGGCTGGGTCCTCACCTTGTCTGGAATGCTAGAATGGCCTCGATGACACGCCCACAGCCACACCAATGTGACACACATGTGCACAGCATACACACACACATCCACATACCCAAACATGCATTAATTACGTCCTTCAGAGCTCAGCTCAAAATATGTGTCCTTCGAGATGTACCCATCTGCTTGAGTGATTTGCTTTCAGAGCCCAGAAAATGACAGCCCCTCAGAGCCCAGGAAAGAAAATCATGGCCTCTCCTTTGGGGCACCTGACACAGTTGCTATTTTATTGTTACTTGTAGGTATTCAGCCCTTTTGTTCCCCTTTCTAGACTGTGGGCCCCATGGGCCGCACCTGCTTTCTGCTCCCCAGGACCTTGCCCAGGGCCTGTGGAAGGAATGGAGAAGGACCCAGCAAGGGAGGAACTGGAATCTGCATCACGACATCGTCATCACAATCACCACCATCACCAGAGTTCCCGTCGTGGCTCAGTGGTTAATGAATCCAACTAGGAACCATGAGGTTGCCGGTTCGATCCCTGGCCTTGCTCAGTGGGTTAAGGATCCGGCGTGGCCGTGAGCTGTGGTGTAGGTTGCAGACGAGGCTCGGATCTGGCATTGCTGTGGCTGCGGCGTAGGCCAGCAGCTGTAGCTCTGATTAGACCCCCTGGCCTGGGAACCTCCCTATGCCTCAGGTGCAGCTCTAAAAAGACCGAAAACAAAACAAAACAAAACAATCACCACCAAGATCATCACCACCTCCACCATCATCACATCACATCATCTCCTTGCTCTGTATCTCAGTCCTCTGTGCATGAATCCCTTCTCCCCTTTTATCTTATTTTTTAAACTTGAATTCTAGGGAGTTCCTATTGTGGCTCAGTGGGTTAAGAACCTGACTAGTATCCATGAGCAGGCAGGTTTGATCTCTGGCCCTGCGCAGTGGGTTAAGGATCCGGCGGCACTGCTATGAGCTGCCCGTAGGTCTGCAGCTACAGCTCCCATTTGACTCCTTGCCCAGGAACTTCCATAGGCCACAAGTACAGCCCTAAAAAGACACAAATAAATAAATAAGTAAATAAATAAATAAAATTGAAGTCTAGTTGATTTATTATGTGTTAGTTTCAGGCATACAGCAAAGTGATTCGGTGACACATACACATATACCCATTCTTTTTCAGATTCCTTTCCATTATAGGTTACTGCAGAATGCTGAGCAGAGTTCCCTGTGCTCTACAGTAGGTCCTTGTTAGTCATCTATTTTATATATAGTCGTGTGTATATGTTAATCCCAAACTTCTAATTTATACCTCCCTCCCCCCTTCTCCTTTGGAAATCATAGTTTATTCTCTTTTTAAAAATAATAACTACTTTATTTTATTTATGTTTTTGGTCATGCCCGCAGCCTGTGAAAGGTCCAGGGCCTGGGATCGAATCCGAGCCACAGCAGTGACAACATTGGATCCTTAACCTGAGGAGCTGCCAGGAAACTCCCATAATTTGTTTTCAATGTCTGTGAGTCTGTTTCCGTTTTATAAACAAATTCATTTGTATCATTTGATTGATTCTACATAGAAGCATTATCATATGTCATCCGTCCGCGTTCCTGGATTCCTCAAGGCAATCTTCCTTGACGCTGAGCCGTAACCCTTACCCTGCACCCCTCCCCCCAGGGCGCCCAGGCCTTCTTCTCTTTTCCTTATCCTCTTGTGGTTTGTGAACTGGCACAGTCCTGGGGGATCAGCGAAGCCCATTTCTCAGATGGAAAACACTGGACCCCAAGAAGCAAGAATCTCACTCCTCTCTGCAGGGATTGACTCCTTGAAACAGAGATCAAAGTCCCCATATAACTGGCCGTCTCCGTATAACAGCACTTCCAAGGTCTAGCCCAGGACATTCTTGGTTCAGTCCTCACCCTATCACACGCCAGCCATGTTCCCAAGAGGTGTGTGTCAGCACACATTTGGAGCATCCTCTGCACGTCTGAACTTGTACGTCTAGCCTTGGTATGGCCACAACCAAACGTCTGCGCGGGCACGAGGAGCTGGCTGGGGAGGCTTTAACATCCCTTAGAGACAGGCTTGCAAAGATGCCTGTTAATTCGAATTTCATGTGAAATTTAGCCGCACGCGCGCCAGAAGAAGGCATCGAAGTTTATCATCTTAAAATTACATAACCACTTTCCTTATGTTAACTTTCTATTTCTTACATAAGATCTTACTTTTCCTTTATAGGACTAGGTTCATTTTATAATTAGCTCATTTGGTGTAGCCTTTGAATATGATTATATATAAATAGATATATATATACACATATACACACACATATATATGTGGTTTCATTATTTTATTTCTAAAAGGCAAGACTACAGTTTGTAGCGTTCTTGAATTTCAAAGACTACGCCTCATACTTTCTGAAAATATGCCTAGGCCTGTCTGGAAATATACCTAGGCCTCCAAATGACCCATTGCTTAGGCACTATTTTTTTCTCTCCTGTGGGTTCTGAGCCTGATTTCATTTTACTTTGAGTATGAACATAGTAAAAGAAAGAAGGAGCCAAGTCAGAATGTGGTGCTACTTCCCGATGCCTCTGGGGAGAAAAAAGGCCATGCATATTTTTCTACTCGAAAGGGCAGAGATCAAGAGGAATGATTCACACTTTGGGAAGAAGTGGGAAAAGGCATTTTTTAACTCTCAGGCCCAAACTGGCCCATCTCAAGGGGAAAAACAAAAAACAGACTAGAGAAGGAGCATGCTGATACAAATTTCGGGGAAAACAATTTTGCACACCCGTGATAGAAAAGAAAAGAGGCTGTTTGCGCCAACAGTGAAACTCAAAAGGCCTTTAAGCATCTGCACATTCAGGTCAGCATCCTGGGAGATGATGCTGAGATAACCAATGGGCAGCTGTAAGCCCGTAGGTCTGGGGTGTTTTCTTAGCCTGTGAACAGAACGCAGCATTCTGCCTGCAGAACCTTGGTGGGGATTAGTGACTAAGCTTTCAGGTGTGATACTTCCCTGCCTTCTTAGTGTTTCCAATTCTTTTTTTTGTTTTGTTTTTGTTTTGTTTTTTTTTGTTTTGTTTTTTAGGGCCACACCTGCAGCATATGGAAGTTCCCAGGCTAGGGGTCAAATCGGAGCTGCTGGCCTATACCACAGCCACAGCAACGCCAGATCTGAGCCGCGTCTGTGACCTACACAACAGCTCATGGCAGCATCAGATCCTTAACCCACTGAGCAAGCCAGGGATCTAATCCGAGTCTTCATAGATACTAGTCGGGTTCATTAACTGCTGAGCCACAACGAGAATTCCCCATGTCGAGTTCTTAACCGTCTGAGCCACAATGGGAACTCCAAAAACTTTTTTTTTTTTTTTCCCAAAACCTTTCTCAATATAATAAACTATGGATATGTTTTCATGGAGTTACACACATAATTACCTTATTTGGGGACAGTTTCACGGAATTTCATTGTATGGGTATAACACAATTCATTGAACCAATCCCCGTGGATAGATGTTTAGGTAATTTTCACTCTTAGGAGAAGCATTGCTGCCAATGAGAGGGGCAGGCATCTCCTGAGAAAGCGCTGTTGTGGTTCTGATTGGTAGCCCCAGGCTCGCCTTCTGCCTCCTGGACACTGTTCCTGCCAGCAAGGCCTTCCTGCGAATGTGCCAACACAGCTGTGGAACTGCAGGCTGGCACCAGAGGCCAGGAGGAGGCAGAAAGGGGGACAAGAAACTGACTGTGGCCCTGGGAAAAGAGACAACCTCATAAGTGAGGCCATCCATCCTTTTCTTGGAATCTAACTCATTATCGTCTATTGTAAGGAAAGAATAACTGTCCTCATTTTGCTGGAGAAATGCTGACCCATGTCTTAGTTTCAAAAGCCCCCAGAAATAGAGACTGGGACTAGGATGCAAGGGCCATTTATCTGGGAGGTGCAGGAACATCCGTAGGGAGTTGGGAAGTGATCTGGGGAAAAAGAGGCAGGCAGTGAATGGGTATGTCCTGCCATGGACCACAGAGGGGCTGGAGCTTAATCCTGGAGGTTGATTTCTATCATGAAATACACCACATATACTATTTTGTATTTTATTTTATTTATTTTTTCTGTTTTTAGAGCTGCACCCACAGCATATGAAAGTTCCCAGCCAAGGGGTCAAAACTAGTTGGGTTTGTTACTGCTGAGCCACAACGGGAACTCCCACTGTGTAGTTTATATATTTAAGTATGCTGAAATGTATGAGTGTATATTTCCCCGTGGGGAAATTATCTAAAATACACTCCTAAAAATAATTCCACGGAGGGGCGAGGGAGCTGGGGAATTTATACAGCAGCTCCTAGGGGCTGACCATTCTGTGGCAGGTGCTGCCTGCTGCGTGTGCAGGTAAACAGCCTCCTACTGTCCCAGGGAAAGTCCTGGCAGACAGGAGCACTTGGCATTGGTCTGGAGCACCCATCCATGGCAGGGTGCAAGGGAAATGCATACAGTGCTGACAGTCTGCTCTGACTTAGGTGTGAAATAATTTGTCATACGGAGGTCTGGCGGCTTGGAACCCACATGAGAGTGTTTGTTTGTTTTTAAAAATGTTTCCTCATGCTTCGAGTATCTTGGTTTTCTTTCTGAGCACAGTCATTTATTCACAGGCAGTCTTGAAAATTAATTTTCCAACAGAGGCACAGAGGAGAGGAAATGATGGATACAGGAAAATATTTTATGAGAGGGGGGCTTTCTAAAAACAC
Source organism: Phacochoerus africanus (assembly GCF_016906955.1). Classification (NCBI taxonomy): domain Eukaryota; kingdom Metazoa; phylum Chordata; class Mammalia; order Artiodactyla; family Suidae; genus Phacochoerus; species Phacochoerus africanus. The sequence continues at coordinate 25,867,068 of NC_062558.1, read as the reverse complement.
ATCAAAAACAGAAACAGACTCACAGACATAGAAAACAATGGTTACCAAAGGGAGAAAGGGGGGAGGGATAAAATAGGAGTTTGGGATTAACATGCACACATTATATAAAAGAGGTAAACAACAAGGACCTACTGTAAAGCACAGGGAACTATATTTAATATCTTGTAATAACCTATAATGAAAAAGAATCTGAAAAAATATACACACACATATACATGTAGATTTATGTATATATGTATATGTACACACACACAAACACATATATCCTGTATATGAAATAGTTAATCAATAGCACAGGGAACTCTACTCAATATTCTATAATATAATAACCAAAATCAGGAAAGCATCTGAAAGAGAATGGATATATGTATATGTACATGAATCACTTTGCTGTACACCTGAAATGAACACAACAATGAAAATCAACTACACTTCAGTAAAGAAAACTTACAAAACAGGAGTTCCCGTCGTGGCACAGTGGTTAACAAATCCGACTAGGAACTGTGAGGTTGCGGGTTCGGTCCCTGCCCTTGCTCAGTGGGTTAACGATCCGGCGTTGCCGTGAGCTGTGGTGTAGGTTGCAGACGCGGCTCGGATCCCGCATTGCTGTGGCTCTGGCGTAGGCTGGTGGCCACAGCTCCGATTAGACCCCTAGCCTGGGAACCTCCATGTGCCACAGGAGCGGCCCAAGAAATAGCAAAAAAAAAAAGACAAAAAAAAAGAAAACTTAAAAAACACATCAAGAGGCGGATCTGTGTGTTGGAGACAGTTTGTAGCTCACCAGCGTCCATCCTGCCTTCCTGCCTACCTAACAAAATGTCAACTGTGAGGCTGTAAAATGCCCGGTTGAAATGCTTGCATTTTTTTTCTTTTGGCTGCCCTTAATCTGTGACACACTTCTAGTGCATGAGATATAAATGGCAGTCACTAGGTGAAGCTTCCAGAAAAGTCTGTTTAAAAAAAAAAAAGCAGATTCTCAGGGGTGTTTTGCATCTTCCCTTACTTCCTGCCCACTATGCATCGATGATGCTGGAGCTGGGGCTGTATCTCACATCCCTGAACTTGGAGGATGCTGTTGAGGGCCACATGGTCCAGGGTCGTACCACGGGAAGCTGTGTGGGACCTGTGGGTTCCAATCCCATCTCGGACACCACCCACTGGGTGACCTTGGGCAAAACTTACTGAGCTCTGGATGCCTCCATTTTTTCAACTATAAAATGAGGATCACAGAGCCCACCTCTTGCCTTGGCCCTAGGTTTAGGTGGGTTAATAACTGCAGAATGTTTGGAGTTCCCATCGTGGCTCAGTGGTTAACGAATCTGACTAGGAACCGTGAGGTTGCGGGTTCTATCCTTGGCCTTGCTCAGTGGGTTAAGGATCCGGTGTTGCTGTGAGCTGTGGTGTAGGTTGTAGTCTTGGCTCGGAACCTGCGTTGCTATGGCTCTGTTGTAGGCCGGCGGCTACAGCTCCGATTAGACCCCTAGCCTGGGAACCTCCATATGCTGCAGGAGCGGCCATAGAAAAGGCAAAAAGATTTAAAAAAAGAAAAGAAAGAAAGAAAAGAGAGTCTTTGCAGATATAATTCGTTAACATGGGTTAGATTAAGTCCTAATGCAATGACTGGCATCTTCATAGGAAGAGAAAACACAGTCAAAGGCACAGAGGAGGTGGCCCTGTGAAGTCGGAGGCAGAGATGGGGAGGAAGCATGTACCAGCCCAGGAGCCTCAAGGGTGCCAGCACCACCAGAGGCTGGAAGAGGCAGGAAGGATCCTCGCTGAGAGCCTTCAGAGGGAGCGTGGTCCTGTCGACACGTTGACTTTGGACTTGGGGATTGCTGAACTGTGGGAATTCCATTGTTTCAAGCCACCACATATGGTCCAGCAGCCCCAGGAAACCAGTACAAAGACTGAGCCCCAAATAGAAGCAGCTTGGGTGCTAGCTGCCCCAGAACACAAAGATTGGACAGCTCCCTCCAAACGTATCTGGAGAGAAGACTAATATCCTGCCCACTTCCTGTGTGTGTGTGTGTGTGTGTGTGTGTTTGTGTCCTGTTACTCTCAGAAAAATCACAATCCTAACTGACACCACCTAGAAGGAAGAAATCCTGATCAATATCCACAGGTCTTAGGCTGAAGCGAGTAACTTAAACTGTTTACTATCCCTAATAAGAAGAAAACAATTTTTACTTTCTTCTTTCACAGCTGCACCTGCAGCATACAGAAGTTCCCAAGCTAGGGATCAAATCAGAGCTGCTGCCACTGGCCTACACCACAGCCACAGCAACACTGGATCCGAGCCACATCTGCAACCTACACCATAGCTTGTGGCAATGGTGGATCCTTAAGCCACTGAGCGAGGCCAGAGGTCGAACCTGCATCCTTGTGAATATTAGCTGAGTTCTTAACCGGCTGAGCCACAATGGAAACTCCAGAAGAAAACAATTTTTGGCCTTCAACATTATTGTGAGTTTTGGAGATTATTTTATTTATTTATTTTTGACTGGACCCAGGGCATGTGGAAGTTCTCAGGCCAGGGATGGAACCCCAGCCATAGCAGTGACCTGAGCCATAGCAGTGACAATGCCGGATCCTTAACCCGCTGAGCCACCAGGGAACTCCTTTTGGAAATTATTTTAATATGTGGTTCTGAAATGTTAAACTCCAGGAACAAGGTTGTAACAGAATACATGCAGTGTCAAGTGCATCCACTGTTCCCTCTCTAAACAAAAGCATTGCAGATGAAGCTTCAAGCATCCCACAGAAAGAGGGCAGGGAAGGCAACGTCCTATAAAACAAAGGAAATGGAGCCCAGATGGAAGCTCCTCTTTGGGTGGTAATGTGGGAAGCGTGGCGTGGGGTGGGGATTTGGGAAAGCTGGTGGCTCCCCAGGTCTCAGCAGTACCAGCCCCAGCCCCTTCTCTCTGAGCAGGGCGTTTCCCATCTTTTAACTCCACGAGAGAGAAATTTGAAAGATGGGCGTTTTGTGGAGGTGGCAATAAAAGTGAACTGCACACTCAGCCCGATTTGACTTAGATTTTATAAAGATAGTGTTTCCTACTTTTGGGGGGGGGTAATGAGGACAGAAGAAGAGAGTCTAAACTCTCCAGCAGATAGGATTTGAGTGATATATTAAAGACGAGTTCCTTCTAATAGTTTTAAAGGAAAATAATGAGTTACTGGGATGACAGCCTTTGTTTTGTCCTGCTCCCAACTCCTTCCTCATAACTGGATACCTGTTTTTCCTTTGGAGAAAGCATCTCTTCTCCTTAGAACTAAAAATCACAATAACCTTCCAACCAACTCTGGGCTGGAGAAATTATAATAGTCAGGATCTCTCTCTCTCTCTCTTTTTTTTTTTTTTTAGGGCCACACCCATGGCGTGTGAAAGTTCCCAGGCTAGGGCTTGAATTGGAGCTGTAGCTGCCAGCCTACACCACAGCCACAGCCACAGCAACACAGGATTAAAGCTGCATCTGCGACCTACACCACAGCTCTCAGCAACACCGGATCCTTAACCCACTGAGAGAGGCCAGGGATTGAACCCGCATCCTCATGCATGCTAGTTGGGTTCAATACCACTGAGCCACGACAGGAACTCCACAGTCACGCCCTCTTACCCTGGGATTTGAATTTCATTTAAGAAGAGAGGCAAGAATCAAGAATGCTTGGGTTTTGTTGGTTTCACTGGTGGCACCTGGAAAAATCCAGGTTGTCCTGTTCTCTGTATTTCCACTAAGTTTTCTGTCTTTTAAGCTATTTTATCCATTCTTTGTATTCATTTAATAAATTGGGTTTTTTTGTTTGTTTTGTTTTTTGTCTTTTTAGGGCCGAACCTATGACATATGGAAGTTCCCCAGGCTAAGGGTGGAATCAGAACTGCAGCTGCCAGCCTACACCACAGCCACAGCAATGCCGGATCCTTAACCCACTGAGCGGGGCCAGGGATCAAATCTGCATCCTCATGGATACTAATCAGGTCCATTAATGATGAGCCATGATGGGAATTCCCTAAATTCTTCTGCAGAGGCCTGGCCTCCAAGGATTAGCTGACTGAAGGCTGGAAACATGGGTATAAACTCTACACCTGGGCACAGGCTCCCAGGATGTAAGAAGAGCCCTGGGCCAATCCCTGGGAAGTTGTTCGAATGACTCAAAGTGGGACCTGGTCAGGGATGTGCCCAGGGGAAGGGCACCAGACACAGGATGTGACAGCAGCTACAGAAACGGCCCCAGGTGTTCCAAAGTTGCCCTCATGTTGAGAGAGAAATTCCCCATGACAAACTCTGGGACGGGGAACTCCCAATGTGGCTCGGCGGAAATGAACCTGACTAGTATCCATAAGGATGTGGATTTGATCTCTGGCTTTGCCCAGTGGTTTAAGGATCTGGTGTTGCCGCGAACTGTGTTGTAGCTTGTAAACACAGCTTGGATCTGGCTTGTCTATGGCTGTGGCGCAGGCCTGCAGTTGTGACTTATTCCCAGCCTGGGAATGTCCATATGCCGAGATGCAGCCCTAAAACAAACAAAGAAACAAACAAAAACTCTGGGATGAGTATTTCACTTAATTTTTTAAAAAAGAAACACACCTGGACTTTCTCATTGACATGGAGCTATGTGGCCAGAAATCACACTAATTTAAAGAGCAAGTTTCAGAAGGAATGCTTCTTCACTTGTCTGCATATCATCCTTGGAGAAACTAAAATACCCACTTAATGAGACCATATCAAATGCTCCACTGAAGCAAAGACACAAACATGATGGTGAACCTACAGGTCATCAGGATATGAGGGATTCATACACCCTGAATCAAGGACCCACAGTGAGAGAACTGACACCATATCAGGAGCTGACATTGCACTTTTGGGACCACAGTTTATTTCTGTTTATTTAAAAGAATTTTTTTTTTTTTTGGTTGCAAACGCAGCATGCGGAAATTCCAGGCCAGAGACTGAACCCAAGCCACAGCACAGACCTGAGCCATGGCAGTGACAATGCAAGATCCTGAACCCAGTAAACTGCCAGGGACCTGGGAGCACAGTTTAGATCACCCTACAAGTTGCAACATTCTTACTCCTTGCTGATACTTCTGCAATTTTCCATAGTGTTAATAGGTACTCAATTTCTTACCATATTTACCCATTCTTCAAGATATCTTAGGAATTCCCATCTTGGCTCAGCAGTAATGAACCTGACTAATATCCATGAGGATGTGGCTTTGATCCCTGGCCTCCTTCAATGAGTTAAGGATCCGATGTTGCCATGAACTTCAGCATATGTCACAGAGGCAGCTCAGATCCAGCGTTGCTGTGGCTGTGGTGTAGGCCAGCAGCTGCAGCTCCGATTCGACCCCTAGCCTGAGAACTTCCATATGCTGCAGGTACAGCCCTAAAAAGATAAATAAATAAATAAGGTATCTTGGAAACAACGTTCAGTTTTGAGAAATAGCGTGTGGGCCAAAGATCTTAGTTGCAGATGACAGAATCCACTATAGCTCATTTCACCTGGAAGGGATTTGCCCAGTGTGGACAGAGCCCTGCATTGTTGACAGGGTTGAAGGCATAGACTCCAGCCCACCTCCCAAGATCAACACCCGGAGCCACACTTTGGGCCCACCATGGACTTCTGTCATGAGTAAGAAGCGACATATCAGGCAGATGATTCTAGAATCTCAGGGCCTCTCTCCGAATCTCAGGCAGCCAAATGCAGGCCCACATACTTCCTCTTCCTCACACTGGAAACAGTATTGCAGGTGCATTCAAATGGCAGAGATTAAAACACAAGCCTAAACCCTCACACATTTTGCTCTCTCTCAGGGGAGGCTGCATAAGGTAGATTTTTGGAATTTACCTAGAGAAGATGAGATTTACACCACAGGGAGCTCTAAGAATACAAAAAGCATACCTTTGGGGCAGATACAAATGATGGTTTTCCTACTATATATGGCAACACTACATGCGATGGTATTTTTCTGATGTTAAAATACAAGAAGGCATATTCTGTTAAGTCTGCTAATTCTCTTAAGTTTGATCTTATTGGCATTATTCACCCTCTGCTCTTGATGCCCCTCCAGCGACGCAAACAAATAGTATCTTATGATTCTTTGTCCATAGCAGGCTGAATTCTAGGACACCAAATGTCAAAGGGATATAGGAAGAGAGAATTTAGTTTTCATACTAAAATAAATACACCGCTGAGTTAAAAACAGATGCCCAGATCAGGTACCAAAAAATGATTTTTCCCCTTCCTGCTAAAATATATCATATCCAAAATAACATTTAAAATATGGCGGAGGGACCCTGAAACACTGGTATGGCATGGGTACCAGTCCATCAGAAGAGATGCCTGGTTCATCAGCCTGGACATCGGTGAGTATACCATGCAGGTGAATTTCAGCTTATGCCAAAAAAGGGAAGTCTCAGAAAATATGCCATTTGCTTCTTGTATTTTCCCTATTTTCTACCCCTGGGTTCACATGACTTATGGTTACGTGTGAACTTATAGCTACTAAAATGTGAAGGTCAGTGTGGTTTGCTATCTCTGGGTTGAGGCTGTAAAGCTTTCACGCACAATGACCCATTCTTTCTTATCACCTGCCCAGGTCACTGAGGAGGCTGCATGTTCCAGATGGGGCAGCTCTATGATGGCAGCTCCACCCAAGTCAGTGTATGGTGAAGAGCTTTCTGCTGACCCATATAGGACATGAAGCAGGAGTCATTAAAATGCTTTCCTGTCTTAAAGCAATGAGATTTTAGAGGTACTCATTACTGCAGTATAACCTAACACATCCTAATGATGTGACTAATACACAACATATCCCAACTTCAGTTTCAAAAAATGTCTATTTGTTGAGTTCTGGACTGTGCCCCAAGCCAAACTCGATTGCTCAGCTATGAAAACTTAACACTGATGGGTGACTGGCCCTCTACCTCCTGGTTAGCTGCCCTGATTTCTGTTGAAATGAGCTTGGGCAGACCCTGCCCAAGTCAGTGCAGGGTCTTAACATCCTTGCTGCTGTGTTCTTCCTCAATGCAATTCCTTCTTAAATCTTTTCAATTCATTCGCCAACAAAGAAAGAATAGTGACTCATCACTGAGTCTTTGTTTCCTGCTTGTTTGGTGGAGCTCTGTTATTCCAGCCCCCGACCCCCACTCCACGCCCCGCTGACTACTAAACACGCCAATTCATACCACATTAAACGGAGGGCCATGAAATGACCAGAGCCCTCTCCATGGATGCCAATACTCCATCTCATTGGCAATAATGCTGCATCACTATAAATACCCTCTGTGCTTCTTTTAATAAGCAGAAGCATCCATCAATGTGGTAGCTGTGCTGCAAACAAATATGTAAACCTCTTTGTCTCTTTAAGGTACATCTTCCCTTGGGTTTAATGGCTGTGGTATGATAGGAAGAATTATTTTAGCAGCCATAGGGGGGTAAAATAATATTATTCCCCCTCCCATAGGAAGCAGCAAAAGCCATCCATATTACAGCCTGCTCACACCTTTTACCAGTTAGGTTGTCTTCTGGATGCCATTGAGACACAAATCCAATACATGGTGCATTTACTTTTTTATGTGAGTATAAAAATCTTATAGAGGTGTTCCTGTTGTGGCGTAGCAATAATGAACTGACTAGTATTCATGAGGTTGCAGGTTTGATCCCTGGCCTAGCTCAGTGGGTTAAGGGTCCAGCATTGCCATGAGCAGTGGTATAGGTCAGAAATGTGGCTTGGGTCCTGCATTGCTGTGGCTGTAGCTATGGTGTAGGCTGGCAGCTGCAGCTCCAACTGGACCCTCAGCCTGAGAACTTCCATATGCTATGGGCGTGGCCCTAAAAAAAAAAAAAGAAGAGAAATACATAAAAATCTTATTGAGGTCACACAATCTTGTTGTTAAAATATTACGTTTGTGGAAGGGTTTATCATAAAATACCACTAAAAGCCATCCCACCCATTTTTGTTCTCCTCAAGCCATCACTTCTATCTCTTCTACTATGTTATGAAGGCTTTTCCCCATATATCTAAATATTTCAATAATACACTCTCTTAGACATTCTTGATAGAGGAGGTTCAAATACTATCTACTGATTTGGGGGCATGATAGATAAAAATTTCTCTCTCCCTTCATGGTCTCTTCTGTCCCATTCAATACAATTAGATTCCCATTTTGGTTCTCCTATTGGCTATCTTTTAAATTTTACGCAAACATAAATGAAGAGATAACATGTTGATTCCCAAGTGGATTAAAAGTATGCCTGTGCAGGAGTTCCCACTGTGGGTGCAATGGGTTAAGGATCTGGCACTGCCACAGCTGAAGCTCAGATTCAATCCCTGGCCTGGGAACTTCCATATGCTGTGGGTGTGGCTGAAAAAGGAAAAAAAGAAAAAAGTATGTCTGTGCAGTTTTTGACCCTCTTCTTATGCAGAGGTGGAGTCTTGGGGCCCTCCCCTTCTAGACAGGTTGGCCTTAGTGACTCACGCCCAAGGCCTAGAGTGTAGTGGAAGAAATGCCCTGTGGTTTCAGAGGCTCCATCATCAAGACAACATAGCTCCCACCTAGTTTTCTTCCTGGGGATGTTTGTTCTTGGAAAGCAGCTGCCATATTGTGAGGAATCCCAAGCCACATGGGGATGCTATGTCATGTAAGTGGTCCGGCCAACAGCTGAAATCTAGCACTGAGCCATCAGATACATCATTGAAGAAGCCTTTTAGGGGACCCTCCCAGCTGAGAAGGAGGCAGCTAGTTGAGTCCCATCGACTCCCAGAACCATGACAGAGAGCAACATAAACGACCATCACCGAGTGATGCCACAACATGCACTTTCTTATGCAGCCAGAGGTAACTGAGACCCCCTCACACACACACACACTTTATGAGACTATTAGCACAGCTTAACCACCCCTTCCGCTCTTTCCACCACTACGCTGACCTCCCAATTTCTCTCATTTCTCACTTTTCCTTTAATCCTCTCAAGGTTGATGATAGCTACATTGTGTCTGGAAATATAATGAAACCTTCTGTGCTTTGTACAAAGTTTGAAAGTTGCAAACTGGTAATGGGTCTATTATACTCATGCAAATACTGTTCACGGTGGAGCAGAGGTTCTTCCGCTAGACACTATTGATTTTGGGGGCTGGAAAAGTCTTTGTTCTCTGACTAGTCTGTGCACTTTATCTGTTTAGCAGCATCCCTGGACTCAGCACAGGAGATGCCAGTATCTTCCTTCTGTTGTGATGATTGAAAGTGTCTCGACTTCACCCAATGTCATCCCATTTGAGAACCACCATGGGAGAGCTGACAAATGTAGGACCCACTTCCTTTCCTCCTAATGTTTATGGACGCTGGTGTTCCTGACTGCCGATCGCTTCTTCGGCTTTTCACAATTTATCTTTATTGTAACTTAACTGTTGTCAAGCGCTTTACGGACCTCTCCACTCTCCTGGAAAGTCTTCCCAGTGGAACTTTCCATGCTTCTGTTCCCACATTTATGTTCTCCAAGCCTACCTCACAGATGCAATTTGGAGACTTTATTAGCTCCAGAGTCTAAGAAATATATGCACCAAAGGATGGGAACATTTTTTTGAATGCTAAAGTCAGAGGGAGGGAAATCCTTGATTTTCTTTATGTCAGCAGCAATTACAAACTCTACTGTGTGCAGGGTTTTGTGTAACCAGAACCGGCTGTCTGCTGTAAATGTAAGCAGAATACAAATACATTTTAAAAATCATATTTTTTTGTGCTAGTGGAACTCGCTATTAAAAATGATTCTAGGAGTTCCCACTGTGATGCAAAAGGATAGGCAGCATCTTGGGAGTGCTGGGATGCAGGTTTGATCCCCAGCCCTGCACCATGGGTTAAGGATCCAGCCTTGCTGCAGCTGTGGCTCAAGTTGAAACTGTGGCTTATATCTGATCCCTGGCCTGGGAACTCCATATGCGGCAGGGTGGCCAAAAAATAAAAAATAAAATAATAAAATAAAAATTAAAATGATTCTAAAATGGAAGATCCAAGCCCAGTTCAAATGCTACAACTTTCTTAATCTCTCCAGGTAGAACTAATCACTGTGTTATTATGTATAGTTTTATTATGGCTATTATAGAAAATAAATTATACATGGAGACAGGAGGGCATAGAGCATAGGGTGAAGAAGCTAGACATCCTGGATTTGAACTCCACTTTCTGTATGTACTAGCACTGTGTCTCTAGGCAAACTAGTGCCTGTACTGTGTCTCAGTTTCCTCATCTGTACAATGGAGCTTACAAATGTTCCCATGATATTGGGTTGGTGTGAGGATTTTATGTGGGAAATCAGAATTACTGTACTTGGAACCGTGACTGGCTTGTGCCAAGCAAAAATACATGCTAGCCATCTCTGGGAAAAACTCTAATTTGAAAAGATACATGTACCACAATGTTCATCGCAGCACTATTCACAAGAGCCAAAACATGGGAAAAATCTAAATATCCATTGATAGAAGACTGGATAAAGGATATGTAATATATACACACACTGGAATATTAGTCATAAAAAAGAATGGAATAATGCCATTTGCAGCAACAAGGGTGGACTTAGAAATGATCATACTAAGTGAAGTAAGTCAGAGAGAGAAAAATATTATATCACTTATATGTGGAATTTTAAAATAACACAAAATAACTTACCTACAAAACTGAAACAGACTCACAGAGAACAAACATGTGGTTGCCAAAGGGACAAGGGAGTTGGGGGAAGGATGGAATGGAAGGCTGGGGTTAGCAGATGCAAACTAGTATGCATAGGATGGATAAACAACAAGGTCCTACTGTAGAGCACAGGGAACTCTAGTCAATACCCTGTAATAAACCACAATGGAAAATAGTAAGAAAAATGCTAGCTAGCATTGCTATGATCATCCACTCTGCCCGACCCCTTCCAGCCATGACTTGCATCCTGGGAACAGGAGAAAGGGAGCCTGGTTTGAAGGATTTGAGCCCCAGCTTTACACAGCTAGGTGACTTTGGGCACTTCATGTAAGCTTTCGTGGGGGGGGGGGGGCAAGTTTTCTCATCTTAAAAGAAGATTTAAATGAGCTAAGGTAGAAATCTGGCCCAGGCTCTGGACTCAGGCCTCCTGGGTTTAAATCCCAGCTTTGCTTTGTCCTAGTGGTGTGAATTTGCAAGTTAGTTAAATTCTCTGCACCTTGTTTCTCTCATCTGGGAACAAGATGCTAAACAGTATCTCTCTCAGAAAGTTCTTATGCAGAGCAAAGGAGTTAACACCTTCAAAGTGTGAAAACAGTGCACGACATTATTAATTTTTCAATAGGTAGTTATTATTAGTAGAATCATGTGATACACACCATGACTTATACATATTCAATACATTCTTGGCAACTGACAAAGCAAGAAAGGGAGGGAGGGAGAGAGGGTGGGGTAAGAGTGGAAAAAGACAAAAAACGCCATGACCTTCAGGGAACTCATGCTCATTGGCTAAGACCACAGAGGCAGGAATTCGAAGTTCCCTCAGTTGCTCTCAGGACCCACAGCACCTCCAGGTGGGAGCATCTTTTTTTTTTTTTTTTTTTTTCCTTCTGTTTTTAGGGCCGCACTTGCGGCACCTGGACGTTCCAAGCTGGGGTCAAATCGGAGCTACAGCTGCTGGCCTACACCACAGTCACAACAATGCCAGATCCAAGCTGAGTCTGTGACCTACACCACAGCTCACAGCAACGCCGGATCCCTAACCCACTGAGCGAAGCCAGGGACCAAACGCGCAACCTCATGGTTCCTAGTCGGATTCGATTCCACTGCGCCAGAATGGGAACTCCAGCGGGAGCATCTTTATGGCACTGATAGTAACTCTAGGATTAAAGATCTAATTTTCACATGCAGGCTCATGGAGCCTAAGTCAACAACATTGCTTGGTGCTCACCAAGGACAATGATCTATTCAACGCTGAAGGAAATTTTTAGAAAAGTAGGTTTGGGAGTTCCCGTCGTGGCTCAGTGGTTAACAAATCCGACTAGGAACCATGAGGTTGCAGGTTCGATCCTGGCCTTGCTCAGTGGGTTAAGGATCCAGCGTTGTGGTGAGCTGTGTTGCAGGTTGCAGACGTGGCTCGGATCCCGCGTTGCTATGGCTGTGGCGTGGGCTGGTGGCTGCAGCTCCAATTCAACCCCTAGCTTGGGAACCTTCATATGCCACAGGAGCAGCCCAAGAAATGGCAAAAGGACAAAAAAAAAAAAAAAAGAGTAGATTTGGAAGCTTCTAGACTGTATTTTACCAGTGGTTGGAGGAGTTGTCAAGGACCATGCTGACTGCTCACAGGCATCTCAAGGGGTGTGGCCATTCTCATGAAGGTGGCTCTTGCCCTGAGTGGCGAAGGTATCTCCATCCAGACAAACATCCGCTAAATGTGGTGCCTCGAGGCATGGTATCAAAGCCCTAGTTTCAACATGGGGCCCCAGAGGTGACAGATGGTAAAACCTGGAGAACCAGGGTCTCACACTGGATTGAAAGTGGGCAGTTCTAGCTCCAGCTAAGGGTTGCCTTGTAGGAACGTGGACCCAGGTCTGCACACTTCCTGATTTTTTTCGAGGGAAACCAAGAATCAATATTTTTATGTGGTTTTTCCGTTTGACTCTCCTTTGGTGAAAACCCCTGGGAAAGCCCAAACAAAGCATGTTTACAGGTTTTGATGACTCTGGGTTCCAATTTCTGATTTCTATCCTAGGAGATAATAATCTCCCCTAACAGGGAAGTCCCTTAAGGGTAAAAAGGGAGATTTTGAACTCTACTTGTTTGTAATCACCAGCAAGGCCAGGATTTTCCCAGGACCCCGATTCCTCTCTCAGGGTCACCCGCGATCCCTGCTGTCTGGGAATAAGGTCTCCTTTATTCTGGGCCACCTAAAGAAATCCCCTAGTGTCACAAAAGCACTGCTTGATTTTGCATTCCTAATTTCAAATCTTATTTAGCATCAAGTTTCAGAATTAAGAAGCTAAGTGACAGGTGTTTAATTAACTCCTTAAGCTGATTAGACAGCATTACCAAAATCCCCTCTAGGAGGAACGTATAACTGGAGGGAGAGCCCAGGGCCGTGTTTTGGCCCCTGTGAAGATTCTATAAGATGCTAAGCTGATTGGCCAAGCATTCTTGATGTCTTTATGGATGTGGTCAAATATAGGGTTTTTTTTTTTTTTCTTTCTTTCTTTTTTGGCTGCCCCAGGGCATATGGAGTTTGGGCCACGGATCAGATCTGGGCTGCAGTTGCAACCTATGCCACAGCTGTGGCGACGGTGGATCCTTTAACCCACTGTACGGGGCCAGGTGTTTGAACCCGTGGGCGCGGTGCTACAGAGATGCCACGGATCCCATTGCCTGTGCCACAGTGAGAAATCCTAGATTTTTATGTAATATTATATTAACTGTTACAGAAGACTCCAAATGCTAACAGTCACACAAACTTCTTTAGATCTGCTAAACAAACAGGCCCTGCACTGAAAAAAAAAAAGAAAACAGACTTGATGGGGCGCGGGGGGGCAGGGGGGTTGTCCTCAAAACGCACTTTATGACGTGGAGCAAACCCAAGGGTTTAGTTGTGTTATGTTAGGAGAAGGATGTGGATTAACCCTTGGTCCTTACATAACGGACTGTGTATCCTCCTCCGGATGCAGAAGACAAAGGCATATGAACAAGTTTAAGACTTTAAGCCAATTTTATCCTTAGGATTTCTGTTTTTTCAAGAGGAACATCCATGAAAGAGAGGAAATCACAATTTTTTCCTGACTGTAAATGTCAGATGTCAGTCTGAGGCTGGCTAGGCATCTCAGCACTGGAGAAAGGATTCAAGATGATGGATTCCCTTCCCCTCCTTCTTCCTGCCACCCCCCCCTTGCACCCATGCTTTTTAATCCTTGTCTGGGCAACACTGAGCAGATGGCAAGAAAACACAGAGAGAAGGGAATGTCAAAGATCTTGCAGGCAGAAAGAGAGGCCAAGAGAATAAACTCCCATTTGCTTACATTTTTAGCTATTTATTTAATTTTTAAGTTACTATTCTTTTTTTGGCCACTCCCACATCATACGGAAGTTCCTGGGCACCACCACAGTGACCTGTGCCAGATCCTTAACCTACGAAGCCATCAGGGAACTCCTTGCCAAACCTTTTTAGAAATAGAAGTTTAACTTTTTTTTTTGTCTCTCTAGGGCTGCACTTGTGGCATATGAAAGTTCCCAGGTTAGGAATCGAATAGGAGCTACAGCTGTGGGCCTATACCACAGCAATGCAGAATCTGAGCCTTATCTGTGACCTACATTGCAGCTTGAAGCAACAATGGATCCTTAACCCAGGGAGCAAACATGCGTCCTCATGGATACTAGTCAGGTTCATAACCCACTGAATAACAACAGGAACTCCCACCTTTTTTTTTTTTTTTTTTAAAGCAAGCTTCTCTTTGGATCAGATTATAAATCCAGTGACTCATTGCCCTCCTGGATGAGAAAATTCTGACACATGACAAAAATGCCATTGAGTACACTCAACACAGATTGACAACTCTGGATGTTGGTGAGGGTTCTTGTAAGAAATGTAAACTTCATTTAGAACCTCCAAAAGGCAATTACATGAAACTCGGCATGAATATTTAACGTATGTCTGATGATAGAATCCTCTTGATACTCTTAAGTACTGGCTCTTAGAAACTGGGGGAGGTGTTTGTTTTTGGGTTTTTTTTTTTTGTCTTTGTAGGGCCGCACCCATGGCATTTGGAAGTCCCCAGGCTATGGGTCAAATCAGAGCTGCAGCTGCCAGCCACAGTCACAGCCACAGCCATGGCAACTCAGGATCTGAGTCAAGTGTCTGCGACCTACACCATAGCTCATGGCAACACAGGATCCCCGACCTCCTGAGTGAGCCCAGGGCTCGAACACGAATCCTCATGGATACTAGTCGGATTCGTTTCTGCTGCACCACAACGGGAGCTCCCTGGGGAAGTGTTGCCTGTAGCCTGGAACTCAACCAGCTGCCGGACCCTCTTTCCTATCACTACAGCAAAAGGCATGTCAAACTGTCAAAGGCGACAGAATTTTCCATAGGCTGGGAGAAGCCTCTTGGTTTTCTGAAACTAAGGAATTAATTTGTAGGAGGAAAAGACATCCAAAATTAAGAAACATGAAAGAGCTGCTCCCAGACTTTGTGGAACGGAATGGGTGCACCCCAAAGTGGGGATTCCTTAGAATCTCCACCCTCGGGGGTTCTTGTTGCAGTTCACTGGTAACGAAACTGCCTAGCATCCATGAGGACGAGGGTTCTATCCCTGGCCCAGCTCAGGGGGTTAGGGATCCAGAGGGACTATAAGTGGTTCTGAGTGCTTCTGTGACCTTCGAGCCACAGAGATCTCAGCCAGACTTATTGGTGGGGCTTGGCGCCCAGCCTTGATTATCTATGCTAATGAGGATTCAATGATACTGCTAATTTGAAATGGTGTAACGTCCAAAAGTCATTTGCAGTTTGGCCCCCGGAACGCAGTATGTGCTTTTGCTTTTTTGCACCAGACAACTTAATTATGTTTTTCTTAGGCTAATATAACAATGAATTTGCTTGTCTTGAGCCTAAACTAATTAGGAAGGGGGGGGGAGGTGGGGGACACAATTAACATCCTTCTGAGAGGCAGGGGAAAGTCTGTCTGGGATTTTAAATTGGCCACAGTCACCCAAGCATGGGCTTCAGCCCCATAAGGTCCTGGCCATGGAAATGCTTTCCAGGCATCTCCTTTTCTTTCTTGGTGGTGGTAGTGGCCGGTGTTACCTTTGAAAGGGACAAAATTAGCATTCTCTGCTGCTCCCCCTGCCTGAGCCTTTAGATCCCTCAGTCTCCTCTAGGTCTGTAAGCTTCTGATTCTCTGATTCCTGGGGGCTGCTGTCCTAAGATCAGAAAGACAGATGAAAGTCACAGGGGCATGACACAAATGAAGATAATTCCAGACCCTCTGTGGTCAAGCTCCGTCCTCAAGCCTCATGGACACTGGTTTTACTCTCAGTCTGTCAGAAAATACAGAGAAACGCGTGTTTGAGCAAAGCAGTTCCATTTACCAGGGTATCTGTGGGGCCACGTTGCCGTGGAAGACCAGACTCTAGAAGGTGAGGTCATCCAGTCCTGGGGTTTCCACATTCTGTTCATTTCCAGATTTCCATCTCCAGTTCTGACTGTTCCCATGAGCTCCTGACAAAGGTGCTCCCTGTAGATGGGACCTCTCCAACATGGAACTTCTGATAACCCCCCTCGAACCTGCTCCTCTTTCAGTGTTCTTCTTTGATTCTTTTGTTTTTTTTGGCCACACCCACTTCATGCAGAAGTTCCTGGGCCAGAGGTGATATGAAGCAGAGCCCTGTGGGGCTCCTAGGCAAAAAAATCCTTTCTTTTTTCTTTTTCTTTTTCTTTTGATCCTGGGCCAGGATCAGATCTGAGCTGCAGCTGTGACCTAAGCCGCAGCTATGGCAATTCTGGATCTTTAACCCCCTGTGCCAGGGCAGAAATTGAACCTGCATCCCAGCACTCCCAAGATGCTGCAGATTCTGTAGTACCCCAGTGGGAACTCCAAAAGAGCCTTTCTGTGTTCCTCATCCTGTAGGAAACAGGCTTCATTCAGCCTCCATGAGCTCCCCCAAGTTCCAAAGGACAGGTTCAAACAGTTGCTAATCAGGGAAGGGAGGGGATGCAGAGACCAGGGCGGGGCAGTCAAGGGACAATAGTGCAGGGGAGTTCCCGTCGTGGCGCAGTGGTTAAGGAATCCGACTAGGAACCATGAGGTTGCGGGTTCGGTCCCTGCCCTTGCTCAGTGGGTTAATGATCCGGCGTTGCCGTGAGCTGTGGTGTAGGTTGCAGATGTGGCTCGGATCCCGAGTTGCTGTGGCTCTGGTGTAGGCCGGTGGCTACAGCTCCAATTCGACCCCTAGCCTGGGAACCTCCGTATGTCGCGGTAGCGGCCCAAGAAATAGCAAAAAAGACAAAAAAAAAAAAAAAGAGAGAGAGACAATAGTGCAGCCTTGGGGCAGGGTCCTGGTTCTTCTTCAAGGTATTTGCATTGCAATATTTTTTAGCTCTTCTGCAGAACTAATACCTCCAATGAATGGGAGAGGTAACTACTCAATGAAGACTTCATTCCAGAAAGAAGGAGGACCACTAGAACCAGTCCTGGGGCCACTAAACAGCAGCTTTGAAGAAGAACGAAAGCTTGTATCTATCCTGATCCTTATCTGTGGCCCTATTTTCCACTCCCCAAACTAGAAACCACTTCCTATTCTCTTCCAAAGAAGAGCAGCACAGTCTTTAGCACATTAGCCTGCTGTGGCCTTCCGTGTTTGGCAAAGAAATAAAGCTATTTTTTTTCTCCTTTGCCCAAAACTCTGTCTCTGCATTTCCATTTGGCACTGATGGACAGAGGCCGAGTTTTGGCAACAAGGTTTGAACCCAAGCCACAGTGGTGACAAAGCTGGATCTTTAATTGGCTGAGCCACCTGGGAACTCTCTCTTTTGGTGCTCTGAATAGTAAATTGTGCCACTGGCACCTGGCCACTCCAGCCAGAACCTCAAGAGTCATCATTCATTTCTTCTTTAGCTCAGCCTCCATGGCACCTCCATCCATGATGCACTGGCCATGGGAATGCTTGTTAGTCCTGTCCCAACACATTCTGCCAATCCAGCCACCTCCTTCCACCTCCACTGACATCACCTTAAATGTGAAAAAGCCTCCGAAACCCCCCATATAGTTTATTTTACTCTATCAGTGCGAACTTTGTCATGCTCAAAAATCATGTTTTCCCCTATGATTTTATTGCCTGTTCAACCACTTCAGAATACAAGTTCCAGAAAGGCAGGGCTTTTGTGTGGCTCCATACTCAGTCCAGACCTAACTGTGGGACTTCAAGTCCCCTTCGAGGAGAGAGAACTCAAAACCTCTGGCCAATACAAGAATGGCCAGACCCTTATCATTGCCCCACACAAATGATTGTAATGCCCCCTCCCCCACCCTGAGCAACCTGGCCAGCTCCTTCCTGTCCCTACTAGGAAAGGTATGTGACCCACTCCTCACCCTGCCCCTATAGGGCCCTTATATGTCCCCAGCAAGTGTATTGTAAGACCCCTCTTTCCCCAGCCAATGAGCAGGTCAGCAGGTGTATCCTGAGACCTCTCCTCTCCCTGGGCTACAAAAATAGACATGACCAGATGCTCGGGGTCCACTCTCTGTGATCATCAGGAAGTTCTCCCACTATGCTAGCAGCATCTCTTATCTCGATAAACTTACCTTGCATCTCTTATCTCAGTAAACTTATCTTTTTTTTCCAGCCTGCTCTGAGTCTGGAAAACTCTTTTTCCAACCTGCACCCACAGACCAGGACACTAACTTTAGGACGCAAGTGGCACTTATGCTTCAGACTACTGAAGGTCATCTGTTTAATGCCAGACTCATCAGCATTCCTCCAACTGGTGTCCAAGTCCATCCCATCCACGTCCATCTTCAGCAGACTCTCTGCATTTTACCCATGTTCTCTTTGATACTTTGTTCTCTAGTAAGAACTAAATATACCCTTGGTGTATCCCTGTAGTAATCTTTAGCTCGCCACACTGACCAGCTGGAATTGGAGAATCTTGTCCCATCCATAGGGCTTGAAGTGAAAGAGGAATCACATGTGTAAGGCAAGCAGACTGTCTCATTCGAGCAAGAACAGAAGACAATGATGCTTCCTTGGCTGGGATCTCCACACTGTCACCACCTTGGGTGCCATTATTATCATGATTTTTTTTATTTAATTAAGCTGGCCTTAGGCAGAAATGTTCTAATGGATGGGAAGCCAAAGAAGCATCTGCCATTGATTAGTACAGCTGGTTGGAGCATGCTGTTAATGAGTCCAAGGCCATGGGTCAATGCCCACCTGGCTGCAGGTTTGCTCAAAATTAGCAGATTGAAATGGTAACCCTAAGTCTGGCCAACAGCTTAATATGTACAAGAGAAAGAATGGACACATCAGAGCCAACCATCCTTTTTTTTTTTTTTTTGGTTGTACCTACAACATGTGGAAGCTCCCAGGCCAAGGATGGAACATGCACCACAGCAGCAACCAGAGCTGCTGCGGTGACAACTTGGGATCCTGAACCTGCTGAGCCACCAAGGAATTCTGGGAGACAAATCACCTTGTCTTCCTAAGGCACTGGGATATCCAAGGTTTGGTCCAGAGCACTGATTCTCAAAGGCTACAAAGGATGGTCCTGCAGAGAAAAATACCAATGCCAGGAACCCACCTCAAACCAATTATATCACCATCTCCAGGAAGTGGGACCCAGTTATTATTACATTTTTTTTTTAAACATCTTCATCAGTGATCTCTAACCTGACAGTCCTCAAACTTTGTTGCCCATTGGAATCACCTGGGGAGATTAAACAGTACCGATGCTAGATGCTCAGGGATTCTGATTTAATTGGGATGGGTTGCAGTTTGGACCTTAGGAGTTTTCAAATCTCCCCAGTGATTCACCTATGCAAAGCCAATGTTGTGACCATCACTTTGTCCACAAAGGATGGTCACTTTCCTTAGTGATTCAAAAGCACCCTCCACTCTGTCAGATCTAGAAAACACGTGTGCACACCAACTTGGCCTAAGACAAATGACTGAGCACAGAGGGCAATCAGCAAACCCAGGTGGGGCAGAAGGTTTACTGCTCAATGTGTAAGGAATATTAAAAGAGAGTGATGGTGCCATAAAGTAAACACAGAAGCAAGGGAGGTCAGCTGGGTGAGGAGCTAAATCCAAGAACAACCACGTGGCCTCTGACTTGCCTGGAGGACAGCCATCTGGTCCAGAGATTCCAAGCTGCAGTCCAGGGGATGCAGGATATCCCAGGCAGGGCACAAGCTTCTGGCTCCAGCTCTTCATTCACATTTCCACTCCAATATCCTCTTCCATTCCAATTTCATTGCCTCCAAGGCTCTTCTTCTCAGAATGATCTCCTATTGGTTGCCTGGGGCTCCCAGCTCACAACTACCTCCCCAATCCTTCCCCATTATGATTGCCTCTTTGTTCATTTTCAGTCGGAAATGGGATCTGATTTTTATACATATTTAGTGGGTTTTGGTATTAATATATGTGGTTTATAGCACCCGCTTGATATACGTCTTTAGTTTTAAGTTTTAATTTATTAGATTAAATGTTATTGGCATTCTTGTTGTGGCTCAGCTGGTTAAAAACCCGACTTGGTGTCCGTGAGGATGTGGGTTCGATTCTTGACCTCGATCAGTGGGTTAAGGATCTGGTGTTGCCACAAGCTGTGGGTCTCAGATGCAGCTCAGATCCCACATTGCTGTGGCTGTGGCATAGGCCTGAAGCTGCAGCTCCAATTCATCCCCTAGCTGGGGAACTTCTATATGCCACAGGTGTGGCCCTAGAAAGAAAAAATAAAGGAAAAAGAAAAATGATCGAATAATTAAGATGAATAATTCAAACTTTTAAAATTATCTATCTCCAACTTCAGATTTTTTTCTTTTTCTTTCTTTTTTCTTTTTTGGCTGCACCTGCAGTATGTGAAAGTTCCCTGGCCAGGGACGGAACCCATGATACAGCAGTAACCAGAGCCACAGCAGTGACAACATCAGATCCTTAACCCACTGAGTCAGGAGGGAATTCCCTACTCTGGACTTTAAGATGTATGAGCATAAGGACCATGTGTGTTTTGTTCACTGCTCTAATCCCACTGAAACTGAGCAGGGCATGTATGATTCCCGGGCACAAAAGCCTTTGTGTTCCCCGTTTCTTGTCTGTAGGGAATTAACTTCAGCCTCCATGAGCTTCCCTGAGTTCCAAAGGGCGGGTTCAAACAGTTGCTCATCAGGGAAGGGAGTGGGTGCTGAGACAAGGAAGGAGCAGTCAGGAAACAACAGTGCAGTCTTGGGGCAGGGTCCTGGTTCCCCCTCAAGGGGTACACAGAACAAGATCTTTGAGTTCTCCTGCAGAACTAAAACTCTCACCAAGTGGAAGGTATACTACTTGATGAAGCCTTCTTCATTCCAGAAAGGAGGACCACCAGATTTGGTCCTGAGGCCACTAAACACCAACTTTGAAGAATGCAAGCTCACATCTACTGTGATCCTTATCCGTGGCCCTATTTTCTACTCCGAAAACTATAAGGCCACCTCCTATTCTCTCCCAAGGGAGGGCACAGTCTTTAAGGCATTAGCCTGCTGTGACCCTCCTTCCAGGCAGAGCAATAAATGCTATCTTTTTCTCCTTCACCTGCAAACTCTGTGTTTCTATTTGGCACTGGTGGACAGAGGTTGCGTTTCAGCAATACCACCACATGATGTAGTGACACACAGCACTGATTTTCAATCATCCTTGAATGACTGGATGGATGGATGTTACTGAAGTTTCTAGAAAAAAAGGTTCTTTTCTTTCCTAGAGTTATTCTTCTTTTTCATACTCAAACCCCCCAAATGGCAATTTATCTTTTAAAAGTTATGTCCTGCTAGAGTGGCTCCGAAAGCTCTTATATCCTAGCTCATTATAGGATATATTTTTGGTGAAAGCAGGATTGATTCTACGAAGTATGCTTCCTAGGATATTGAAGAAACTCTGAAGCAAACAGGGTGATAAATACCATCGCAACTTGGGAGAATAAACTGAAATTGTAAACTGATATCCTTAAATTATTTTTTAACATGATTGGGTCTCAATATTTCCAAGGGTCAAAGGATTAAAATAAAAACAGCCAAGCATGTATTTAAAAAAATCACAACCATGCTAATTTGGGGTCTAAATGCTCTAAGCAAAACAGAAAGAAAGCAAATTCCATCAAATGTCAATCTTTAAGGAGGGCTGTAAAGACTACTTTGTTTCCTAACCCTGAAATCCCTTTGTGCATAAATACAGGTTTTGAAATGTAAATTCTACTCGTGGTAAAATAGAACTTTAGGAATTTGGTCATTGAGAAGAATTTGTAGGAGTTCCTGTCGTGGCTCAGTGGTTAACGAACCCTACTAGTAGACTACTATCACTAGTATCCCTGAGGACGAAGGTTTGATCCCTGGCCTCCCTCTGTGGGTTAAGGATCCAGCGTTGCCATGAGCTGTGCTGTAGGCCAGCAGCTGCTGCTATAATTCTACCCCTAGCCCAGGAATTTCTATATGCCACTAAATATACAAAAAAAAAAAAAAAAAAGGAAAAAGGAAAAGAAGAATTTGTGAAATGACTGTAGAAAAAAAAACATAGCTTTTTTTAATTGCAATGCAGGAGGGTGATGAGGAAATTTAAAAAAAAATGGAAATTAAAATAAGGAAAAACCATGAAGACTATGCTGCTGGTCATTTGCAAATCTAGGAAGGTTTGGAAATGGGGTCTCCAAGAAGCCGTTCTGAAGAGGCATGATAATGCCTTGTGATAATATTCTTTGAAAAAAAGGCAGGTCAAGGCTTCCAAGCCTTTCTCATTGTAGGCTCTGTGGCAACTGTTAAACAGCTAATCTTTCCCAACTGGTTCCAAGAGAATTTATGTTAATGTCTATTCTGTGCTCAAGAAAATAAATCTGGGCTTGACTTGGGCTTTCAAAGCCAGTGCCGTGAAAAATCTACATTTCTCCGAAATGTGATTTATAATGACCTGCAGTCCTGTTCTCACCTGCCCCAAACACAAAACCAGTATTTCTTCTCTGCCTCTTGACCAGAATGCAGTACATTTCATGAGATTTCCTATTTTATCTACATCTCTTTAAAACACCACAGGCCCACAGTATCACAGATCCATAAAGAGTGCCGATAGTAATGACTTCTGCTGTTAATTGGATAGGTTTTTAATAACTGATAGAAATATAAGTCCTATTTTTGTGGGTGAGTATAATGGTTTTTATTCACAAAGGCAATCTATGGGAGTGAAATCCATTATCTTAAAAGTATTTTGATAAGGATAAATCTATGTAGAAAGGGCTATGCATCTTGCCTGCAATTGTTAAACTCCATTAAACATGCTTAATAATTAGTTGGCCGAAGAAGCTCATTAGATGTACATTAAATGTGTATTTAAGGCATATTTGAGACACTTCATTAAGAGTGACACAGTAAGCTTTACTGAATAACTTTGAAAAAAATTCTAGTCAAATTAAAACTTGAAATTATGCTCACTCTTAGTCTTTCTTTGAGAATAGAATATTGCCTTGAATTCCTTTTTTTTTTCTTTTCTTGATGGAGCAGTGTCGGCCACCATGCATATTTTAATTTTTTAATTTTTATTTTTTATGGGCCAACCATGTAACATATGGAAGTTCCCGGGGCCAAGGATTGAATCTGAGCTATAGCTGTGGCAATGCAGGATCATTTAACCACTTCGATCGGGCCAGGATTTGAACCCATGCCTCCACAGCAACACTCAGCAGTGACAATGCTGGATCCTTAACCCAATGTGCTGCAAGAGAACTCCGAGGCGTTATTTTTTTGAGTCCCTTTGATGTCTTTGTGTGGCTATAGTATTGGAGTAATCCTGGTCTCATAACATAAATGGTAATACTGTTTCTAATTTTCCAAAGAGATTGTGTAGGATTGGGATGGTTTAATTTTTTAAAATTAAACACCTTCCTTGAGGTATATTTGTTATGTAGTCAGCCAGACATATTTAAAGGTAAGTATTTAAGGAGTTCCCACTGTAGTTCCGTGGTTTAAGGATCTGACATTGATGCAGCTGTGGTCATAGATGCAGATGTAGCTCGGATTGGATCCCTGGCTTGGGAACTTCCACATGCCACTGGTACAGCCGATAATTAAATGTTTATATGTAGACACCAGTGCCACCTCCACTACAATCCATGTAATAAACATATTCATCAGCCTCAAAATTTCCTTGTGACCCTTGGTCAGCCTTGCTTCCTTACCCCCCTGCTATATCCTCTCTTCCCCATCCTGTCTCCTGGCAAGAATGATCTACTCTCTGCCACTGCAGATTCGTTGGCATTTTCTAGACTTTTATATCAATGGAAGCATTGACTAAGTATTGTTGTAACTACAACCAAGTTTGAGAAAACCAGTACTGAGGGTTGAACTGAGACCCACCCCTGCCACAGAAGCTATGTTCCAATCCTAATCCTCAGTATCTGTGAATCTGATTGGGAAAGAGGGGGTCTCTGTATACATAAGTGAGCCGCAATGACCTCCTAGTGAATGAGGGTGGACCCTGATCCAATGGCTGGTATCCTTATAATAAAAGGGAAATTTGGACACTGATGCAGAAAGGGGGGGTGCCATGTGATCTCCAAGGCAGAGATCGGAGTAACACATCTAGAAGCCAAAGGATGCCAAGGATTTCAGCCACTAGGTGCTAGGGAGAGGCCAGGAAGGCAGCTTGCCTAGAGCCTCGGGGAGGGGGGAGCATGGTCCCGTGGACACCTTGATTCAGACTTCTGCTTCTGGAACAGTGAGAGAGTAATTTTCTGTTGTTTTAAGCCATCCAAGCATGTGCTCATTGGCCAAGGCAGCCTGAAGTCACTAATACACTTCATTTGGAACACCTGCCATTTCGGCCCCCTGGGTGTGGACCCAGATTTCCTGAACATATTCCTTCTCAACTCTCAACAGTTTAACAACATTGGTCTTCTCTTGAGGCAGGAGATAGCTGGGCTCCAGGATATTTATTTATTTATTGTCTTTTTGCCTTTTCTAGGGCCGCTCCTGCGGCATATGGAGGTTCCCAGGCTAGGGATCTAATCGGAGCAGTAGCCACCAGCCTACACCACGGCCACAATGTGAGATCCGAGCCGTGTCTGTGACCTACACCACAGCTCACAGCAATGCCGAATCCTTAACCCACTGAGCAAGGGCAGGGACCGAACCCACAACCTCATGGTTCCTAGTCGGATTCATTAACCACTGCGCCACAATGGGAACTCCCAGAACAGACATTTAAAACGAGCCACTGTCTATACTTCAGGATAGAAGTAACAACAGACACAGGGCAAGTAACTGGGACCTGTTTTCTGCAAACTTGTTAAACAAGAGTAATGACAGGGAAAGAGACGGGCTGAGCCCTGCTTGGGCAAAAGATCAAGAGGTCACATATTTCCTATCCTCGGGGTCAGGGAGACTCCCAACTGCACATGCACAGAAAGACCTCTCTGGGTCAGAAAGGGCGAGAGTGCCATTGCATAGTAACTTCTGTTAACCATTCCAGAACCTTTTGCTCTGGAATCCATCTTGGCCAAAAGATGCAAACGCCTGTGGGGGAGGGTCCTGGGTCTGGTCAGGATAATTGGCCAAAGGATGACAAAGACCGAAAAGAACTATCCTATGTAAGGAATTTAAATCACCTCTCTTGTGAGTTCCTTATTCGGGGGGCGGGGGGACGCCCACACCCTCCCTCCTCCTTTGGGTGTGTATTACCGCCTTGCTTCTGCCTTAGATAAATAGACGACTTCTCTGGGTGCGCTCCCACACGTTGTATTTCTTTGTACCTGTTTTCACAGTCTTTGCCTCCTTGAAACAGTCTTGCTTTCAATGGGGAGCCAGAATCAGGGCAATTCTGCTTTTAGCTTCTAGCTAGTCTAGAGGTTAGGCGTCCTGCTTTTCACCCAGGCTGCCCAGGTTCAACTCCTGAGCAGAGAATGAAGATCTCGATTCAAGCCACCACTCACTGCTCTCTCTCCAAAATAGACTCTTGGCAAGGAAAAGGGAGAAATGGCTGTTAGGCCAGCAATCAGGGGTGTCTGCCTCCCCATCCAAAAAGGTGGACATCCATTCTTTGGCATTAGAGATAAAAGTTAACAGCATTATTGCACCACATTTGGAAAATACATATGCGCATAAAGAAGAAAATAGAAAGAAAAGAAAAAAATACCTACATATGTGTATGTGTGTGTGTGTGTGTGTGTGTGTGTGTGTAATAGGAAAAAAACAGACATAAGCAGGAAGCCCACCACCCAGACAGAATCACTATTAAAGTGTCATTGCATAACCTCCAGGGCTTTTCCCAGTATCTCCGTATATTTGTTTGTTTTATGTATAAAATGACTCCCTAGCTTGCTTGTATCACTGTGGATATCTCTCACTTCCTATTGTGATGCTAATGTTAACATTTGCTTGATCCTGGTCCAGTAAATTGTTTTGAATTTCCCCCGGGGTAGTGATGCTTATGATGCTCAAGCAGACATTACATCACGGAGGGGTTGAGGTAGCTGAGACGGGTCACTTCTCAGAACATTTGTGGTGAATGAATAAGACATTCAGAATTGTCCCAAATGAGAATGCATCCATCTAGACATTATAATGCTTCTAAACTACAACGTCAAGAAGCAGAAGAATGAGGGAAGTGCCAGCACGCAGAAGAGCTTCTTGATTTAAAAAAGCTTTGTGATTTTGAGCATCGAATGCACCTGTGTCATCATTATATTTTTATGGATATTTTCTCCCCCAGACTGAACCCTTCAAGGCGAGGCACTTGGCCTTGCTGATGTTTGTACTAATGCTCAATTGCTAGGGTACTGTCCTCAAGTTTACCATGTGCATACCTAAGCTGATGAACTTCTCCCATACCATGAACTTGGTCCACTTCAGTTTTTCTCATCTTAAAGAAGGGCATGACCTTCTCTCCATGTTCCGACTCTCAGCCTGGGAAGCTTGCAGACTGCTCTTCAACCTCCCTGTCCATCCATCACTGTCCTCCAGCCAGAAAACTCCTTCCTATCTGCGGGTTCCCCATCGCCCTGCCCTTCACCATCCCTGGCCCCCAAACCAACTTCACTCCTTGCCTTTGCTCTTGGAACAGCCCAGCAAAAACTTCCTTGACCTGGCCCACAAGGCTCTGGGTGATACAGCCATGTGCACCCTCTTCCTATACAATTTATGACACTCTGTTCTCCAGCCAGAGTTCTGCTCCCTGCATCTCTGCACAATGCTCCTTCTTGCCCCAGATTCTGTGCAGGTGCTACTCCCTCCACCTGATACACTGTCCTATCCCCTGTGAACCCAGTTCCCTCCTATCCACCCTTTTGACCTCTAAGTACCACTTCCTTGGAGAAAGTTCCTCCACCTTCTCTTAATAAGCCAACCACGGTACTGTAGCTCTTCTGGCATGTTCTAGCTCTACTGCATAGCACTTGTCAGAGATAAATGGTTATATGTATTTGTGTAATTATTCGATTAAGATCTCTCTTGCTCACCCGATTCTGTGCTCCCCGGGGGCAGAGAACATGTGTGTTTCGTTTTTATTTTCTGCTCCTCACGGAGTGCATGGCAAACTGCAGATGACCAAAGGTATTTCCTGAATGGATGAGAAATAGAAGGTGCCAATAATTATAAAGATGAATGCACGGAGGAGTTTCCCATTGTGGCGTAACAGGAACGAATCCGACTAGGAACCATGAGGTTGCAAGTTTGATCCCTGGCCTTGCTCAGTGGGTTAAGGATCCGGCGTTGCCGTGAGCTGTGGTGTAGGCTGCAGATGCGGCTCGGATCCTGTGTTGCTGTGGCTGTGGCTGTGGCCGGCAGCTGTAGCTCCTAGCCTGGAACTTCCATATGCCTCGAGTGCGGCCCTTTTTAGCAAAGCAAACAAAACAAAACAAAACAAAAAAAAACAGATGAATGCATGGAGGGAGAATGACCAAACTTGTTTAAGGAGAGAGAAAAAAAAAAAACCAATCTGTTCTGAAGGGGACAGAGAGAAAGAGAGAGGGAGGGAAGAATAGAGAGAGGGAGAGATACTTTGAAGACTGATTCACTGATCCCAGGCATTTGGCCAAGGGGTGCTTTGCGACATCCATTCCTAGTGTTCAAATGGGTCTCAGGTGGGACACTAGAGTCCATCAATCAAAATGTCATTCCAGAAAACGTCTGTCCTCCCTGTTCTCTTCTATCTCTGGAGAATGGGTCTTTACAGTGTCTCCTATTGACCAGGTCTAGAGTTTAATCCTCCCTCATTCAAAAAGGTTTCCTTACGTCTAATCACTTTGCTGGTTATCCTATGTGAGGAGTAGGGTTTTGGAAGCTTATTATTTTTAGGGAAATATCTATGCATGCAGAAAGGATATAGAAGGAAGTCCCTGGCAGCCTAGCCATTAAAGATCCAATATTGTCACTGCTATGGCGCAGGTTTGATCCCTGGCCAGGGAACTTCCTCATGCTGTGGGTACGGCCAAAACAATAAAAGGGGGTATAGAATGTGTGTATATGGATACATGGATAGAAAGAGAATGTTTTTAGGTCCACTTATATTTTTTGCTTCAAAATCTGTCTCACTTGAGAGTTATATAGACACAGGGTCATTCCTTTGGCTACGATTGGCTTGGTATATAATTTTCCAGCCTTCCACTTTCTTTCTGTGCCCTTACTTTTTAGATGTGTATGTGTGTTTAATAAAAGCATACAGCTGAAGTACTGTATTTTTTAAGTTTAGTCTGACAATCTTGGTCTTTGAATTGCAGAGTTTAATTCATTTTCATTGGTTACCATTACCTTTATATCTGAATTATTTATTTTGTGCTGTATATATTTTGTGCTTTCTATTTGTCCAGGCTTTTAAAATTTGACCTCTTTTAAAATTTTATTTCTTCTCATCTTGTCTCTTTTTTTTTTTCAGTTTTTGGCTTCATGTTTTGGCTGTTATTTTCTCCCTTCTTTTGATTTTTCCTCCTCATCTATTTTCTCGACCCTCATCCTCCACCCGCCACTTTCAGTAATTACTCCAGAGATTTTATTTTATTTTTAATGGTCCATCGATTTGTTCTTTAATCATTTAATTGTTATTGAGCTGTGACAAAATGCCAGAGAGCAGGAGTGTGAAAGTGAAGAGAGCATCCTTGAGGAAGTATGGTCCAGTGAGAGAGGCAATAATTTTAAATCAGGGTCCACAAGAGCAGCCTGAGGGCTGGCTTTCCTCTCTCTCGTGAATGGAAAGCACTCTTCATGGAAGGCAAAATCTAGACTCTGCTTTATGATTGTGTTCAAAACCAATGGCTGGATTTAGCCCTCCAGCACTGTAAGTCAAAGCAAAGCAAAGCAAGCACATGCATGCACACGCACATATTCTCGCACATACAGGCTTTGGCTACCTCTGATCAGAAGAGATAAACCATTATACAAGTCACTAAATGCTTTTTTGAATGTGATGTAAGCATATGGAAGTTTCTAGTTGTAGTTAAAAATCACTTTTACTTGCTCACAGCTTTTCCTCTTGGTAATTTCTTTCTTTGTTTAATTCTTTCTTTCTTTCTTTCTTTCTTTCTTTCTTTCTTTCTTTCTTTCTTTCTTTCTTTCTTTCTTTCTTTCTTCCTTCCTTCTTCCTTCCTTCCTTCCTTCCTTCCTTCCTTCCTTCCTTCTTTCTTTCTTTCTTTTGCTTCTTAGCGCTGCAGGTGAGGCATATGGAAGTTCCCAGGCTAGGGGTCAAATTGGAGCTGCAGCTGCCAGCCTACACCACAACCACAGCAACACGAGACCTGAGTCATGTCTACGACCTACACCATAGCTCATGGCAACTCTGGATCCTTAACCCATTGAGCAAGGCCAGGGATTGAACCTGCATCCTCATGAATACCATTTGGATTCGTTTCTGCTTCGGCACGATGGGAACTCCAGTGGTAGGTATTTCTGATTCAGTTTTACAGATGAGGACTTGAAAGTGTGGTAGTCAGGGGATTTGGACCCAAGATTTACAAACAAATCTGGCACTCTTTCTACATCAACTGAAAAAAAAAAATAGCACAACCTAAAAGTTGAGAGTTATGTTTTATTTGGTGGACAAATCTAAGGATGGAAGCCTGGGACAGCGCATCTCAGATAACTCTGAGGGACTGCTCTGAAGAGGCAAGGGGGGAACTGAGAGGTAGGAGTTTTTGAAACAAGGACCAGGTAGTCAGAACATCAAAAGATTTCTGGTAATTACTGAAAACCAGTCATCTCAAGTTAGGCATTTAGCACTTTTCTATGTATGAGAACATACAAGAGTTTGGGCTCACCGAAACCATTCCTTTTGTGAACTGGAGCCTTGCACCTGCCATCTGCCTCTATACAGATTGAATCATGAGCCACTGCAGCTGCCGACCCTCAAAGCTCCCTGAAAGGAGCTCAGGGTGGAGACCAGGAGTCAGGCCCTCTGTGCTCTGGGAAAACTGGCTTCAGATAGTTGGAGATTTTTAGGAGAAGATATTATGAGCCCAAGTCTTACATCTCCTTGTATGTAGAAAAACACGAACATCCTTCATGGTGACGTCTGCTCCTCATGACTGGCAGTGACCTTCATAAGACCAGCAGTAACCTTCTGTAAAATGTGTGCTTGGGGAGTTCCCACTGTGGCTCAGCGGTAACAAATCTGACTAGTATCCATGAGGATGCAGGTTTGACCCCTGGCCTTGCTCAGTGGGGTAAGGATCTGGTGTTGCTGTGGCTGTGGTGTAGGCAGGAAGCTGCAGCTCTGATTTGACCCCTAGCCTGGGAACTTCCATGCGCCTTGGGTGCGGCCCCTAAAAAGAAAAAAAAAAATGTGTGCTTGGTTGTATGTACCTCTCCTTTCACCGAAATCACATATGTACTGACCTTCCCCCTGACTCTTGGGAGCGCTATCTCAGAGCTCTCTGAAATGCCACCTCCTGGGCTATAGTCCTCTCTGCCCCCAAATAAAACTTAACTCTCAACTTTCAGGTTATGCATATTTTTAAGTAGACATTTTGTTATGTACCTTAGCTATCTGGGGCCAGAATCCTGCTTTTCTCCATCCTGCACCAAGGTTGGGGGTGGGGCTGCAGCAGGTGACTGCTAGAGGGTGGGCGTTCTGTTTCTATCCTGAGTTCCCTCGGGGCTTGCTCTTGGGGTGGCTGTAATGTGATGGCTTGATGGCTGCACTCATTCACACTGCCCTGCAGTGACTGGATAAATACAATTTGCACTCATGACATATTTCAGTGATATTTGTCTTGTCCTTTTTTTTTTTTTTTTTAACTGCTGCGCCTGTGGCATATATTAGTTCCCAGGGGTTGAAGTGGAGCTGCAGCTGCCAGCCCATGCCACAGCCATGGTAACACCAGATCTGTGACCTACGCCACAGCTTTTGGCAATGCTGGATTCTTAACCCACTGAGAGAGGCCAGGGATCAAACCTGCATCCTCAGGGACACAATATTGGGTTCTTAACCTGCTGATCCACAGTGGAAGCTCCAATATTTGCCTTGTTGTTTGTAGGTTGTAAATGTTTCTGTGGATTAGAAGCCCTGAGTGGGGGGAAGGAAGGTTGCAAAAGCTGGTTAACCTGGTTCTACTTTTCGCACATGCATGCAGCTGCTGAACCAACACAATTTTGCGGCCCAGATGGGAACAGCTGGAAAGAGTGCCACCTTCGGCTGATTTCTTTGTCAACACAGAGCTGCACCTCCAGGTATTTTCTGAGTCCCATCATTATCATCGGGTGAGATTTGATTTCAATTCTTGTAAAGGTGAGGTTAATGCAAGGCAAATTTGATTCTTTAATGGGATTTTCTTTAGCATGAATGAGAAATATAAAATGTCAATATCAAATAGCAAATTATTCTTGATTAATTTTAAATGGGTTTTACCAACAACCGATTGACTACATCTTAGATAATTGCTTCTATGACTCCCGCATCTTGGAATTTTGATTAACTGTTGAAATGTTCTGTTTTGACTGATTTCGTTTTCTTGAGTAAACGAAGCAGGTACCTGGCTTAGGTTTACATCTGGAATCTTAACACCTCTCAGGGGATGCAGTGGGGGGGGACTCCTATGTCATAGGCACTTTTCTCATAAGGATAGGGACAGCTGTGAGCAGGGAGGGGAGTCACAGAAAGTGACTGCCACTGACCATGAAACAAAGGATAAACACTTCACGTGTCTGCGTGCATTTTGACTTGATCGTATAGAAACTAGAAAGGGGCAAGGAATGCATTGGAAACTAGAAAAAAATGAAGAGGGCACCCTTAGGAAGGTTGATTTATAACACCAGAAAGTCAAAATCTAAAGAGCAGCTTTAGGAGTTCCCGCTGTGGCTAAGTAGGTTGAGGACCTGATGTTGTCTATGGGAGGATGTGAGTTCGATCCTTGGCCTCTTTCAGTGGATTAAAGAGCAGGCGTAGGTCACACGCAGATGCAGCTTGGATCCAGCATTGCTGTGGCTCTGGGCGAGGCCGGCAGCTGCAGCTCGGATCAGACCTCTAGCCTGGGAACCTCCATATGTATGACCATAAACAAACAAACAAAAAATAATAAAATTAAAAAATGCAGAGTTGTTGAAAAATACTCCATTGTCTGCATGTGTCTTAGTTCATTTATTCACCTTCCAAAGAACACCTTGGTTGCTTCCACCTGGGGGTCAATTACATGAATAAAATGACAATAAACGTGCAGTTCATTTGTATTATATTAGAGAACATTTTTCTGATTAAAGAGAGTTCTTGCCCTTGGTTGATTTCTGATGTCAGTTGATAAATGAGTAACTTTTACTCCCTGTATTTTTAGGGGGTTATGTGGTGTGTTTGTAAAGGACAGTGACAGCAGATGACGTGGGAGATAGGGCATGGCTGTGGGCTACAAAGCAAGCAGCAGGCAAAGTGGTAGAGAGAGAAGGAAATTGATACAATAAAGAACAATATGTGAAAACCGGCCTTCCAGAAGCCAGACCCGGCCCACAGATGGCTTCTGTTTAGCCGGCCTGGTGTTTAAAGAAAAAAAAAAAAAAGCAGAGTTACTTGCCAGCCTTTAAAAATCAGGAAGTTCCAGAGTGCTACAGCAGGATCAGCCAAGTCTCTGCAGCACCAGGACGCAGGTTCGATACTCGGCCTTGCACCGTGGATTAAGGATCTGGCATAGGTCACAACTGTGACCTACTGATCCCTGGCCTGGGAGTTCCATATTCCTCTGGGTGGTCCAAAAAGAAAAAGGAAGAAAGAAAGAAAAAAAAAAATCAGGAGGTTTCACAGAAAACTACAGAACTATGGCTTTTTTGGGGGGAAAAACTAGAAAAACTGCCAATTGTGCCAGGACATTTGATTGAGTTGAGAGGCAGCTGCCCTCCCCCATAGCTAGAATGTGTATTGGCTGGTCCAACATATTTCCTGCCTGGCCCTCTTCAAACTTTCACTGGCTCCTATAGGCATTTTTTTTTTTTTTTGGTCTTTTTAGGGGCACACTCGCAGCATATGGAGGTTCCCAGGCTAGGGGTCAAATTGGAGCTGCAGCTGCTGGCCTACACCACAGCCACAGCAACACCAGATCTGAGTTGATCTACACTGCAGCTCATGGCAAGCCCAGATCCTTAACCCACCGGGCGAGGCCAGGGATGGAACCCAAATCCTCGTGGTTACCAGTCAGGTTAGTTACCGCTGAGCCACAATGGGAGCTCCTCCTATAGGCATTTAAGTTTTTTATCTCACCGAACAGATTACCTTGTTCACAAAGAAGTCTCTCAATGCAAAGATTGTAAAGCAATTTAAGTTCTTTTCGAGGAAAGACACAAAAGCAGAAAGGATGGTGCACTGTGGCAGAAGCATCAAGCCTGCTTTTTCTTTTCAACATACAAACCAAAGCTGATAGAAAAAGCAACAGAAGCCAATGGAAAGAGCGGAGATCATAGCTTGACCAGGTCACAGATGAGACTGTATGCCATGGGGTTAAAAGTTCTCATGCCCTACACAGGAGATGTCTACATTGCTATATTCATTTGAGAAGGTTAATATTCTATTTTCTTTTTTCTTCTTCTTTTTTTTGGCCACACCCATGGCATGCAGAAATTCCCAGGCCCGGGATCGAACCCAAGGTGCAGTAGCAACCCAAGCCACTCTGCAATGACAATGCTGGGCCCTTACCCCACCAAGCCACCAGGGAACTCCCTCCATTTTCTAATAACATGGGAATAAACTTATTTTCTAAAAATGTTATTAGAGTTGGTTTAATTAAAATAGTCACTAGCTCTCAGGAAAATTCCCTCCTCACCATCTCAAATCAAAGTGAAGGGGTGGGGACTGTGGTAACATTAGGTGAGTCTGCGTGGCTAGAAGAATGTCACTGAGGAGTTCCCATTGTGACTCAGTGGGTTAAGAACCTGATATACTGTCTCTGAGAATGCAAGTTCCATCCCTGGCCTCGATCAGTGGGTTAAGGATCTGGCATTGCTGAAAGCTGTGGTGTAGGTTCATGTTGCTGTGGTGTAGGCCAGAGGGTGCAGCTCTGATTAGACCCCTAGCCTGAGAACTTCCTTATGCTACATGAATGGCCCTAAAAAAAGAAAAACTGTCACTGAAATTGGAGGTTTCCAGCCTCCAAGAGAAGTTTTTCAGGATACAAACTTGAAAGAATAAGAAACAAGTGCTTTGAAACCACAAAGTTCCAAGCCAGCAGTGACATCTTAATAGATAAATAAGATCCCATTGATTGAATATTTATGTAGCGGTAACATAAAATCCAAGTCAAATCTATAATTATTCTTGAGCCTGAGATCATGGAGCTAAACTTCTGCCAGTCTATTTGCAAAGAAGGGCAAAGTGTTTGCAGATAAAATTACAATAGCTAATCATTCTAATCAGATTTGACTTGTGATTTCGAGCCAGAGGATGAACTGCTTCTTTTTTTCTTTTTAGGGCCACAGCCGAGGCACGTGGAAGTTCCCAGACGAGGGGTCGAATCGTATCTACAGCCACTGGCCTACAGCACAGCCCCAGCAATGCGGGATCCGAGCCACATCTGTGACCTATACCACAGCTCACAGCAATACCGGATCCTTAACTCACTGAGTGAGGCCAGGGATTGAACCCACATCCTCAAGGATACTAGTTGTGTTTGTTTCCACTGAGCCACAACGGGAACTCCCGAAGGATGAACTGTTGAGGGAACCCCATGGGTTGAAATGTTTGCTGGAGCAGAGAGCATTCATTCACTTCACGCTGACATTGTGTCATTGATGCTGGATCTCCCCATCAAAGCTGTGGCAGAACTCAATACAGTCCTCTGATCTCACACCAATTAATTCAGCTATCACGAAAGGGTGCAGTAGACACTCTCAACATTATAAAATAGCAAAGTGATTCCTCCTTGAAAAATTAGAAGATAATTCTAATAGATTAATTTCAAAATTGAATTCAAAATCTCATTGTGGTACGGCATAGAAATTGCTGTAAGTGCTAACTGAGGACCACATAAATTGATATTTACCGCCACACCAAGGACTTAAAACTAATGAGAGCAGATTTTTTTAAAAATTAAAATATCTGTTTTAAATTTTCTTTTCAGACAAGATGGGTTATTACAATAGCTATCTCATCTCTAATCCACGATGCTAGAAGACAGCTCATTAAGGGTAATAAAATCATGTAGGATCATGCTTTGTCATGTTTCAGGATACTGAATGGGTACTGAATTAAATTTAAAGACCATGTTTATTAGAGAATGGACTTGGGGCAGCCAAAGGGGAGGGAGAAGGGCAGGGAGTAGGATGGACTGGGAGTTTGGGGTTGGTAGATGCGAACTATTCTGTTTAAAATGGATAAGCAATGAGGTCCTATTGTACAGCACAGGGAACCATATCCAGTCTCTTGAGATAGACCAGGATGGAAGATAAATTGAGAAAAAGAATGTGTATATATGTATGACTGGATCATTTTGCTGTATAGCAGAAATTGGCCCAACATTGTAAATCAA
This sequence comes from Phacochoerus africanus, assembly GCF_016906955.1. NCBI lineage: Eukaryota > Metazoa > Chordata > Mammalia > Artiodactyla > Suidae > Phacochoerus > Phacochoerus africanus. Next base: position 25,831,431 of record NC_062558.1, on the reverse strand, counting down.
CCATACTTTATTTTTAAAAAAAAAGTAAAAGAAAAATCATGTTTATACTCAGTGCTTCCTGAGGATGTCCTCTAATGCTTTCCAAATCTTTGACTCCCTAAAGTACCCTGTCACATTCAGGTATCTAGCAGTTGCTTCAAGAAGGTCTTCTTAGGAGTTCCCATCGTGGCGCAGCAGAAATGAAAGCAACTAGTATTCCTGAGGACACAGGTTGGATCCCTGGCCTTGCTTAGTGGGTTAAGTAAGGATCTGGTGTTGCTGTTGCTGTGGCTGTGGCGCAGGCCGGCAGTTGCAGCTCTAATTTGACTCCTAGCTTGAGAACTTCCATATGCCGCAGGTGCAGCCCTAAAAAGCCAAAAAAAAAAAAAAAAGTCTTCTTAGTACTTAGAACTACCTGCATTTATGATGTCCTTGTATTAGTTTTCTCATTATCTGACTTGCCCACTCCCACCAGGTGGTGCCAACAAGAAGAGGCTGGAGAGTACACTTGTGAAGGGATGGAAGGCAGCTGCTATACCCAGAGGCTGCCCTATGACAGGGGTGTGGCTGTGGTCCTGGCTGCCCAGTCTCCTTCTAGCTGCCTCCACTGACTTTCGTCCACATCCCTTTCTAGATGGAATCCCCCTCTCCTCGGGGGTGGCCTGGATGGTGACTGGGATGGAGACCCTTGGCCCTACTGGCTTCTGGTTTGGTTCCTTGATGGGTTCAGCCAATGGGAAGAGCCAGAGAAGATCCAACAGAAGGAAGTTAGCACCTGGTCCTCCACCTTGAAGGGTGTCCCCTGATGGCTCCATGCCTTTTACTGAAGGTCTCAGTAGCTCTATATGAGCCTTCTCCACACCACCCTCTCTTGTCTCCTAGTCTTGGTAATTAATTTTTCTCTTCACCCAGTCAGGTCTCACAGCTCTGCTATCACTGCCCTTATCACACCTTTCAAATATCTTTCCTAAGGGCTTTGTTAAATTTGCCTCAAATTCTCCTAATGTAAGTAAGCCATCTTTTTTCTTCTGGGACCCCAAAGAATTCACTGTCTATATGCTAAATGTGGTTCTAGCGTTCTTCCCATGATTCTTTGAGCCATCAGCATCCTTTAACCTAAATTCTCTTCTGTCTTTATCAGCCAAGGTAAGTATCTGTTGCAACTGAGAGCCCTGAGGGACATAGCGATTAGTCACCACACATGGCACATGACCCTGGCCCATCGTACCTGCACCCGTTATGGGGATTGGCACACAGTAGGAACTGAGCATATGTTTGTTGAATAACTGAAGAATGTGGCCAATGAAAGAGACTGATAGATGGTTCAAGAAATATCACAATGATATGCAATGCATTCAGGGACCTTCAGAGTAATGCCCCTGGAAAGTCCTCGATTTATTTCGTTGCTCAAAATATTCTTGGAAAATGATGTAACTGATAAGGGTTTAATTTCCAAAATACACAAACATTTCATACAGCTCAAAAACAAACAAAAAAACTCAATCAAGAATGGGCAGAAGACCTAAATAGACATTTCTCCAAAGAAGACATACAGACAGGCACATGAAAAGATGCTCAACATTGCTAACTAGGAGACAAATGCAAATCAAAAGTAAATGAGGTATCACTTCACATTGGTCAGAATGACCATCACCAAAAACTATACAAATAATAAGTGGAGAAAAAAGATAACCCTCCTATATTGTTGGTAGGAATGTAAGTGTATGAACAGTTTGGAAGTTCCTTGAAAACTAAAAATAGATCCAGCAATCCCACTCCCAGGCATATAACTGAAGAAAAATCTAATTTGAAAAGATACAGGCACCCCTATGCTCATGGCACCACTATTTACAATAGCCAAGACATGGAAGTAACCTAAATGTCCATTGATAGATGAATAGATAAAGAAGATGTGGTACATACATACAATGGGCTATTACTCAGTCATAAAAAGAATGAAATATTGCCATTTTCAGCAACATGGATGGAACTAGAGACGATCATACTAAGTGAGGTAAGTTAGAAAGAGAAAGACATATTATGTCATATCACTTATCTATGATAATCTAAAAAATGATACAAATGAACAGACTCACAGACATAGAAAACAAACTTAGGGTTACCAAAGGGAAAAAAGGTGGGGGAGGGATAAATTAGGAGTTTCAGATGAGCAGATACAAACTACTATATATAAAAAAGATAAACGACAAGGACCTACTGTACAGCACAGGAAACTATATTCAATATCTTGTAATAAAGTATAATGGAAAAAATCTGAAATGGAATCACTTTGCTGTACACCAGAAACTAACACAACACTGTAAATCAACTAAACTTCAGTAAAAAAGAATTCTTGGAAACTCTTCCTTTGGAATTACCTTTAGAGTAAAACGGTTCACGACTTGTGTAAATTGCATGGAGAGAAGTGCTTATTTCAATTTGCTCAACAGCATGAATCCTTCTCGAGTCCCATCCTCCTGCACCTCAGACAAGTGTCTGAGGCAGACAGAGCACTTCTGTGCCGAGTGAATAAGAAAAGCCAGGAGGTCCCGGAGCTACTCTTAGATTAATGGTCCCTCTTAGACCAAATGTCTATTCATGCTTAATGCAGTGAGTGATTCACTCATTTTCTCTATGGAGTGATTTAAAATGATTTAATGACAGAGATGCCCCCATTTCTCAAGAGCACCTGGGACATGTGTGGGCTGGTGCTAGTGGCTGACCAGTCCTCCAAAGACAAGAATACAAGCCCGACCAGGGTCGGGCTCTGATCTTTTGGGGGCTGTTCCAAAAGAGGAAACAGTGTGAGAGGGTGGGAGAGTGTGAGATACGAACTCATAGTATTTCCACCCCAGATTTCCTAGTACAAAGAATTGTATTTTACACAAGAGGTAGTTTACGTCAGCAGGTGCATAAGGCAAAACTGTGTGTAACCAAAGTTGCCCATGAATTTCAACTACCATGGTTTAATGTGTGCAGCCCTGCACAGCCATTCTTATGCACACTGATGTTGCATGCACTGAGCAAGACCAAAGGAAGAAGTGGAAAGGCAGCTCCCATGTGGATCCTCAATAATCGAAACTCCTCTGTCTTGAGGTTAAACATCAAATCCCTTTCATGGATGAGAGATGGAGAAATAATTCTTTTTTTTTTTTTTTTTTGTCTTTTTAGGGCCAAGCTCCACAACATATGGAGGTTCCCAGGCTAGGGGTCGAATTGGAGCTGTAGCCACTGGCTTACACCATAGCCACAGCAATGCCAGATCCAAGCCACATCTGAGACCTACACCACAGCTCACGGCAACGCCAGGTCTGTAATCCAATGAGTGAGGCCAGGGATCGAACTTGCATCCTCATGGATCCTAGCTTCCGCTGAGTCACGACAGGAACTCCTGGATAAATAATTCTTAAGCATGCCTGCTTGTCCTCAGTCCTGCAGGAAGTCCTTCATTTTACCTTATATCAAGCCTCTAAAAATTTACATTTTTTCTTGAAGACTAAACGAGATATAGAGGCTACATGTGGTATTAAAGTGTTAAGTTCAGAATTTTTGGCACAGACTCTGGCCTTCGCGCTCCCCTTTTTCTGGGACACAAGGCTGGACTACATTTCCCAGCTTCCCTTGCTGCTAGGTGTGGTCATGTGACTCAGAATTGCCAATGGATTGAGATGGAATAATGGAGAGCAAGTGTGCCTGTTCTGGGTTCTTTATTGACTTGTGTGCCTGGACCTCAGAAGCCATGACTCCATGGAGATGGCAGAGCCACAAGGTAGAAGGAACCTGGGCCCCTAAATCATTTTTTAGAATAAGAGCATCTTGGTAACTGTAAGTGTAACCCTGTACTTTTATGTGAGATAATTATGGTTGAGCCACTGCATTGGGGGCCTTACTCATTATAGCAGTTTAGTCTGCTTAAGTAATAAAAAGTGGTCAAATCATTCACATGTTCATACTACATCCATATGATGAGTAGAGCCGAGACTCAGATGCCTATATTTCAAAGTTACAAAAATCTTAGAAGACAAGGGGATTGTTTAGAAAGGAACATAGGAAAATCATAATGTGGACAGAATTATTTGTCCAAAAGCAAGGGACTGGGTGTGGGATTTGCTCCTCCCCCTGAGATGGAAGGGCTATATCCCTGGATGCCGGTGGGGGGAGGCTGGGGGGACGCAGAGGGGTGGGGGTGGGGATGGGGCACCAAGACAGAAGATGATTTTTTTTTTTTTTTGGCTCTGCCTGCAGCATGTGGAAGTTCTTGGGCCAGGGAGTGAACCCGGGCCACAGCAGTGATCCAAGCCACTGCAGTGACAATGCTGGATCCTTAGCCCACTGTGCCACAAGGGAACTCTAGCCAAGATGATTTTTGCCTCCACCTCTGGGGAAGCAGTGGGAATCCACAGAAGCGACTGGTGGTGAAGCTGGGCAGATAAGACCATGGGTCACCTTCCGGAAAGATTCCAGGTTCCCAAGCATTGCCAGGAAACCTCAAAGAGACCTCAGTTCATACAGCCGGGGTGACTGAGGCAATGGCTGCCCAGCAGGGACCCGACTGGGTGGGGATCTGAGAACCTGAGAGACCCACCCTGCCCAAAGTCCCAGTACTATGAGCTCATTCACCACAACCTTTAAACGACCTCAGAAACAAACAAAATGACACTGGGGTTAATTTTCCTGCCGAATCGTAAATAATGGGGTCTTGGAAAAGTAATTAAGTTGAGTTACAGCAAAACAAAGAAATAAATATTTCTTGACTAACTGAGCCTGTCCACTGAGATTTATACCCACTAAAGTCAGGTTTTGGATGTTGAACAAAACAGAGAACTCAGGTCTCCTGGCCACAAGTGAAACCAAGCAGGCCCTGTGGGCCCCTGGGCACACAAGGCTTTCTGTGTCCCCCATTTTTTGTTTTTATGAAATAAGCTTCAGCCTCCATGACCTTCCCTGAGTTCCAAAGGACAGGATCAAATACTTCCTCATCAGGCAAAGGAGGGGATGCAGAGACAAGGGGAAGCAGTCAAGCAACAACAGTCTAGGAGTTCCCGTTGTGGCTCAGTGGGTTAAGAATCCAACTAGTATCCATGAGGATGCGGCTTCAACCCCTGGCTTTGCACAATGGGTTAAGGATCTGCATTGCCACAAGCTGCAGCATAGGTCACAGATGTGGCTCGGATCCTGGGTTGCTGTGGTGTAGACTGGCAGCTGCAGCTCCGATGTGACCCCTAGCCTGGGAACTTCCATATGCCACAGATGTGGCCCTAAAAAGTAAAAAAGAAAAAAAAAAGAAAAGAAAAAGAAACAATAGGACAGCCTTGGGGCAGGGTTTTGTTTCCTCCTCAAGGAATGTTCACAATGAGATCTTTGAGCTCTTCTGCAGAACTAAAACTCCCACCAAATGGAAGATGTTAACTACTTGATGAAGCCGTCATTCCAGAAAGTAAGTCACTGTACAATACTCTCAAGGACCACCAAAACCAGTCCTGGGACTGCCAGACATCCGCCTTTTTGGTTTTTTTTGCAGGTGGGGCAGAATGCCCGTGGCATGTGGAAGTTCCTGGGCTGATCAAAACTACACCACAGCAGCGACCTGACTCCCTTCAGTGACAACACCAGATCCTTAAACTGATGGGCCACCAGGGAACTCCAAATGATGCTGATAGGTATGGAGCAGGATAGTTACACAAGTAGGCGTGGAAGTCTCAGTACGGGGCCATAGATTGAGAGGGAAACCTAGGCAGACCACGGTAAGTTAATGACTCCTCAAGAAAGCCATCCGAACGTTGTGGAACAAAGAAGCTTTGCTTAACCTTAAAACCATAAGTAAAAGCACAAGATACACCTCTGGTCTTTAAGTGAAAGATAATATGAGACCTGCATTCAAGTCGAGCATGGTAATGACCCTTAGGACCAAGGGGAGGAATTTAAGGGAAAGATGACATTCCAAAATAGGAGACCCTCATTGTGCGGAAATCTGAGATGATGCAACACCATCTGGCATCTGTCACCATCCCTCTGCTAATGTGAATAAGCACCATGACAGCCCAAGTTTGACCTCATAGGGTCAGATACTCTAATTTGAAGGAGGAGCTATTGATATGAGCCTCACGTCCACAGAAAGAATGAGGAAGGCGGTGGGCTTTTCCCCTCCCCACTTTCCTTGGATGATAAAAGTGTAGCCCACCTGATCCTGGGGGCAGAGCCTCCTCACCTGCCCACCTGCATTTCTCACAAGCCTCCTAGCTTAATAAATCGATTTCTTGCCTATCACCGTGTCTCTCTCTGAGTTCTTTCTGTGCTGAGACACAAAGAGCCTGAGCCTCAGGAAGTCCAGACACCAGGTGAGTGATTCTAATTAAAAAACCAAAACGTGGGTTCAAGTCCCACTCTGGGTTGAGACTGGGTTCGAGGCAGAGGTGTTGCAGTTTCAACACCAGCCCAAAGCTCTGTCTCCAGGTTTCTATTCAGCACCAGTGGACAGAGGCTGAGTTTTGGCAACAGGACTGAGTTTTCTGTTCCGTGTCTCAGCTGAACTCAGCCGCCTGTGAGGGGTGGGCGTCTTGCAAAGCAAGGAGAAGGCACTGGAAGAAAGCGCAGGTTCAGTGGGCTCCATCCTGGTGCAATCTGAGGGCTGCCTCTTTTGTTTTCACTTCTCTTTGTGGGAGGAGGGGGGACCTACTTTCCTACCAACTCAAAGACGCCCAGCTGAGTGGATATGCTTCCAGGTGCGATGGGATCTGGTTATTCTTCCCACAGCAATAATTAGGAAGAGAAATAAAGGCACAGTTGTGAAAAATTAATTTCCTTCTGAAGAAGTTTGAATCGAAAAATCTCTTTGAAAGGAACTGGGAGTCAGTGGGCAAAAAATGAAAGCTCAAAACAAACCCCAACCTCCTCCCAGTCTCTCAGAAGGGGTGGGATTTTGGGAGGCTGACTTTCTTGGCAGAAGCAGAGGAACTGCTGTAGCCATAAGGCCAGTTATTATTTCATTGTGGGAGGCCTGGTGCCAGAAAGAACTGAAGGCTCGAATTCTTTGGCCAGAGCATCTTCATTGGGTCGGGAATTTGCGGGAAACTCCCCAAGTGTGGGAGTTGCCTGGAATCAAAATTGAGGAGGGTTATTAAAATGATGCCTGTGGAGTTCCTGTTGTGGCTCAGGAGGTTAAGAACCTGACATAGTGTCTGTGAGGACGTGGGTTCCATTCCTGGCCTCACTCAGTGGGTTAAGGATTCCAGCGTTGCTGTTGCTGTGGTGTCGGCTGCAGCTGCAGTTCCAATTCAACTCCTAGCCCAGGAAGGTCCACAGGCTGCAGGTGTGGATATAAAAAGAAAAAGAAGATAGTGCCTGTGCTTCAGAGCATCCCTTAGAAGGATAGAGAGTTTAAATAGGAGCATGGGTTAGGTGGCCTAGGTTCAATCCCCAGCTCTGCTGCTTACTGAATTGGGGACTTTGGCAAATTAATCACTCTCTGATTAATTTCTCAGATCCCTCAATCAAATGGGAGTAAATAAGAGTATCTAAACTGTAGAGCTGCAGGGAGGATTCAATTACATCATGTCAGTAAACAGCTTATTGCAGGGCCTGGAGCATTCAAAGGACTCAATAAATGTTATGGGGTTTTGTTATTCCTAAGAGGGGCACACCAGTCACAGGCAAGGCTCTTCTGACCATTTCTAGAATAGGCGCTACCCAGGGACACTTCTGTGAGTCTCCTTTCTCATTCTTCCCCACCACCTGCATCTTCTTCAGGTTTACTCATATCTTTATTTATGTTAACCAGGTTGCGGTCCAGTCTTTCTAGCCTTAAAGTCTCACCTCTCCTTCTACCCTGTCCATAGGCAGTGGTCAGAACTCTTTGGTTGCAAGCCACAGAAAACTCAACTCAAGCCTAATCTGAAAGGGAATTTATTGTTTTTGTAACTGATACATTCAGGAAGGCTTGATCCAGGGGCTCAAACTGTGTCTCCCTGTAGGGACCTGATTCACCCCATCTCAAAGTGAGGGCTTGATAGAGTTGTAAGAATTAGCAAATAAAAATACTGAATTTCATGAGTTCCCGTCATGGCTCAGTGGTTAACAAATCCAATTAGGAACCATGAGGTTTCGGGTTCAATCCCTGGCCTTGCTCAGTGGGTTAAGGATCCGGCGTTGCCGTGAGCTGTGGTGTAGGTCGAAAATGTGGCTTGGATCCTGCATTGCTGTGGCTCTGGCATAGGCTGGTGGCTACAGCTCCCATAAGACCCCTAGCCTGGGAACCTCCATATGCCACAGGAGTGGCCCTAGAAAAAGCAAAAAGACAAAAAAATAAAAAACTTAAAAAATAAATAAAAATACTGAATTTCAGATAAATATTTTTTTAGTAAAATTATGTTCAACTATTATATAGGATATACCTATACTAAAAATTACTTGTTTATCTGTATTTTTATCTGGCAATCTTTTAGCTTTATTGGTCCTAAGTTTCTAAGAGATGCCACTGGATTTAAATCTAGGAGGACTGAACTTGAACTTGAAGTACTGGGGCCATTCTGACACTACATGGTATTGTCTGAGAATGGAGCCAGCCCAAGAGATGGAGAGAAAAGCAGACCCTAGAGACCTTGTTTGAGTTCCTGGATCTAGCCACACCTGAAGTAAGTGCTCAAGGACTGTCCTATTACATGTTATTTACATGAGATGTAGAGTTTACATGAGCCTTTTCTGCCTGAGCCATTTAGGACTAGGTTATCTACCTCTTGCAACAATTTAGAGAGGATGCACTGCCCGCACTGTTTCAATAGGACACTTTTCCCTGTAGAGCTGGACGCATGCATTTGCATTATATTTCAATCCCTTCTGGATGACTGATCTCGGGCAAGTCATTTAAACTCTCTGAGCTTCAGTATCCCCATTTATAAAGCTGGGCTAGATCCCACCTAATTTAGAGAGTTGTTTTAAGGATTCAATGAAGCCATCTGTATAATCAGACAGTACATATATGAGCCATAGTCAGAACACCCTATCAAAGATAATTATTATTATTAGCAACATCATTGTTAATAGTAATTGGAGTATCAAACATGCGCGTATATAGGCTGATTCTATTCTTGATCTTTCCTGCCAAAGTGGAAAAGAAAGGCACGTTCCATGCCTATAAGTTGTTCATCCTCAAACCATGGAATAAATCATTCCTGATATATTTTGGCTTATAGACAGCCATTGGGAGTAATCATTTCTGAATGGCGAAGTTATGGGACAGTCCTAAATGAGTTCCGATTGACATCTGCAAGGGAAGGATAATGGTCCCGGCCATGTGTTCACTCTTTGCCTTTGTGCCAAAAGACAATCAATTTGCTACTCAGTCACGGAAGATAAGTTGCCTACTTCATATGCATTCATTTGTCCAATTTTTCATTTTCTTACGGAATGTTTCTGGGCACCCATTATCCACCCAGCATGGTCCTGGGCTTGAATGGCATTGGACATGGATCACCGACTTTCAAAGAATTTAGAGTGAGAGGAAAGGACAGCAAGTCAGCAAACAAATGGGTCAATGGGATCATTCAGAGAACGATGAGTGCTATAAAGTAAATAAATAAGGCAATAAGATAATGTGTGTCTTTGGTGCAGTTTTCTAGAAGCAGAGCCTGAGATGGGGATTTGGAATGTGTGCCTTATCGTGGGAGCAAACACCTATTATGAGAGAAACATGAGCAAGAAGGTGTCTCTGGTGGAGCCCAGGCTTGGGAGAGCCTCCTGCGCTCCTGGAGCATCAGTCACTCAGCATGAATCACATATCTGCCAATCATTGGCTCCGGGCTGCCCTTCGGACCACTGCCTCCCAGGAGAAGTGGCTTTTCAACATGAAGGGTCATTCTCCAGAGCAAGCAGGAAGCCAACACTGACCGCTGGGGGGCTTCGGCTGAGCGCCACCAGCATCCCCACCATGAGTGCTTTAAGTTAGTCTCATCAGCATCCTTGCATTGGCTGTGTGTGAGATGCCCTCCAAAGGAAAAGAACCATGACAAGATCTCAGGAATATGGAGAACAGTATGGAGGTTCCTCAAAAAACTAAAAACAGAAGTACCATATGATCTTGCAATCCCACTCCTAGGCTTAAGTCTGGTGAGAACTCTAATTTGAAAAGATACACACACCAGATGTTCGTAGCAGCACTGTTTTTTTTTTTTTCCCTTTTCTTTCTTTAGGGTCTCTCCTGTGGCATATGGAAGTTTCCACGTCTGTGACCTACAGCTCACGGTGATGCAGGATCCTTAACCCAATGAGTGAGGCTAGGAATCAAACCCGTGTCCTCATGTATACCAGTCTGGTTCATTTCCACTGAGCCACCATGGGAACTCAATCGCAGCCCTATTCACAATAGGCCGAACATGGAAGCAACCTAAGTGTCCATCCACAGAGGGAGTGATTTCAACATACGAATTTGAAGATGCCATTCAGTCCACTCCAGGATAGTAGAGCATATTTTCTTAATGATACAAATGAGAGAAACTGATGACTTGAGAGAGAGAAGGAACTCTCAGGTGAATATGTCCTTAGGCAGGTAAGCAGGGATGGGTCCAGGGGGGCCAACACAGGGGCTGATCTTTTCTTGGAACTTTCTGTAGCTGAAACATCCACTCCAGAGCTTACCCTTGCATATTTCTGCCTGTCATGGCTGCTCATGTACTATTTGTGCAAAGGATGCACCGAATAAAGCAGAGTTTCAGCTAATTTCTTATGGTAATATCCTCGATCAAGGCAAAAGACCTTAATTGAATACGCAATTAGCTTTGAAAATATTAGAGCACAGAAAGGCATAACAATGAATGTTCTAATTATTCTTCCCTGCCAGAAGCATCAGCTGTTTTGGTCTTTGACAGGAACCTTATCACCCTCATAGCTCCTCGATTTCTACTGAATTCTAGGCATGCTACAGGTACAAGGCAGATGTTCCAAACACAAGTGTCTCCTGAGTTGGGAAGGTAGGGATGGGGTCAATAACCACAGAGAGAGTAAAAGCTGTGGAATTCGGGAAAATGTGTACTGCGACTAAAGAAATTGCAGGCGTGGTGGAAGAACATGGGTTCAGGGCTACCTGACTGGCCTTTCAGAAAAAGGCAACAGGACCTGGGAAAAAAACACGAGTGTCTCCTCACTGATATGACCTTAGAGGCTCCAGTTTGCAACCTCTGGCCTGGTGTACCACTGCCCCTTCCAGAGGCTCATGGTCCGTGTGGAGAATGGTAGGATGGTTGGCAAAGTCCATGCCCGAGGGCCAGGACCAAAGGACAATGGTGACCCATCCTTGTGTTCTGGGTACCTCATCCTCCAGGCTCGTCCCACCCCTCCCCACTCTCCTCAGGAAACTGGAGGCTGCCTAGCATGGCTCTCCAGGGCTCCTTGGCCTTGGGTTTCCATTTGGGTCAGGCCAATGGGGAGCTCTAGCAACAGCCCAGAGAGAAGGCACAAAGGAAATCTGAGATCTCCTTCCCCATGCCCCTCAGCACCTACTCTCGCAGGGTCTCTGTGGGCTGGCCATGTCCTCTGTCCAAGGCCACTGCTGCTGCCCAGTGGCCCTCTCCACATGGTATCTCTCTGGGTTAGATTTACTACACCCTCTACTTATTTCCTGAGATGTACAGGGGAATGGCTTTTTGCCATTACTAATCCTGACATGCTACACTGTGCTTTGTTGTTGTTTTTTTAGAATTTTAAAAAATGGAAGTATAGTTGATTTACAATGTTTTATAAGTTACTGATGCATAGCAAAGTGACTCAGTTATCTATCTATTATCTATCTATCTATCTATCTATCATATATATATATCTTATCTGTCTATCTATCTATGCACCTATCTATATTCCTTTTTTTTGGGGCTGCACCAGTGGCATATGGAAGTTCCCAGGCCAGGGGTAGAATCAGGGCTACAGCTGCCAGCCTACACTTTAGCCACAGCAATGTCTGATCTGAGCTGCATCTGCAACCTACAACATAGCTCATGGCAACGCCAGATCCTTAACCCACTGAGTGAGGCCAGGGATTGAATCCACATCCTCATAGATACTAGTCAGGTTCTTAACTCAGTGGGAACTCCTGTTCCCTCTTCTAACTGTACTTTTTCCTGATCCTTCATAACTGGCTCTTCCATCTGACTCCAATCTCAGTGTATGTCAGGGTGAAACGTCCAGAGCCTCTGGCCCAAGGAGGTCTGTCCCACTGCATTACCCTGTGTCCTTTCCTGTACAGTGTTTATTCTGATATTCACCCCCCTCCCTTTGTCCTTCCTCCCCTCCTTCCTTTGGATGTTTGCTCTCGACCATCAAGTTATACGAAAGCAGGGGTTTTGCCAACTTTGGGCTCTGTGCCATCTATCAGCCTACAATAGTGTTTCCTATGTGGCAGATACTCAATTAATATTTGTTGAGTGAATGTATGCATGAATGGACTTGTTAAGTGGTCATGTGGCAGGCAGAACCGGGAGATGGGTTATTAGGACAGGATGACTGCAGCAGAGGGGGAAGAGAGAAGCCTGGCAACTACATACTTAACAGAATCCCCAGGGCCCCTTGCTCTCGGCTCTGCTCTGCTTCAGCTCCTTTCCCCTCAGTCCCACTGGCAGGCTGGTCCTTTGTGTTTCATTATTGGGTCAGAGTTAGGTGGGGTTTCCTCTGAGAAGAGACTAGATCTAATTTGCATGCTATATGCAGAAGCCAGCATCATGTTAGTGACAGTGCCAGAACAACAAGGGCTTCAGCTACTGCCACTCAGTGATGGATAGGATGTGACCAGGATCCTCCGAAAGGGAGGGCAGAGGCGTGAACTCGGGGTGCCATCTGATGAGTGAGTGACACTGACAGCTGGACCAGAATGAGAAAACCCAGCAATCCAGTAGGGAAAAGCCAAGGAAGACAGGAAAGGGTCTCAGAGGAATCTGATACACTCTGCCTTTTCAGAGTCGCAATTTGTTAAGTCTGGATTCTTGGTGCCCGTGTCCTGCATGCAGACAAAATTATGCTGGTTCTTCCTTTGTTCTTTTCTCATTTTCTTTCCCAGCAACGATTTATCATCTACGCCTCTGCCAGAAAGGTAACTGTTGTCAAGAGCAGGTTCCTGTCACCACAGCTAAATAACCAGGACCAGAATCTGGGCCTGTCTGGCCTGGTTACCATAGAAACCACCTAGAACACAGGGTACCACCTGAGTTTAAATTCTCAGACTGAAGAGTCAAGAAGGACTTCTGGAAAAGGAAGGTATTTAGACAATCTAGCCAAGAACTGTCCACAGCATTAAGCAAGCCGGCGCTAGTCTGCACGTGTCATCCCATCACATGTTCCCCGTGAAAACAAAGCTTTGAGACGTACCCTACTTAAATGCCATGAGAATCACGTCTAGACAAATCTCCATCAAGTGACAGGATATGAAATGCAACTGCATATGTAGAAGGTTTCCCTTGATCTTTGGAAGTGCCTTAAGGTCCTCCACAGTCAAAATCCCACATTGCTGGCAGGTGAGCGTGTGTATCAAGAGAATGGGCGTGTGAGGCAGCTTGTGGCTCAAGGCAAGTCGGAAAAATATGTATGTTTTGTTTCACTGTGCAAGCGAGGTTCTAAAGAGTTCCGTTAACAAAAGGCTGAACCGCTTTCAAATTAGCTCTCAACTTGCGAGTTGGTCACACGTCAAAACATGAGCATCCCTTCGGAATTCATCACAGATAATTTCGGTCATGTCAAGGTTTAACTTGTACTTGAAAACTGGTTGTTGTTGAGTATCTCAGTAGCATCTGTGGGCCTGGCTTTCTGATAGGCAGGAAGGTTTTTGCCATCCATGACAGCAGTTCCCCACGACAGCTGCCTCAAAGGCTTCATTCTAAAGACCATGTAAAGGACTAATGCTTGTTGTGTTTTACAACGCCCCAGACATTTGTTCACACGTTTTTTTGTTGTTGTTTGGTCGATTTGTTTGTTTGTTTGTTTTTGGAATTTTGGAGTGTATTTTCCCTAAAGCTGTAGCTTTTAAGTCCTGTTTGTTTGTTTACGGCTGCTCTCGTGGCATACGGAAGTTCCTGGGCCAGGGATTGAATCCCAGTGGCAGCTGCAAACCTACACCACAGCCCTGGCAAGACCAGATTCTTTTTTTTTATCTTTTCTCTTCTTTTTCTTTTCAGGGCTGCGCAGACTAGGGGTTCAGTTGGAGGCACAGCCTACAGCCACAGCAACACTGGATCCGAGCTGCATCTGGGACCTACACCAAAGCTGTGGCAACACCGGATCCTTAACCCGCTGATCGAGCCCAGAGATTGAACCCGAATCCTCAGGGATACCAGTGGGGTTCTTAACCTACTGAGCCATAATGGGGACTCCAACTCTAGATCTTTTAACCCACTGCATCTACTGCACTCACCCAGAGATTGAATCCACACCTCTGCAGTCGGATTCTTAGTTGTATTCTTAACCCATTGCACCACAGTGGGAACTCCCTTGAGTCCTTTTTGTGAAGGTGATTTGGAAAAAAAAAAAAAAAAAAGACCAAGTCATGTTTAGCTGGGATTGACTGATGCTGGCAGGGAAAAGAAGACCAAAACAACAAACAAAAATAAAGCAGAGAACTGGCTCTTGATAGATTGGGGAGCTCCCCTTAGTGGGTTTTCAAGAAGACTGTTATTCTTAGCTTTTAACCTTTTTTTTTTTTTTTTTTCATTTTAGGGCTACACATGCAGAATATGGAAGTTCCCAGGCTAGGGGTTAAATTGAAGCTGCAGTTGAAGACCTCCACCACAGCCACAGCAACATCAGATCTGAGCCATGGCTGCGACCTACACCACGGCTCACAGTAATGCCAGATCCTTAACCCACTGAGCAAGGCCAGTGATGAAACCTTAGTTCTCATGGATACTAGTTGGATTGTTTCCACTGAGCCATGACGGGAACTCCTATTCTCAGCTGTGTAACACCAAAGCTAAATAAAAGCAGGCAAAGAGTCTTCCTGCAGTGGTCTCACTGGAAAAATTATACCTCTTCAGTGATAGAAATCTCATAAAGATTTTTTCATCCTCAAAGTTGGGGTGGTTGAATGCCAGGTACTTAAACATTTCAAGGGTGATAGTAAAATAGAGCAGGACCCTGTGGTCCTTCCCAGCTCCACTACCCTGCCATGTCCTCCACCTGCCTTTTGTCTGTAGAAAAACTATGTGAAGAATAAGTTTAATCAGAGAAGTGAGAAAATGCAGAGGCAAAGGAAAACAATCAAACAGGGCAAAACAATAACAGTTTAGCAAAGTCAAGGACCTTTAGTTCCTCCTCGAGGGCTATAGATCATATTCTGAGCACGTCCTGTGAGCTGTCTCATAGATACTGAAATCCCACCAGGTGAAAGAAGTTAACTACATGATGACCAGACTGCAGCCAGGACATAAGCTGCCAAAATTCTGAGAACTGGCCTCAAGGAAATGGGAAAAAAACCAACCCTGGAGCTGAAGATGCCTCACACAGGAGGTTAAGGTTCTAAAACTGCCTCCGCTGCAGTGGAGGTTGCAACTGTGGCTCAGATCTGATCCCTGGCCCAGGAACTCCATATGCTGTGGGGCAGCCAAAAATAAATAAATAAATAAATAAATAAATAAATAAATAAATAAATAAATAGAAGGGAGGGGGACTTCCTGTGGTGTCTCAGAGTGTTAAGAACTTGACTAGTATCCAGGAGGATGTGGGTTTGATCCCTGGCCTTGCTCTGTGGATTAAGGATGTAGCATTGCTGCAAGTGGTGGCATAGGTCGAAGATGTAGCTTGGATCTGGTGTGGCTGTGGCTGTGGCTGTGGCGTAGGCTGGCAGCTGCAGCTCCGATTCAACCCCTAGCCTGGGAACTTCCACAAGCTGCAGGTGTGGCCCTAAAAAATAAAAAAGTCTTGCCCACTGGTAATCAGTGGGAGGAGTTGGCCTTGGGACAGGAGTCTACCTTCCCCATATCAGTTGCCTCCAAAATAAGGCAAACTTTCCTTTCCACCAGCATTACCTCTTTGTTGGCTTTAGAGTAGGGAGCAGCCAGATCCCCTCTTTCAGTAACAATAGGACGAGAAAGCAAAGGACACCCAAGCCACAGAGCCCTTGGCTCTTCCAAGGAGGGTCCTTGGGGCACCAGAAGTAACACCTTCTGCAGCTTGTTAGGAATGCAGAGTCCCAGGCTCACTCTAGACCAGTGCAGTCATAGTCTTCATTGTAACCAGATCGCCAGGTCATCTGTGTGCACGTCAGATCTAAGAAGTTCTTCTCCAACGAGGCAGGGGACCAGGTCACCAAACAGGTCACCAATAACCCTTGACCATAACATCACAGGCTTGCCTCCCAGCCTCATTAGGTGAATGCATGAGAAACATGATTAATTATTAAATCTGTAATTGGAACTTGACACATTTTAACTCTGGGGTCCCATGGTGTTCAGCACAAATGGGATATTTCTTTCCTATGGAGACACAGCCCTGCCCTGAAGCCTGTGTGCATCTGACTCAAATCCCAGATTCCCGATGTCTTTATTTTGCAGGTTATGGATACGGGGAGAGCAGACCTAGACCTATTTATTTATTTATTTATTTAGGGCCACTGCTGCAGCATGTAGAAGTTCCCAGCAGCTTGAGGCATCGTCCAATCTTTAACCTACTAAGCCAGGCCAGGGATAGAACTTGCATCCTCACAGACCCTATGTTGGCTTCTTAACCTCCTGAGCCACAAGGGGAACTCCAGCAGAGCTAATTTAACCACATCCTGCACTTACCACAATAAAGAACAGACAGTTCCTTTCATGTGGATCCTGTCCTGGTGAAATAGAGAGAATGAACATTACATGAGCAGATTTCCTCTAAAAATAGGGGGTTGGGCATGAATGTTGAAAGGAATGGGGGCTGCTTTGTTCCCACTGCCTCTGCAATCCAGAGGAATACTTTTACTTAAAACTGTGGGCTCTTAGAGTTCCCACTGTGGCTCAGAGGAAACGCATCTGACTAGCAACCATGAGAAGGCAGGTTCCATCCCTGGCTTCACTCAGTGGGTTAAGGGTCCGGGGTTGCCAAGAGCTGTGGTGTAGGTCACAGATGTGGCTCGGATCCTACATTGCTGTAGTGTAGGCCAGTAGCTGTAGCTCGGATTCAACTCCTAGCCTGGGAACCTCCATATGCCGAAAGTATGGGCCTAAAAAGACAAAACAAACAAACTGTGTTTTAAACTTATAGAACACAGGACAGAGTCGATCTAATAGAAGATGCCATTGCACTGGAATTCTTGGGTCCAGAGTTAATCAGAGGGTGGCCCTGGGGGAGGTTAGTGCATGCATATAGCAGGAAAGTGACAAGTCGTAGGCGGCAAGGCTCCACCTCAATGCTCTCTCAGTGGTTCTGAGGATGCTACAGAGTTGATGTCAGTTTGATGCTGGTGTGACTTGACCATCTTTCCAATGTGGCCAAGCCCCTCTCCATCTTTTTCTTTCTTTCTTTTTTTTTTTCCTTTTAACATAGACCAAGACGCCTCTTCCTGGCAAAGAGATGCACTGGGATTGTTTGCTTTCTAATAGAGCTCTTTTTACAGTTACTTTATTGCAAGCAACAGAGCAATAAAAGTGATATAAGGTATCTGGAAAAATACATTTATTAAATGAAAAGTTGAGTCTGTTTGAAGAAGAGCAGGAAGCTGTTAGCAGAAGCAGGAACACAGAAAAATCCCCAAATCGGGCAGGTTGTACTTGAATGACTGAAATTGGGGCAATGCTGCTGTAATTTAAGCAATAACGTGTTTATCCATTATTTAGTATCAGTTTATTTCGGTGTCACTTGCCAGCTTTGAGAAGAAGCTAAAAAAGTGCAAACCCATGTGCTCAGAAAACTCAGACCCCATGTCGAGTTGAGTTCCCAAAATAAACAAATCAAAGGACTATTCCCCAAATAAATCATTCCAGAGGGACACAGGGCAGCTCAAGCACCCCAGGGGATGGGAGGACCCAGAGATCAAGGTCGGGGGAGGTGTGTTCCATCTTTGTTCATGCTGCCACCATTTTCAGAGTCCTCCCGGGTCGCAGGTCCCTTGTGAGTCACTGAAGCCATGCTTGAGATCAGAGAACTTTCCTGCCCAGGAAGAGACGGTCTTCAAGGGTGTGAGGTTAACTGCTGAAGGGGTTTTTCAGACTCTGTCCATTTAGGAAAAGTAAGTCCCCATCACTCACTGATCATTCCTCCATGCAAAATTTCTCTTGGTATTATTAGCCAAAGATAAAATGTTTGCTACCCAAGGCACCGTTTTGTTGAATAGCAGCTTTTAGGGGGAACTCAGTCACTGGCGACTCTGAGAACCAAACCGTCCATCTATGGGGAGTGTGCACATTTTTTTTTTTTAAGAGATAGCTTTCAAGGACACTGACGATAAATCTATGAAAAGAGAGCTACTTACAAGCCAGGGATTTATGGAATTTGCCAGTTATTTGTGTCTTTGCTTTTGTCAATAGCACTACGATTTGCTGTTGGTGCTGAATTAGCCACTGACCTAAATCCTAGCAAGAGATCAAAATCTGTTTCTCAGATCAAGTCGTGCAGGAGTGTGATACATTTATCAGAGCCAGGCACGCGGCCACTCCATAGAGGAGGACTGTTTGCATCTTCTTTCAGCTTCAGACAAAGCGGGGGAATCAGGGATAAATCATAACCCACTTACGCTGAGAGTTTTCAACAATTACTAAGCGCTCATGGTTTAACAAGCACAATAACAGAATCACTGTCTCTTGGTTTCCTGCAAACTTTTGAAGGATAATGATGCCCCATTTGTTTACCTAATGCATAACCCCGAGAATTACTGACAAGGCCAATGTGATTTATTGTTCTCACATTATGCAAAGGGTTCTGGGTAAGATCATGCCTCATTATGCAAAATCAAAAACCATTGCTGTTCACTTGGATGAATTGCAATGTGTCACTGCCAGGTGCTCTTGGTGACTGGCAGTGCTGTTTGTCAGCGTCCCTCTGCCGAAGAGTTCAAGGCAAGACCGTGAGGCAAGCATTGTCTTTTGCCAGGAGATGCCAATGTGGGCCAAAGGCTGGGGTTCCAAAGTCAGCTTGAATAGAGCAGCACCTTCTCTGCTTAATTATAAAAAGGTGAACTTAAGGTCTTAGAACACGAAAGGGAGAGAAAAAGGAGGGTGTATATAAAACAAAAACTTTAGAAACAAGCCTGGCTTTCTCCCCCTTTTTTAAAATTTTTACTTTTCTTAAGGGCACACCTGCAGCATATGGAAGTTCCCGGGCTAGGGGTCAAATCGGAGCTGCTGCTGCCAGCCTGCACCACAGCTGTGGCTATGCATCTGAGCCGCAGCTGCAACCTATGCCACAGCTTGCCACAATGCTGGACCTTTAACCCACTGAGTGAGGCCAGGGATTGAACGTGCATCCTCACAGACACTATGTTGGGTTCTTAACCCACTGAGCCACAATGAGAATTCCTCTCCCTTTATTCTATTTTTCTGGCTAGAGGGGTTTGGTCTTGTGCATCTGTGAGTCTCTTTTAAAAAAGAGATTTATTCTTCACCACCAACCCAAATCTTAGCAGGATCTGTGTCAGATTGGAGCTTCTTTGTTACTTTGAAATATTTGATATTAAAAAATGTTCTATTTGATTAGCGGTCTACTCAGATTATCACAAGAAACTTCAACATTCAATTTGTCAAGGGGAAAAAAGGAGGTAGTTTCAACTATTGTAAATGTTTGAATGCTTGTAAAAAATGATTTAAACATGC
The DNA here is from genome assembly GCF_016906955.1 of Phacochoerus africanus. Classification (NCBI taxonomy): domain Eukaryota; kingdom Metazoa; phylum Chordata; class Mammalia; order Artiodactyla; family Suidae; genus Phacochoerus; species Phacochoerus africanus. The sequence goes on along the minus strand of NC_062558.1, from coordinate 25,811,710 downwards.
CTTTTTATCACCTACTCACCAATGCTATCAAGAATTTGAAAAGCTCATTAAAAAAGATTTGATGTGGCCATTTCAAGAATAAAACCAGATATGTAAATGTTATGCTCAGGTGTGCAAGCTAAAGTTTCTCATTAAGAGATGCAAAAGGTTGTATTTAGGAGCTACAAGCAAATTCAGTACCTAATGTTTTTCTTTTTCTTTGTTTTTTCTTTTTATGGCACACCTGGAGGATATGGAAGTTCTTGTGCTAGAAGGTGAAGCAGAGTTGCAGCTGCAGCCTACACCACAGCCACAGCAACGCCAGATCCGAGTGGCATCTGCCACCTACACCACAGCTCACGGCAACACAGGATCCTTAACCCATTGAGTGGGGCCAGGGATCAAACCCGCATCCTCAAGAACACTATGTCCAGTTCTTAACATGCTGAGCCACAACGAGAACTCTTAATGTTTTTCTTGATTGCTTCTGTTTTGTTTTTCTTATCATAACCACATAATTATAATAAATACATCACTTATTCAGGGACCTTTGTGGATGCTCTAGAGACTTTCTCAATCCCCGCAGGGCTGCTCCAGTTTGTAAGGATATAAAGCTTGGGACAAGCTGACCCCAAGGATGATTCCCTAAGGGTGAGAACTCCCCTCTCCTAATATCATTTGGCAGGGAGCGAGTCTTCAGTATGTGAAAGTTCCTGGGCCAAGGATCGAAGCTGAATCACAGCAGCAACCTGAGCAGTGACAACAGTGTATCCTTGACCCACTGAGCCAACAGGGAAATCCACATCATCTTTTAAAATAATAAATATTTTCCAAAATGGAGCAAGTTGTCCATGCCCATGACACTTATCCTGTCTTCTGCAAATGTCTCTGTATTTCTTGTTACCCTCTAGACCATTCAGGGCTGGCTAGTAGGACTCCATGGTAGATTTCTTTGAAGGCAAGAAAGCATATAACCCTCTCCTGAGCCGCTGCAGTGACAACCCACTGAGCTGCCAGGGAACTTCGACCCTCTTCTTTTTGTACAAAGAATCCCAGCCACAGTGAAAGATCAGAGAACTCAGGAACAGATGAGGGCAGTAGGGAGGATTGGGGTCCAACAACAGGGCCCCCTCAAGGCAGACCTGGTCTTGGGCCAACTTGAGTCTTAACGGCTTACCCCTTTGCACCCCCCCCCCCCAAGCTCTCAGCTGACATACAGGCCATCACGGCACATTTACTTGAGTTTCCTACAGCTTCTGTGAGTTCAACACAGCAGCAAACTTCATAGCACAGTGATGGACATCATGTGAGTGATGACTCAGCGCTGGGGAAGGGGGATTCAGGGACCATCATTCCTGGGAATGACCCAATGGACACATGTGGCCTTGATCGCTCCTGGAACCTGCTGCTATGTTACTGCTGGGTGAGTGGAAAAGGTCATGAAAAACTGGGGGAAGAAGGAGTTCCTGCTGTGGCACAGTGGGTTAAGAATCTGACTGCGGCAGGTGAAGAACCTGACTATAGCGACTTGGGTCGCTGTGGGGGCATGGGTTTGATCCCTGGCTTGCTGCAGTGGGTTAAACGTCGCAGCTGCAGCTCAGATTCAGTCCCTTGTTTGGGAAATTCCATATACTGCAGGTGGGGCTTAAAAAAAAAAATGATTCCCTTGGAGTTCCCACTGTGGCTCAGCAGCTTAAGAATCTGACTAGTATCCATGAGGATATAGGTTCGAACCCTGGCTTCACTCAGTAAGCTAAGGATCTGGCATTGCTGCAAGCTGCAGTGTAGGTCACAGATGGGGCTCAGATCCTGAGTTGCTGTGGCTGTGGTATAGATTGGCAGCTGCAGCACTGATTCTATCCCTAGCCTGGGAATTTCCATATGCTGCAGGTGTGGCCCTAAGAAAAAAAAATGGGGGAGGAAGTCTTCAAAGAAGGGAACGGATTAGTTCAGAAGGGAGCAATCATGCTTTCACTCCAGGCCAAGCACTCAAAGACTCCTACTCAAACACAGTCTTTCATCTGGGTCCCAGCCATGCTTGGAGAGGAGAGGGCAACACTTGACATTCAGGGTCAAGTAGTCCTTCAACTGCGTTTAGATTCCTCTTTAAGAAGGAGGAGAACTAATGCTATTTGAAAAAGGCATCTGTAGCACCAAGGGCTTATGTGGCCTTTGGCTCTGGGAGGAATAAAGAGAACTTGACTTTTAAAAGGATTATGCTTTCCCCCCTTCAAAGAAATCTACTCTGGAGTCCTACTACCCAGCCCTGAATGGTCCAGAGGGTAAAAAGTAATGCAGAGACATTAGCAGAAGACAGGATAAGTGTCATAGGCATAAACAACTTGCTCCATTTTGGACAATATTCATTTAGACCTCATTTTGTTGTTGCTGTTTAGACCAGAGGACTCCCACAAATGCCTGATAGAGCCAAAAATAGAGTGGAATGGGTCAGTCCTGAGGCCAGCTGGAAAATGCAGTGTATGAATGGAAAACTGGCTATTACCAAGCAGGGTTCCCACCTGTACATCAGCTTCTCATTTAACAAGAGGACTCAGACATCCAGAATTGACATAAAATTTGCTGATGTGTGTGAAGTTTAATTTCTTATTTTAGAAAAAAAAAAATCCCTGTGAGTAAGTAATCAAGATGCCCATCAGTAGGAGAATGGATAAAGAAGTGTGGTAAATAATGAAATGTTATTCAGTGCTAAAAAGAAATGAGCTATCAAGCTACAACAAGACCTGGAGGCACCTCAAATGCATATTACTAGGTGAAAGGAGGAATCTGAAAAGGCTACATACTGCTATATGTATGATTTCAGCTATATGACATGGAAAAGGCAAAAGTGTGGAGACGAGAAAGATGGAAAGGTTGCCAGAGGTGGGATGGAGTGGGAGGGATGAATAGGCACAGCCCAGAGGATGCTTAGGGAAGTGAAAATCCTCCATAAGAGGAGTTCCTGTTGTGGTGTAGTGGTTAACAAATCCGACTAGGAACCATGAGGTTGTGGGTTCGATCCCTGGCTTTGCTCAGTGGGTTAAGGATCTGGCATTGCCGTGAGCTGTGTTGTACGTTGTAGATGCGGCTTGGATCCCACGTTACTGGGGCTCCGGTGTAGGCCAGTGGCTACAGTTCCAATTCAACCCCTAACCTGGGAACCTCCATATGCTGTGGGAAGTGGCCCTAGAAAAGGCAAAAAGACAAAAAAAAAATCCTCCATAAGAGACCATAATCATGGATACATTTCATTATACATTTGTCCAAACCCACAGCATACACATGAACCCTAATATAAACTATGGGCTTATGGATTTCTGGTGACGATGGATGTCCATGTAGGTCATCAATTCTAAGAAATGTACTATTTGGGGGGATGTTGAGCATGGGGGTTATGTATACGTAGGAGCAGGGGCTGAGGGGGAATCTCTGTTCCTTCTATTTGGCTCTGAACATAAAATTGCTCTTAAAAAATAGTCAGAAAAAAAAAAAAGGTCCTATGTAGCCCAAGCACAACATACCGGACTCATGGGGACACCTATCTGCAGATGTTGATTCAAAGGGAGAAGTCATTATCATCTAACTAGTGCTGAAGAAAGACAGTTAAGAAAACTAGGATTTTCTCTTGTGGGGGTCATGGCCAGTACTTAAAACTTGGTGAACTCAACAGCACATTATGTAAGTGTAAATCTAATGGACCTTGGCAAAATAATAACTGTTGTGGCACGAGATTTTTTTCCACTTTTTTTGCTTCCTAAAGAAACTTTGAGGAATGAAGACTTCTGTTCTCATTTAGTAGATAATTGCCCAAGAAGTTCCAGCCATTTGTGAAACATCCTTGCTAAAATGGCAAACCTGGAACAGAAATTGTAATCACATTTCACGTTGCTTGAAAAAAAGGTCTGAGAATTCCCCAATGGCTACAGTCTTGAATATTTGATTCCTTCATCTTTTTTTTTTTTTTTCCCTGTAGGAAAACCACAAACCCAGAAAATCTTTTAGCAAGAGATTAAATAATGAATTAAAGCTAATTCTTCAAGGGCGTTAAGTTGCTGGGAATCCCACCGTCTTAAAAGATGGCGCGTTTGGCCTCATGCGTCAAAACGGAGAAATCCTGAAAACCATTTCTGTCCATCCTTCCCCAAGGCCCTGCCACACAACTTGGAAAAATCGCTAAGTGTACAGGCCTCAAAGGATGAGCTCATTTTTTTACTCAGCTGCATCTATTCACTTCTAAGCGACATGACTTCATAAAGGACAGAGTCAGATAATTCTATTGTTTCTGAAGTCAAGTACGTTAATGTAGCCTGAATTAATTTTCTCAGTGTTAAAGTGCAAACTGGGCTCATAAAAGTGACACATTGACTTTTCTAGAGACTAATGTGCGGCTTATGAGGAATGGGGGCGTAAATGAAAATTAGCCTCAAGACAATGTTAATTATCCTCTATCCATTAGGAGGAGGGGAATTGAATTACTCATTTTACAGCAAAGAAAACCCTGCTGGCTTCATAAAGTGAAACTATAGTATTTAATGTTCTAATTAAGGCTAACAGTGTAGTTGTACACAGAGAAGAGAAAGTGAAATACGCATAGTTTAGTCAAGATGCCAACTGTGAGTGCCATCTTGTTGAGTTCTTTTGACACCCTCATCATCCCTCTGATTTTTTTTTTTATTATAGTTGATTTAGAAGTTCCCACTGTGGCTCAATGGGTTAAGAACCTGACTAGCATCCGTAAGGATGCGGGTTTGATCTCTCGCCTCCCTCAGTGGGTTTAAGGATCCAGCATTGTCACAAGCTGCAGCATAGGTCAAATCTGGCATTGCTGTGGTGTAGGCTGGCAGCTGCAGCTCCAATTCGATCCCTAGCCTGGGAACTTCCAGGTTAGGTTGCAGGTATGGCCCTAAAAAGAAAAAAAAAAGTGTATTTGATTTATAATGTTATGCCAATTTCTGCTGTACAGAAAACTGACCCAGTCATACATAGATATACAATCCTTTCTTAAATTATCTTCCATCATGTTCTATCCCAGGAGATTGGATATAGCTGCCTGTGCTGTACCGCAGGACCTCATTGCTTATCCATTCTAAATGGAATAGTTTGTATCTACTAATACCAGATTCCCAGTCCATCCCATCCCTCACCCCCATTCTGATTTGTAAGTAATTATGTGAGCTATTTCATAAAAGGCATTCAAGACAGGTCCTGTGATGGGAGTCACAGCCATCACACACACAGTGACTCCAGGAACAGACCAAGCTGGCACATTGTTGTTCATACAGTTTAAACCAAGAGCATTGTGTTTACAGTAGAATCCTAATATGGCATTTGTCTTTTCAAAAACAACAAACCCTGAAAATCAAATTTTGAATTTTGAATTATGAATTCATGAATTTGAATTATGAATTTTTTACGCCAACCAGATATTTCCAAGTCCAAGTCCCTACTCTGCTGAAGAACTTGAGAAATCAGTTGGGAGGAGTTCATGCCAAGGCTTCTTGGGCCTATGTACTGACCCCCCCCCCCCAATGGCGTGACCCTGAATTTTGTTGCTGGAGAGGCATTTGGCAGAATTTGGAATACGTGGCTCATCTAGACTATAGACTCATTGAGAACGGAAAGAAGTTTCTTGATGCCCCACTGGTTCACCATAGCACTCACATGTACCCAATTATCTTCCACTTCTAGATACTTGGGACCATTAAGCCCCTATTCCAACCTTGAACCTGCTCTGGAGGTTGGATGCTAATAGCTCACAGCGCAGGAATCCCCTGAGAACTGCCTTTGGCGATGGGATCTGTCTCTCCTGGTATTATCTGGAAGGTTCTGCTCTCACTGAAAACCACCCCAAACCATTATCCATGCCTGACTGATAGGTATGGGATTCCAAGGCCTCTCCAATGAAATAAACTCAAAGAGTCTCAGGGTGTCAATGTTGCCTGGATGAAAATTACCAGATCTTCATTGCCCCTTTGGTCCCATTGCAATTGTTAGAAAGTTTTTGAGCCCCTTCTGAGCAACCTGGCCTACTTCACTCTTGCCCCATATAAAGAGAGGTATTAGGCCCACTCCTCTCTCTGACCCTATAGGAAAGAATACATCCCCAAGCAATCAGCAAATGTACTCTAAGACCTCGCCCCCTCCTTTGTTCCTGGTCTATAAAAACAGATGAAGAACTCCTGAGCATCAGGAAGTCATCCCACTGTGCTAGCAGCACTTCTTATCCAATAAAATCGTCTTTCTCTTCATCCTGCTCTGAGTCTGGAAATTCTTTTCCAATCTGCGGCAGACCACAACAATAGGGAAGACAAAAGACCGTCTTCCTTGCTCAAGGGGGCTCTACACAGAGTTCCTGTTGTGGCTCAGCAGCTTAAGAACCTGACTAGTGTCCATGAGGATGCACGTTCGATCCCTCGCCTCACTCCGTGGGTTAAGGATCCAGCGTTACCACAAGCTGCAGTGTAGGTCACAGACACAGCTCGGATCTAATGCTGCTGTGGTTGTGGTGTAGGCCTGCAGCTGTAGCTCTGATTCAGCCCCTAGCCCAGGAAGTTCCATATGCTGTCAGTGCAACCCTAAAAAGCAAAAAAGTAAAAAAATTAAAAAAAAATTGTCTTGAGATTCAGTTCTACGTTGGTGCACAGAGGCTGAGTTTTGGCAACACCTGGAGGTTTGGTGACTTCCTTTGAGCACAATGTATGACTTGGCAATAAGAGCTCATGGAAATTTTTTCTCCTTTTTATGGCCACACCTGCAGTGTGTGAAAGTTCCTGGGCCAGGGGCTCAATCGGAATTGCAACTGCTGACCTTCGCCACAGCCACAGCCATGCAGGATCCAAGCCACATCTGGGACCTACACTACGTCTGCTTTTAGCAATGCCAGATCCTTAACCCATTGAGCGAGGCCAGGGATCAAACCCGCATCCTCATGGGCACTATGTCAGGTTTTTAACCCACTGAGCCACAATGGGAACTCCAGTCCATGGAGTTTATACTGGAGCCTGGAGAGGTGTGAGTTCAGACTTGCAATCACCTGTGATGTAGGTAGAATGCAGAAAAAATGAAAATCAAGAATTAGAAAATGAGATAAATTTAACTTTCTTTTTTTCTTTGTCTTTTTAGGGCCACAGCCATGGCATATGGAGGTCCCAGACTAGGGGTCCAATCGGAGCTGTAGCCACCAGCCTACACCACAGCCACAGGAATGGTCTGCGACCTACACCACAGCTCATGGCGATGCTGGATCCTTAACCCACGGAGCGAGGCCAGGGATCAAACCGTGTCCTTGTGGATGCTAGTCGGGTTTGTTGTGGATGCTAGTCAGGTTCGTTAACCACTGAGCCATGAAGGGAACTCCCTAAATTTACATTTCTTGTCTAGCTATGTTACTGGGATGATAGTTATACCCGGTAGGCTTCGAAAGCATTTCAGATCATGATAACCCACCGGCTGCTAGGGCCCCAGAGCACAAGCAGTGAAAGAAAAATATCTAAACTATGAAGACCTGGGCTGGTGTTGCCTTTCTCATCAGTGAGGCCCAATGAAAACGCCTTGGTCAGTCTTGTGGGTATAATGTTAACATTCCGGGGAACCTGTGTCTGAGTGTGTGAGTTTCCTGAGCGCAAGAAAAAAAAATATCCTTGATTCTCAGGTCTTTTCAGAAGCTCTATTGACAGAGTAGCAGAGAGGAATTGTCAGGCAGGAGCTGACAGCTGTAGATCTATCATTCTCTTAATCATTCACCCAGGCATTCATGAATCAAACAGCTATTTACTGGGTGCCTGCTATAAATTAGATATTCTTATCAGCTTTAGGCATTTACCAGTGATAACAGCAGAAAGGGAATCCCTCTCATAGAGATTACATTCTAGGGGAGAGGAAAGACAATACATCAATATATTATCAATATATTTAATTTTAGTGATAGTGCTCTGAAAACGATCATCTCTATTTCCTATGTGCCACTCTCTCATGAGTGTTTTATAGGATTCACTCAGTCATGATGGAAACCTCATGAGATACATGAAACTTGTCCTAATTTTTAATATTTTTCATTTTTTTAAAAATTTTTTAGGGCCGCACTTATGGAAGTTTCCAGGCTAGGGGTCGAATCACAGCTGCCAGCCTTTGCCACAGCCACGGCAATGCAGGATCCAATTGCAATGCCAGATCCTTAACCCACTGAGCAGGGCCAGGGATTGAACCTGCATCCTCATGGATACTAGTTGAGTTCTAAACCCACTGAGCGACAACAGGAGCTCGCGGTTGTTGCTCTAATTTAATCAAAGCAGAAATGGAGGGGCAGTGAGGTAAGAGATCTGCCCAAGGTCATCATTAGGAAATGGTGGAATGTAGTTTGCAATCTAGATGGTGTAGTTTCAGGGTCCACTTGACTGGTAGGCTGGAACCAGCCTGGCATTATATGGTGATCATATTATAGATCTGCCTCGCTGCACTGTTACACTGCTACACACTCAGCAGGACAGGACAGTGTCGCAGAGGGAATCAAATGATGGAGTCAGACAGGGAGGACCTCTTCAGATAAGAAGAGCCTGTCCAAGGAGAGGACCTGCAATCTGGAATCTAAACCATGCCAGAGAAAAAACCTTTGAGCTATCACCCCGCTGTCTTCCAGGTGACATCTAAAGGAAAATACTCCAGGCAAAGGAAATACCAAATCAAAACTCCCTAACATGGGCATGAGCTTGGCATCTTAGCAGAATGGGAAAAGAGGGCTTCACACCAATGCTTCTCTACAATGAGAAAGTTCTCAGTAATGGACCCATTCCTCCCCCAAACTATAGGAATCTCGCACCTTTACCTTCTTGGACACAATAAGGATTTATGTGGCTCATGTGTTTGATCTGAATCATGCACCTCATGCACTTTCTTTATTTTGGCTGAGCCCATGGCATGTGGAAGTTCTTGGGCCAGGAATCAAGCCAAAGCCACAGCAATGGTAATGCTGAATCTTTAACTGCTAGGCAACCATAGAACTCCCCTCTTGGTGTGCTAGAAATCTTTCCAAATTGTCCAAGTTAATCACTTTTCCTCCTGCAGCATATGGAAGTTCCCAGGCTAGGGGCCGAATCAGAGCTGCAGCTGCCAGCCTATGCCACAGCCACAGCAAGGCAGGATCCCAGCAGCATCTGTGACCTACACCACAGCTCATGGCAACGCTGGATCCTTAGCCCACTAGAAGCCAGGGATCAAACATGCATCCTCATGGATATTAGTGGGATTTGTTTCTGCTGAGCCACAATGGGAACTCCCTCCTTTTCTTTCTTTCTTTTTTTTTTTTTTGTCTTTTTGCTATTTCTTTGGGCCGCTTCTGTGGCATATGGAGGTTCCCAAGCTAGGGGTCTAATCGGAGCTGTAGCCGCTGGCCTATGCCAGAGCCACAGCAACGCGGGATCCGAGCCGAGTCTGCAACCTACACCACAGCTCACGGCAACACCGGACCCCTAACCCACTGAGCAAGGCCAGGGATCGAACCCGCAACCTCATGGTTCCTAGTCGGATTCGTTAACCATGAGCCACAACGGGAACTCCCCTCCTCTTATTTCTTAAATGGGATTATCGTGGTTGCATACACATAAAAAAAATACCTTCAACTAGAGACGCTTTTTTCTAAAGTTACCGAATGATTTTCAAAATATCTCTTTGATGGAAAGACTGACCAACGGGGAATTCCTACAGAGCACAGGGAACTCCACCCAATATTTTGTGATCATCTAGATAGGAAAAGAAACCGAAAGAGAATGAATGTGTGTGTATATATGTAACTGAATCACTTTGTTGTACAGCAGAAATTAACACAACCTTGCAAATCAATTTTACTTCAATAAAACTTAAAAAAAAAAGAAGAAAAAATATCTCTTTGAAAAGGGAATTGTTCCTCATTTCCCAAGAAGGAGAGATAATGGCTAGTGGCCACAGGAGGTTAACTGGCTGGGCTTCTGTACTCCAAAACTCTCAGGCCACTTAACCAGATGAGGATAACAGTTACTCCAATGATGGAGATCTCCTTTCCAAACAATTCATGCTCCTTCAATGATATCATACCTTGGGGGTTACTGAGTCTTCAAAGGCAGCACCCCCTGCCTCCCGGATATTCCTCATCTCTCTGTACATACACGTGGTGGAGGAGGAACTAATTTATCCCCATGCCCCCCACCTTGAGTATGAACTTGCCCTGTGATTTTTTTATTTTTTATTTTTTTGCTTTATAGGGCCACACTTGCAGCATATGGAAGTTCCCAGGCTAGGGGTCCAATTGGAGCTGTAGCTGCCAGCCTGCACCACAGCCACAGCAACGCTGGATCTTAGCTGAGTCTGCTACCTATACCAGAGCTCATGGCAACACCAGATCCTTAACCCACTGAATGAGGGTAGGGATTAAACCCGCATCCTCATGGATCCTAGTCAGGCTTGCTACCGCTGGGCCACAATGGATGTGTTGATAGTACAATGTGTTGACCAACAGAACGTGTTGACATGACATGTGAGGCCATAAGAAGATGAGCAGCTCTTGCTTCCTTTTTCTTGAAACTCACCTCTAAATGCCCCTACCCAGCACCCAGCCACCACGCAGTGAGAAGTCCTGGCCAGGGAAAGGACGTGAAGGAGAACTGAAGGCTGTGCAAGTGACATTTCAGTCTAATCCAGCACTTGGATGACCGAGCCCTCACCTACATCACTTAAAGCAGAAAACCCACTCAGTTTGTTCCGATCATCTTACAGAGCCAGGAGAGATCAGAAAACAGCTGTTGTTTGAAGGCATTCAGCCACAGAGAGCTAAAACAACCTCTTAATGTCAAATGCTGTGTCTGAACAGACTGAAGGCTGAGGGTTCTCTGAGCTTGAAAACCATGGCTTCCACCATGCAGGCATCCAGGTCAGAAAGCAATGGAACATAGGCTTGACCTCATAATTCCACTGCTACGTGGACACCCCAAGGAACGGACAACGGACAATCAAACAAATCTATGCCCATGCATGTTCACTGGCAGCACAATTCACAACAGTCACAAATGCCCATCAGATGATGAATGGATTAGCAAGATGAGATCCATCCATACAATGGAATATGATTCCCATCAAAAGGGTATGAAGTACTGACAGGTGCTCCAATGCAGATGGACCTCAAAGACATCACACTAAGTGAAAGGAGTTGCCTACCCTCTGATTCTATTTCTATGAAATGGTCATAATAGACAATTCCTTTGAGACAGCATGCAGATTGGTGGGGTCAGGGGCTGAGAGAAGGGAGTGGAGAGAAACTACTTCCTGGGCATGGGGTTGCCCTTTGGGATGGTGGAAGTGTTTTGGAAGTCCATAGACATGGTTGTACACCATTGTGACCGCAACTGAAACTGTTCACTTAAATGGTTAATTTTATGCCATTTCAATTTCACCTCCATAAATTATTTTTAGAAGCAGTTCTATTACCTTCATGCCACTAAGGCAGTATCCTTTTTCTATACTGTCTTATCGGGGTATAGTTGATTAATAGCATTGTGCTAATTTTAGGGGTATATCATATGCATATGATTCAGTTATACATATACATATATCCCTTCTTTTTTAGATTCTTTTCCCATAGAGTTTATTACAGAATTATTTTTGGGTGTCTTTTTTTAGGGCTGCACCCGTGCCATACGGAGGTTTCCAGGCTAGGGGTCACATCGGCGATGTAGCTGCCACCCACAGCCACAGTAACTGGGATCCGAGCCGAGTCTGCAACCTACACCACAGCTCATGAACGAGGCCAGGGATCGAACCCGCATCCTCATGGATACTAGTCCGGTTGGTTAAACACTGGGCCATGATGGGAATTCCTATTACAGAATATTGAGCAGAGTTTCCTGGGTGATACAGTAGGTCCTTGTTGGTTGTCTATTTTATATATGGTTGTGTGTATGTGTTACTCCCAAACTCCTAATTTATCCCTCTCCCCTACATTTCCCCTTTGGTAAGCACACATTTGATTTCGAGATATGTATGTTTCTGTTTTGTAAATAAATTTGTTTGTATCATTTTTACAAATGACCCACACATAAGTGATATCATATGGTATTTGTCTTTCTCTGTCTGACTTAACTTCACTTAGTAGAATCATCTCTAGGTCCATCCATGTTGCTATAAGACAGTATCCTTAAGTGGCGACATGGCCCTTTGTAGAGGAGGGATCTGTTATATCTCAGATAGGGACGTAATGAAGGAACATCAGTGAAAAAGTACCTTTCTGATTCCAGAAACTGGAAAACCAACCCCAGGTCACGACTCTTTGGTATATGACATAGCTAGAGAAGAATATGTTATCATAAAAGAGAAATGATTGAAATTTACTTTCATCTTAATGTCCCCAAATAAGTTTCTATTTTGATATGGTGTAGCCACTTATATTTAAATCAAGTTGCCTAAAATATAGGTGTGAAAAGTACCTTCTTTCTCCTTCCATCATTATAAAAAAATGTCACCTCAGTCTAACTCACTTTTCCTACACCAGTGATAGTCTCCCTTCTGCTTGTCAGAGAGACTTCTAATCTAGATTTTTCTTTAGCCATAGTTTGTTGTAGAAATGATGTAACTTTACTAACGACATCTCACAGTTTCATATTTCTATTTATTCAGACAAGATCTTTTTTTTTTAAAGATGCTTTTTTTTAGAAAAAAAAAAAAACCTATGTTATGAAAGCCTCTGATTTTCTTCTTGCTAACCAGAGGTTTATTTTAAATGAACAATTTATGGAAGGCTGCGGCCACCAAGCCCTGAGTCCAATTACGGAGAGAAGGGTTCTCTAGTTTGGGGTTCATTAGGAGGAGAAGTCAAACTAAAAATAAGATAACTAGAGTCAGAGTTTCAGACACACCAGCTTGCCACAAGCCACTTTAGATCATTATACAGGGAAAACAGCTGAGGACAAACCCAGAGAGAGTGCAGAACCCAAAATATCTATGTGGGCCATGGTGTGTCACTTGCAGTGGTGAATACAATTTGGAAAACTTGTCACCATGGCCATATTTGAAGCCGTCCTGATCTTCTTATAGATCAGCTGAGATAGTTTTTAGTGACAAGGAGTGTGGATAATCTACTGGGAATGTGACCAGGAGACAGGCTTGAAGGAGTACCTTGTGGGGTTATTTTTAAGAGTGAAAAGTTGGAAGCACAAGAAGCTGTTAAATAAATAGTAGGGCTCAGCACACAGAGCAGTGCTACGGTGATGGCAACAAGGTTGCATGATTAGCACATGGCACCCTCCACCTGGGCACAGAGAACAGAAACTTTTTCCTTCCTCCTATTCTTTTGCTGGGAGCTGGCGATGGGGAATGAAAGCAAGGGGTAAGACATTGTTTCTGTTCAGTAGTGGCAAAGAGCAAGTGTATGCCCCTAGGACCCTGGTCATGGAGCCTAAACAACATCTCCAATAAAAGGAAGCTTGGAGAAACGGCAGATTGCAGTCTTGGTGACATGAATAGCACAAGATGAGCCTGGGACCTCTTCTGGTGGTGGAAAATTTAGAAAGTGTTTAAAAAAGGTGGTGGTGGGGGAGCTGGTGGTATTCTGAAAGGATAGAGGACTAACTGGAAGCATTTAATTAATTAATTTATGCATTTATTAGGGCTGCACCTGCAGCGCATGGAAATTCCTGGGCTAGGGGTCAAATTGGAGCTGCAGCTGCCAGCCTACACCACAGCTTGTGGCAAGGCCAGATCCTTAACCCACTGAGTGAGGCCAGGGATTGAACCTGCATCCTTATGGATACTAGTTGGGTTCTTAACTGGCTGAGCCACGATGGGAACTCCTATTTTTTAAGATTTTATTTTTAAAATTTTATTTATTTATTTATTTCGGCCATGGTGTGTGGCAGCTTGATGTGGGATCTTAGTTCCCAGACCAGGGATTGAGCCTGGGATGCAGTGGTAAAAGCCACAGGAATCCGAATCACGAGACCTCTAGGGTACTCCCTGGAAGCATTTTAAATGGATAAATATGGGATCATTTGAGCAAGAAAATAAACAATGACAGAGAGGGATTATATTTCACAGAAGAAAAGAACTATCCAGGAGTCCACACCTGATGTAAACACATAATTGAATAAACTTGCATTTAATAAATTAATAAACAATTAATACATTGAATTAATTGCAATTGCAATTAATAAACAAAGGAGGAATGATGGGAATAGAAAATCTGCAGGAGCAAACACTACCATGATGATTGTTTCAGAGCAGAATTATTAAAGGATGCTGCCATTTGTGGGCAAAGTCTGACAATTAGTAGGATATTGACATAGTCTCAAAGTATCTCCATAGTTATCTAACGCAGAGGGGAAAACAGAAATGTCACAGTTGATAAATCTGGCAGATGCCATCTTAACCAAAGGCCTCAAGCTACAACCTCACCTGGAACGGCATATAATGACATTATCTACCTACCAATACAGCACATTGAGAAAGGCACGGCATACTTTCCATGGTCATTCATGCCAAAAAAAGCATGTCCTGAATTCAGTTACAAGGAAACATTAGCCAAACCCAAAGTGAGGGACACTCCACAAAATAATTGGCCTGGACTCATTAAAAATGGCAAGGTCATGAAAAACTAAGACAGAATAAGGAACTACCCCAAGCAGGCCAGAAAATGGCATTAATGGAACAACCGGTGGAATTCAAATAGGTCTGTATTTATTCATCATTCTGGATCCATGTTTATTTCCTGGTGTTGCTCATTACCATGTGGTTATGTAACATGTTCACATTTAGGGAAGTTTATTTTTGCAATATATATATATATACATATATATAAAATACATATATGTGACGATATAACCATATTTATTTCAGTAATGCAAGGATTATTTACTCTCAGAAAGTGTATAGTATTGAATCAATATACCCCAAAAAATCCGACTGTATTTTTGATAGATTTGATATACCTTTCAAAGGCATTTGATATAAACCCACATCACTTTTTTTTTTTTTGTCTTTTTGCCTTTTCTAGGGCCTCTCCCGTGGCATATGGAGGTTCCCAGGCTAGGGGTCGAATTGGAGCTGTAGCTGCCGGCCTACGCCACAGCCACAGCAATGCAGGATCCAACCTGCGTCTGTTTAACCCACTGAGCGAGGCCAGGGATGGAACCTGAAACCTCATGGTTCCTAGTCAGATTCGTTAACCACTGAGCCACGACGGGAACTTCCCACATCACTTTCTGATGACAATTCTAAACTAAGACTAACACATTTTCTTGATATGCTTAAGAGGTTTTTTTTTTTTTCCCCAAAAAAGCAATCAGACCATAGTTAAGTAAAACCCAGCTGTATTTCCACCGAAGTTTGCTCTTATATTCTTTTTTTAAATTGAAGTATAGCTGATTTACATGTCATGTTAATTTCAGGTGTACAGCACACCAATGAATACATAGGGGAAACAGAATAATCTACATATTATACCTACATATAATGTATATATGTGTGTGTATGTATATGCATATATTTATTCTTCTCCAGATTCTCTTCCTTTATAGGATATTATAAAATATTGAATATAGTTCTCCATTCGCAACATATTTTTAGGCCTAAACTTCTTTCAAAATAAAAAGTGACCAAATAACCATGTGTTTCCTCCAACCGACTCTTTCCTTTCCACGTTATTCCTGGAAACCATGCATTGAGGTGGAAGCATCACGATGTGGAAAAAGCTTGGTTCCCTGAGTCACTGGATGAAAAAGCTCCTTGCAACCTGATGTTAACTCTGCATGACTGAGACATAAGTTTTTGCTGTGCTAGGACCTTGTTACTGTAATATAACCTACCTCATTCTGATTAACATAACTGTATGACAGCTGACAGGAATAGCTGGTCCTACGTGTAGAGGCCTGGGAAGATCTCTAGAAACACAGCTGATTAAGAAGAAAGGAAGTTGTAAAACAATCGCTTCCAGATGACAGTTACTATGCTGAGATAAAATCTCAGACATTCATTATACAGGTGTCACCTGTGCATGAATCTGTAGGTGAAGGAAATGTGGATGAATGTGTAGAAAATGAGTATGTTTTACAAGTGCATGGATGTGTATATAACCTTCCAAGACAGAAGAAGGTTGAGAAGGACACACAATTGAATCCATGGTAATTCTGGATGAGGAAGAAGGCATCAGAAGGTAGGATGTGGTTCCCCACTGTAGTGCATTGGGTTAAGGATGTGGTGTTGTTGCAGCTGTGGCAGGTGCCGCTCGGATTTGATCCCTGGCTGGGGAACTTCTATGTGCTTTAGGTGTGGCAGAAAAAAAAAAAAAAAGAATGCAGGATGGGAATCTTATCTATAATATTTAAAATATGATAATATATTCAGAAATCATTTTTGTAATTAAAATTCACCATAAAAGTGGGCAGTCTGTTAAGTTGTTGACCTCCACGAAATGATTTGTAAACCCATGGCAAAGATGCATTTTCATTACAGACATCATTAATCTGGTAGAGCCAGACTCTCTATTTCCTGTATAATAAAGTTGCATTTTCCCAGAGGATTAAGTCTCAGAGTCAGAGCTAAAGGCAGAAATTGCATGAAATGTATTACTCTTAAAATTTTCCTTAAATTGTCCATAAAGTACAGTGTAGATGGTCCCACCCCCACCCCAGCCAATGTTAAGTATACGATCCCTATTAGTCAATGGGGAAAGATTATAGAAAAGACAGTCTCTGTTAAGACAAGCCCAGTGAAGTGAAGCTGGGCTTCATTGCAAAGGAAAGTGGGGCTGTAATTACTTTAACTTACTATCTTTAGAAATGAACCCCAGAAAGATGAAACTTCATTATTTTACTGAATTCTCCAACAATGGACACATCTATTAGCATGTCTTAAACCAGAGACACGAAACATTAAAAACGAAGTAGAAGAAATGATACAGGGATGTTTTTCCAGCCACACCACCAATTATCCTTGGTAGAGATGGACCTAGAGACATGCAAGTAGAACCATTTAAGGAGTCCAGTTGGAATTACCGTGGGTTATAAAGACATTAATATTATTATTATTATTATTTGGGGGGGGTGTGACGCACCTGTGACATATGGAAGCTCCCAGGCTAGGGGATGAAGTGGAGCCCCATCTGCTACCTACACTATAGTTTGTAGCAATGCTGGATCCTTAACCCACCAAGGGAGGCCAGGGATCAAACATACATCCCCACAGAGACTGTGTTGGTTCTTAACCCGCTGAGCCACAACAGGAACTCCCATAAAAGACATTATTTTTAATAATATACAATATAATTAAGACCACTGCAGATATACCCATGACTAATTATGTCACAGTGTGGGATGAGCTGTGTGAATTAAAAAGTATAGAAGAAAGCAAAAGAAGGAGAGAAAAATCTGTTCCTGGCTTTTTTGATTTCCAAAAGTCTACACTGGAATAGAAAAAAAATACAGCCAATGTTGAGATTAGAAGGAATACTCTGTAAGTAATAGCAAGGGTCCTTTACTTTCCTGACTTTGCTTTTTCACCTAAAAGGAGGGGATGATGGGAAGAGGCAGGTTGGGTGGTTTTGCATCGAGTCTTGGGCTTCAAGGTAAGCAGAGATAGGGTCCAAGAGCAGAAAAGCTACCCTGTTACTTGCTCCTTGAGACGAGGTCCCAGGGGCAGGGAGAGTCTCCAGAGAGATATTTTGTCTGAGATGTCACAAATTGGATGCAGTCAGATGTCCCCATCTGTATATGCTTTGGAAATCTACCTTGGATCATCCCACAATGTCAACAGCCCAACAAGAAAAGGGGTGGTGGGACAGATGGAATTCCAGGGCCAGGGATTGGATCCGAGACCTAGTTGCCACCTACCCTGCAGCTGCGCCAATGCCAGAGCCTTAACCTACTGTGCCGGGCTGGGAATTGAACCTGTGTCCCAGTGCTCCTTAGATGCAGCCACCAATCCTGTTTCCCCACAGCAGGAACTGACATTAGAGTTCCAGCAACTAGCCTAGCAGAAAGCTGAAAGAAATTGAGTCATAGAAAAGTAATAAAAATACTTATTTTGCCTCCTGAAGTTTATAGCTTGGGACACTATTTGCATGAAAGGATCATGAACATTTATGTCACTGGAATAGGATGAATTACATGGACTCACGTTCAGTGTTTCTACCATGATTCATAAGACACTTCGAGATGCTGAAACACCTGGAATACCCGTTACGGGTATGGGGAGTCAATGGCTGGCAGATCTTTATGTCTATTCCCTAATCTGGAAAACAAGGTCATTAGATGAGCTATTTTAGAAAATGAAACAGTGCAATGAAGATGATCATAAAATCATCCATCATCTGCCCTGGGTTAGTAATGTGGGGTTTCAAACAAGGAACGATCATGGGGAGGCATTTCACCTGGGTGTGTGAAGACATTTAGAAAAGCCCCTCCCCAGAGTTCCCTGGTGGTGCAGTGCATTAAGGATCTGCGGTCGTCACCGCTGTGGCTCGGGTGGCAGCTGTGGCTCCAGTTTGATTCCTGGCCCTAGAACGTCCTCATGCTACAGGTGCAGCCACAAATAAATAAGTAAATGAATAAATACACAAACAAGGAGGTTGCTGATGTGTCAGGGGGTTTGGGATCCAGCACCATCACTGCTGTAGCTTGGGAAACTGCTATGGCTCAGGTTCGATCCCTAGCCTGGGAACTTCTGTATGCTGTGGATGCAGTCAAAAACAAACAAATGGGAGAGGGGAAAGAGGTGGGATGGACTGGGAGTTTGGGGTTAGAAGATGCAAACTATTGCATTTGGCATGGATAAGCAAGAGATCTGCTGTAAAGCTCAAGGAACTATATCCAATCACTTGTGAAAGAACATGATGGAAGATAATGTGAGAAAAAGAATGTACATTCATAAGGAATGTATATATATATACATTCATATATGACAGGGTCACTTTGCTTTAGAGCAGAAATTGACAGAACATTGTAAATCAACTATAATAGAAAAAATAAAAATCTTACCAAAACCAAATAAATAAATAAATAAACATAGCATTTAGAAGTGTCCCCTGCTCTGTAGGGCTCCACCCTGCCCCTCGGCAGGGCCAGAGCCCTTCTCACTAACCTTATCCAGACAGCCAATCTTCAGTCTCACAGTGGGATAGTGAGGGCTTGGTGGACAGGTGACATTAGCAAGGGCTATGGGGGAAGGGGGGAGGATAGCTCTGGAAGGGCTGAGTGGTTCTTATATATGATTTCAACCTGTCTTCCTGTTTTCAGGTCCCCCTCACACTGATTTCCAAGATAGCTGGAACCTCCAAGTGCTAAGCATTTTTATTCCACCCCCCCCTTAATCAATATATTCCTCCCACCCCTCTGCAAATGGTAGCTACTTCTGGTCTGCTCCTTCAGTTACCACCTGACGGTCTTCTTTCCACCTTCCAATATTTCATTGAAATATCTTTTGACTGTTTACCTTTCTATTCAGTGTGATGAAAAAAATAATTTCTCACTGTTGCAATAGTTCATCTTCTGTATCAGCTTGGTTGGGCTAACAGTCAAACCTGGGCTGTTGTCTGGTGAGACTGTGAGAATTAACCAGGTGAGGATCACCCAGCACAGTTACATGAGTAACTGATACAAATTCAATTTTTTTTTTGGCCTCAACCTCAGCATGCGGCAGTTCCAGGGTCAGGGATCAAACCCAGGCCATAGCAGTGACCTGAGCCACAGCAGTGACAACGCTGGATCCTTAACCTGCTATGCCATGAGGGCACTCTTAAATTCCTTAATCCAGCTCTCTTACCCGCCCTCCAAAGGCCATGCTGGGTGGTCCTGGCTTGGTGAAATCTCACAGTGGGGACAAGGCAAGGTATTCACTATAGAAAGTAGAAAGCAACTTTGCATCATGCAACCATGGCAGGGGTTTATAGGAAAGATGCCAGGGATGGACACCAGGATTGAAAGGACAACTGAGAATGCAGGTGTCCAGAAGGACGAGATCTCTTACATGCAGGGGATGCACAGTAGCGGGATTCCTGGATCTGTTGTTGCTGAGATTTTCTTTTCAAGTTGAAAAATTCTGGGAGAGAATCTTATGGGTTCAGCTTGCCTGGGGTGTGTCCATGCCTCAATTGCTCAGCTGAGGACAGGGCACGATAACTGGATGAAACATATTCCCATTGGAATCCTGCATCAGTCTGGATAAGCTAGGATCTGCAGAAAAAACAAGCAGCCCCATTGTCTGGTGCTTTAATGAAGATTTTCTTCTCCCCAACACCATTCACCTGTCACCGGATGGGCTCTCCCTATTCTGGGAACCAGACTATAAAGTGGGGGGGGGGCATGTCAGACGTCATATAAGACATCATCAGACATAAAGCCAGAAAGACTGGGCTGGAGGTTTCTGAATGGGTAATTCAAGGTTCTTTGGCAAGAATGAGTCCAATAGCCCTACCAATTGCAAGGGGCAAAGGAAAGGTAGGTCCACAGTGGAAGTGGAGAGTAATGGAAACATTTGGCGAACAATGTTAATTAATACCACAACACCTGGGAGCCTTGGATAGGGTCATTTCCCATGGAAGATGAAAGAAGTACCAAGATGCAAACTATTCCACACAGAATGGATAAACAACAAGGTCCTACTGTAGAGCACAGGGAACTCTGTCCAATAGCTTGAGATAAACTGTAACGGAAAAGAACATAAAAAAGAATAGGTATGTATATTTATATGTAAATATATTTATATGTAAGTATGCAAACATATTCTTTTTATATTATATATTTACATCCAAAACATATATGTATATATAACTGAATCACTTTGCTGTACAGCAGAAATTAATACAACATCGCAAATCAACTATACTTCAGCAAAATAAATTATTCTGTATTAAAATAAGTGCCAAGTGGACCAAATGATCCATGGCTATTGCAGCAACAAGAGGCTTGAGGAAGATCAATGTAGCTCAGACTTCTAGAGCTCAGGGAAACCTATAGCTTATCAGGTTACATTTCTACTTTTAATCAACGGCAGAGCTGGGGCCAGACCCTAGGTAACTGTCAGGCTAAAGTTCCCCTGCATATGGGCTCATTATCACATGTCCAGTGTGCCTAGTTTCAGCATGGGGCTTAAAAAAGACATGAGCATTGCAAGGTAACTGGTGGAGTTGTTGCCTTTCAAACCAATTCTTCCAAGTTGAGGAGGCATCAGACCCTCAACTGTCCTTCATGGAGCCAACTTCATTCTACTTTCAGGCCCTGTGCTTCGGAAAGAAGTCCAGATGTAGATATGAGACTCTAGTGTGGCCCACCAGTGACAAGTGGTGAAGGAACAATTTCTGAATGAGTTGATAAGAGCCAATAAAGGGTCATGAGATATTGCCTGAGGCTCTTGGGAGATGGGTCTGTGGGGACTGTGAGTGGTAAAAATAATGTGAACTTGGATGCAGGGGTCAGTCTGTGAAGGCTGACATGACAAACACAGGGGAATCCAGCTAAATGAGAGAGAGCAAAACTGGCCCTGATCCTACTGTTTAAGGTCCTGGATCAAGCCATACCTGAAATCTATTTACAGACTTTTTCTTACAGAAGTTAACAAATACCTCTTTTCTGTTTCACACACTTGAACTGGGTTTTCTGCCACTTGCAACAAAGAGTTTTAAGTTTCACACTGGACAGATGTTTTTCCAAGGCACATTTTGGTACAAAACCGCAGAAAGAATCATTTTCAGAGAGCTGAGGCAGCTCAGAAAATGTTTTACATGTGACAACTCATGAGTCTCCCCCACCCCACCTCTCATTAAAACTGGACTTAGTGAAGAATCAACATTTTAAAAAGAAACTCTCAGAACATGCAGACATTATTAATAATAAAGTATCATTTTCACTTCTTCATTGGCAGTAGATTTAATTCACTGCTGAGACAAAAGGGAAGCAGGCACTACATCTTTCTCAGATGTCCTTCAGGATGTTCTCATAGTGGTGGTAAAGAGGAAGCTATCATTTCTATCAACCTTTTGTGCTGTAAAGTTAAACAGATTCTTCAATGAGCCATCCAGGCTTGCCTGTTCTCTATCCGCTAAATCATTTTCATAGGCAAGCTTCAAACCTCAAGCACCTTCTGGTGCTTTCAAAATCCGAAATTAGTCAAACACACAAAGATAACTCGAGTGCTTTGAAGGTTGACAAAAAAAAAAGAGGTGCAAAAATGAAGAAAAAAAATAAAACCTCACACCTTTCAATTTTTTTTGAGTCTCTGCACATTTGGAGCTTGGGAACCAAGAAGATGCATAGAAGAATGACTGTTTTAATGGGCCTATCAAAACGTACCGGGGTGCCAACTAATTTTAGAGGTGACGCTGAATACTTGAGCAGCTACTTAATAAAGATGCAAGAGTGTGCGGTGTGCATCCCATACCCCCAAGGCCAATCAATGCTCAGAGAAGCTATTAACCCGCGGAACAAGGCATGCCGCCAGGCAGTTATCCTATAAAAGGAGACAAGTCTGAGAGAGTCATAAAAATGGGGATGTCATTGACCCATTCAAGTAAAAAGACATTTCAGTAGTTGGGTAGCCAGGGCTAGAGATGGCAAAACAGGGTTACCGATCATCACTGGGGACCTGCCAAACTTCAGAGCTCATACCCATGCAGTCACCCGTCTAAGGACCTTGTGTCCATCTCCTGTTGCTGCTGGAACCCAACAGCACAAGCCTGGTGGCTCAGCACAGAGCCAATGGATTCTCTTTCGCTTCTGCAAGTCCCCCAGGAGAAAAGCAAGGTGTCAGGAAGGTATGTCCTTCTGGAGGCTGCAGGGGAGAATCTGTCCCCTGGCCTTGCCAAAAGCCTAGAAGCTGCCAGCACTCCATGGCTTGTGGCCCCTTCCAGCTTCACTCCAAGCTGTCACCTCTCTCCAACCTCCTTGGAAAAATCCTCCCATGCGTGTCCTCCCGTGGCCAATTCTCCCTCTGCTTTTCTCTTACGTCAGGGCATCCGTGGTCACATCCGTAGGGAGGATGAGGGCAGCCTCCTCATTTCACAGCCTTGACTACAAAGCCTGTGGTTTTGCAAAGCCTCCTTGGCCTATATGACATCCCCAGGTTCCAGAATTAAAGATGTGACATCTTGGGGGCTATTATTTATCCCATGCAGTCTTTTAATTTTCTATTTAGGGCCACACTTGAGGCATGTGGAAATTCCCAGGCTAGGAGTCGAATCAGGACTACAGCGGCCGGTCTACGCACAGCCACAGCAACGCCAGATCCTGGCCAAATCTGCAACTTGTGCCCCAAGCCGCATCTGCAACCTATGCTGCAGCTTGTAGCAACAGTGGATCCTTAACCCACTGGCCAGGGATTGAACCAGCATCCTTGGGGACACTATGTGGGGTTCTTATTGTTGCTGAGCAACAATAGGAACTCCCACGCAGTTTTGAAAGCAGATGATGAAAGCAAAGCACAAACTCCCATTCCAGGTAGGACTATCCCATCAGAGCAAACACTGGGTTTTGCTGTCAATAATTCAAGCTTCTTGCTACTGTTCAACTTTTCTCAGAGTTTGGTTTCTTAGGTCTTTGTATTATAAAAGTCTGAATCCTCTTCCCGATGTTTGTATCCAGTACATCCTTGTATAGAGCTGAGTGTGTGTGTGTGTGTGTGTGTGTGTGTGTGTGTGTTGGGGGGGGAGGGGGTCCTGGCACTGTCCCACCCTCCATCTCCCCTTCTTTACCTCTTAACATTTACGCAGTCAATTTTTTTTTTCTTTTTACAGCTGCACTTGCAGCATATGGAAGTTCCCAGGCCAGGGGTCGATTTAAAGCTACAGCTGCAACCTACGCCACAGCCATGGCAACACCAGATTGGAGCCATATCTGTGACCTACACTGCAGCTTGCAGCAAAGCCAGATCTCAGACCTACTGAGCAAGGCCAGGGATTGAACCCACATCCTCAGAGAGACAACATCGGTCCTTAACCCACTGAGTCACAATGGGAACTCCTATGCAGTAAATGTTGAGCAAAGATCCTTTGGGGAATGTTTAAAGAAAATAAACTCATACAGGACATTGAAGGGTCCACAGTAATTTACCTCCTCATCAAACTTGCTGCCAAAGCATTGACATTCTTCTTATTTTCCAGATTGGGAACCAATGACCAGTTGGGTTAGAATCTAGCCCTTCACTTTCATCCAGAGCAGAAACAGCAGTGGTCACAGCCACCCCACAGCAGAGTGGCTAACACTTAGTGAACATACCTGTTGTATTAAGCATGGTTCTAAGGGGCTTTTATGTATCATTTAATTAAATCTACCCTCCTCCCCAAGCTCAGTGGGTGGGTATCATTTAGCAAAGGAGGAAACTGAGGTCTGGGGAGATTAAATTGAATTAAATACCCAACACCAAGAGGGAGTAAATGGTAGATACAGAATTACTGTCACTACAATTTGATTTCCAGGCTCCACCTCTACACGCCATATTCTATTATCTCAGACAATGATGTCGGTGGGAAGAAACATAATATTTTAGGCAGATACATAGTTAATGACTTCCAAAGCACCAAAAGGCCCAGAGGGTTCTCAATTCTTTTTTTTTTCCCCCTTTTCCTTTTTGGCTGTCCCGGTGCATATGGACTTCCCAGGCCAGGGATCAGAGCCTATTTACACTACACTTGCAGGTGGATCCTTAACCCACTGTGCCTGGTGGGGATGGAGCCTGCATCCCAGCTCCAGAGGCTCTGCAATCCTGTTGGACCACAGCAGGAACTCCTCAACTCTTTTCTACCTCCTATCTGCAGCATTTATCTAAAGGGCATTAACTGTAGCCACTGTGAATCCTAGCAGATTTCCAGGCTCCAAAGACTTTGCTTAAGAAAAGTCAGGAGTTATCCATATTCATAAGCGGCGTCTGCCACACTTCCTACAGGGCGGGGGCTGGGTGTGCCTCTGAAGGGCTCTGCCTTGGTTAGCCAGCAGCGTAGGATGCAAAGCATTTATTCTCAGCATCTCTGATGTGAGGGTCCGCTCATATGTTCCCCTTCAGGCTGTGGGTCATCTGGCTCAGAAGGACCCCAGGACTTAGCTCCAGATGGGGCTCAGATTGGCTCCACAGGGCTTTCCTTCTTCCGGGACCGCCAGCCCCCATGGCACATTTTTCTCATAATTAAGGCAGAAGCACAAGAGGGCAAACCTGGCCACGTAAACCCGCTTCTAAAACCTGCTCCGCCTACCTCCACTCACATCACCTTGGCCAAAGCAGGTCACATGGCTGAGCTCAAAGTCAGTGGGGGAGAAGGTGAACTCCACTCACCAGGAAGGCAAGGGTACAGCTATAAATACAGGATGGAGAGCTGGGATCCCAGTGCGATCTCTCACAGGCTGTCCCTTCTAGTTTGGTTTTCCTGACAGTGATTCCCTCACTTGCACACTGCTTTGATGGAGGAGGAACCAAAAAATAATACCCAATGTCCCCTACCCGACTTACAAGTTCTTGTGCCTAATTCCTTCCTTCCACTCCTCCAAGACATTGAATCCATCACCAAGCACCAAGCATCAATGTTACCACTTGCACGCCACCTGCTTCTTTGTTTTCACTGACAGCAGCCCACTGGATCATCACCCATCTCTCAGAGCTCTGAAGCAGTGTCACTGCTGCTATATGCTCCCTTTGTCTTCACACACTGGCTAGGGTAATCTTTGAAAGTGTAAACTCCGAATCTTACTGCTCTGCATGTAGGATAAAATTCCCATTCCAGGTCATGCCCTAAAAGACCCCATCTCCTCCAAGGCCCAGCCAACCTCTCTTGCTTCATCTTGGGACAGTCCCCCACCTGGACTTCATGTCCTAGAGCACACCTGGGTCTTCCAATTTGTGGTTAAAACTTGCTGTTCTCATTGTCTGGTGCCTGGTGACCCTCTTGGTGGACAATCTGTGTTGGTCCTTCTTTTTTTTTTTTGCTTTTTATGAATGCCTTAGCGGCTAATAGAAGATCCCAGGCCAGGGGCTGAATCAGAGCTGCAGTTGCAGCTCTATGCCACAGCCACAGCAATCAATGAGGGATCCTTAACTCATGGAGTGAGGCCAGGGATCAAACCCAGAGCCTCATGGATAATAGTTGGATCCTTGACCTGCTGAGCCACAACAGGAACTTCCTCGTCCTTCTTGATATCCAGGTCTAACTAGGTCACCTACCGAAGGGCACACCCTCCCCACGTCCACCAGGAAATAAACTGCTCTTATTTATTTCACTTGGGCAATGCCAGCATCCTCTTCATAAAGGAATTTAAGAGCAAGGACTGTAATAGTCCAGTTCAGCACTGTACCCCTTGACTGCCCATTTCCATGATGTCCTGGTTTCTTCTTGTTCAAACTTTGTGCCACTATATTTTGCATTTATAATCCTTTGGTATTATATTCTTTTATAGATTTGCTCTTTTATAAATGATGTGTAGTTTCCTACCATCCTCCCTTCTGGAATGCCTATGGCATCTGGATGCCTCTGGTGCAATATAAGCAGAGCACCAGCTTATATTAATGGCTCCTTCCATATTGTGTTGAATTTAAAAATGAGCAAACAAGACATCTGAACAAGAAACTCGCATGTGCTCCAGAAAGCTGGAGAAAGTGATGTTTTGTAGAGAAATACTGCTAAGGATCCGAGTTGCTGATCAACCTCAGCACATCTCTGGCATTTGGGAAGCTTGAAAGTTTCACAGAGTCCAAGGGCTACTGTCTGTCCTGAGGCTGAGCCAACAGTCTCGTGTAGCCTCCAAAGACCAGGAGGTCAAGTTATGTGTTAGTTACAAAGTCAAGGTAAAAGAACCAGGCATGAATGTCTGTAAGTGATATATTGCAACATCACTTGGGATCTGAGCTCTGGAGCTAGCAACATCACTTGGGATTCTGAGTTAGAATCTGGACAAGTTTCTTAACCTTTTGTAACCTCAGTCTCGCCATCATTAAAATGGGGATGCTATTAGTACCTACCTCCCAGGTTATCGTGAAGATGAAATGGGTCAGTGCATGCAAAGCCCTTGTGAGCGGGGCTTGGTACATAGAAAGCAATCCATCTGGGGTGGCTATTATTAGTATAAATAAATATTAATTTGGACCAAATTGGAGATACAAAGCGGGGAAAGAGAGAGAGGAAGAAAGTCATAATTAGAGCTGTTAAATAACACTTGTTATAATTTCCCCATGGTGCCTGCTCAAAATAAGGTCTTCTGTAAATGCCACTTCAAATCTCAGAGCTCAGCAGCTCACCCACTAGCCAGCTGTCGGAGAGTGGGTTTAACTCATGGAAATGGTTTGGTTCAGCCATTTTTTTTTCTCTGATAATGTTATCTCAGGGTTACCCAGTAGAAAAGTTACACTGCTTATTATAACCACAGTACCCACAAGTCCTGGAAATTTACATAACACCTTGGTTACCAAAAGCTTAAAAAGCACATCTAAGTGATGCAGTTCTGTCTATTTTCACAACATCCATGCAAAATTAAGAGAGTTTGACAATGGGAGTCCCCGTTGTGGCTCAGAGAGCTAAGAACTCAGCTAATCTCTATGAGGATGTGGGTTCGATCCCTGCCCACTCAGCGTGCCATGAGCTGTGGTGTAGGTCACAGATGTGGCTCGGATCTGGTGTTGCTATGGCTGTCTTGTAGGCTGGCAGCTGCAGCTATGATTCAACCCCTAGCCTGGGACGTTCCATATACTGTGGGTATGGCCCTAAAAAGCGGAACAACAACAACAAAAAGGTCTGAAAACCAATATCAGCATAGCAACCCTTCCAGAATTTACCCAACTTTACATTTTGTTTAAACTTACATTTCACCTCTTTCCAAACAAAAAAAGAAAAATAATAAAAAGAAGGAACTGGAAATATATTTAATACAAGTTAAATATCCCAAACTGCATTCCATGGAACAATTATAGACAGCAGTGATCGTGACTTGGGAAAAATCCATTGGCAAATAGGATTCCAAGGTGAAGAAAATCTGTGGGAAACAGTATCTTAATCCTCCCTCATGCAGAAAATGATCCTTATTTACGGTTCTGAGTGGCCCTACCTCGGAGAAGCCTGCTAACTTTGGTTAGCCCAGCACTTTGCCTTCCTGGCAAAGCATTTCCTAAAATACAAAATCAATAACATCCAGAGTGTCCGTGTGCCAGGGAGCATCTGTTCATGAAATGCTGATTTGAGGAAATCATGGTGCAGAGAAAAACGAGGATGAGAATGAGAAATCCAGGGTCAGGCAGTGCACCTGAGTCCAGACCGTCGCCATCTCTGCATCCAGCTGCAAACGTGGCTGTCAGCATCTTCCTGGCCAAAGGAAAGGTAGGAATACAAGTGGACCTAAGGATCAGCTAATGAACACTAGGTAAATCTGGAAACAGGTAGTTTGGAGGGGTTTAGTGAGCTTTTAACCTGGACTTCTTCAAATATTCTAAGATTTGAAATAAAGAAGGAACACAGGACAGTGAGCAAAGACTACCCTGGGTTTTTTTTTTTCCCCTAAGTAAATTTAGCTATTCCAAATGCAACTTGTGACATTCATAGAGGTACTATTTAAAATTGTTTTAAAATTAGTGCCACTAGTTTGAAAATGGAGTTTATATGTTAATGTAGAAAGATTTCAGAGAGTTTATAAGAGAAGTAGAGAGAAACTCAAAAACACCATGGAAAAGATATAGTTTATATAAATGACAGCAACTATAAGGTACCTATCGTGCACCTAATAGAGAGCGGGCATTCAGCAAATTATTATTAGTTATTATTACTGATACTGAAAAAAGACATCAGTGGAAACACCACAGCTTAAGCTTCAAGGTTGTACTTTGTTGGTACTTCAAGCCTAGAGACTCTTTTTGGCAATGAACCTATGATTTATGTGAAGGTCATAACCTTAGCTCTTCTTCCTGTTTCCCAGACATCCCCACACTTACATATTCAAAACTAAATTATTTCCAACAACAACAAAAAACACAAACAACCCAATCAAAAAATGTGTGGAAGACCTAAATAGATATTCCTCCAAAGAAGACCTATAGATGGCCAGTAGGTATATACAAAAAAAAAAAAAAAAGGTTAACATCACAAATTATTAGAGAAATGCAAACCCAAACTACAATGAGGTACCACCTCACACTGGTCAGAATGGCCATCATTAACAAAGTTTAGAAATAACAAATGCTGGAGAGGGTGTGGAGAAAGGGGAACCCTCCTTCACCGTTGGTGGGAATGTAAATTGGTACAACCACTACCAAGGGCAGTATGGAGGGCCTTAAAAAACTAAATATAGAACTACCATATGATCCAGCAATCCCGTTCCTGAGTATATTTCCAGACAAAACTTTCGTTGAAAGAGATCCATGCACCCCTATGTTCACTGCAGCACTATTCACAATAGCCAAGACATGGAAACAACCTGCCTAAATGTCCATTGACTGGAGAATGGATTAAAGATGTGGTACATATAAACAATAAATGCATATATTTATTGAAAAAATAAATTAAAAATCCATAAAAAAGAATGAAATAATGCCATTTGCAGCAACCTGGATGCAACTGGAGATTCTCATACTAAGTGAAATAAGTCAGAAAGAGAAAGACAAATACCATATGATATCACTTCTATGGGGAATCTAAAATAGAGCACATATGAATGTAACTACAAAACAGAAACAGACTCACAGACTTAGAGAACAAACTTGTGGTGGCCAAGGGGGAGGGGGAGGGAGAGGGATGGACCGGGAGTTTTGGGTTGGTAAATGAAAACTATTACATTTTGAATGGATACACTATGAGATCCTGCTGTATGGCACAGGGAGCTATATCCAATCACTTAGGATAGAACATGATAGAAGATAGTATGAGAAAAAGAATATGTGTGTGTGTGTGTGTGTGTGTGTGTGTGTGTGTGTGTGTATGCACACATACTCATATATATAAGACTGGGTCACTATCCTGTACAGCAGAAATTGACACAACACTGTAAACCAACTAAATTCTAACAAAATAAATAAGTAAAATACATTTACATGTGGGAAAAAACCCCTAAACATTTCATTTCTCCTTGAAACCATTCCATTCCCTTCTTCACCTCTTCAGTTCATAGCAAGTGCCTCCCTCTTTCCATTTGTTTGAAGTCAGACACAGACATATCAGGATCCTCTTCTTTCTCTCCATGCCCACATGACCACCCACCAGTGCATCTCCACAGCTCTTCCTCACCAGTATAGCCTCACAAGTCTTGACTCCACCCCCTTCTCACTGCCCCTCCCCCTTCCATCCTTTCTTAGCCGGATGCTGCAAAGTCCTCTGAAAGTAGTCTTGCCACCTCCATCTCTCCTCTCCTCCCATACAATCTCCACTCCCAAAGTATTTAAAAACAATAAAATATATTTAAAATTTTATCTCACTGACACTCCCCAAATTCTAACCATTGCACTTGGACTTAAATCTAGACACCCTCTTCAAACTCATCTTGAGACATTTTTCTCTGACTCCTTATCTTCTGGCCACCCTGGCCACTTTGAGTCCTTTTTTGTCTTAGAGCCCACTTGCAGAAGGCTCCTTCCATCGGCAGAGCCAGCATCCCCTGCATTTTGCATAACCGACATCTCCACTCTGTAAGTCTCAGTTTAACACCACCTCCTTAGAGCTGACCTTCCGTGATCTTCCAAACCATGTGTCCCTCCCTTCCCCAATCCTTAATTCTCTATAATGATTATTCTGTTTGATATTTTATAGCACATTGTTTCATAGTGCAGTTTTTATTTATTTATTTACCTGTTATCTGTCTCCTACATCTTTACTGCTAGAGTGGGATCTGTCTGTTTTTGTTTGTTTTATTTACCAAACTTTTCACTTATCTGATACATTCAAGGCACACACACACACACATTAATATGTACACATATATAGTATATACATATACATACAAAATATATACATATATGCATACATACATATACATACAATATGTATACATATATACATGTATGTATATATATGTGTGTCTGTATATTTATATAGAGAGTAGAATCTATGCCTGATTGAATGAATGAGGAAAACTCCACAAAAGATTCTTTATGAAAAAGGGATGTAATTCGAATGTATGATACATTTTGTAAACAATTTGCAAAACATCCATGAAAGGACGATTCATTAACTAATTCCCTTCCATTTTTTCTGCCACAGAACCGCTTTGGCCAACATATCAAAATACAGGCAGGGTTTGCTGTCCATCATTTCCCTTAAAAATAATCAATGACCCCTTGCCTTGTTTAGAAATCCTAAACAAAATGAAATGATACTTCAGAAAGAGCAAAATACCTCTTAGTTAATTCTCAAATGAATAATAATACACAATAAATGGCCTATGGCATTTAGATGGAAGATGGATTTATTACCTAGGCTTTGGGAAAAAAAAGAGCAGTCGTAATACAGCCATTCTTTCTGGACCAATCCCAGGTACACATGTGCAGAGAATATTCAATGGAATAAAAATGTCCTAGGTAAGGGGTCTCTTTTCTGCCAGGAAGAGGTCAATAGCAGAGCCTGGGTGGATATTGATCGAGTCACCATTTTAGATGTTAATCTAAATGACATTCTTAGAGGTTCTATAAGAGAAGTAGGTAACCGTAGCTTCTAGTAAAAAATCCTAAGGGAAGCCATACAAAAGCATGAAGCAATGTTATCTGGAGCCACGTGGATAGACCTGGAAATGATCACATTAAGTAAGTCAGAGAGAGAACGACAAATACCGTATGATATCACTTATGTGAAGGAATCTAAAATATGACTCAGTGGAGAGTTCCAGCTGTGGCTAAGCGAGTTATGAACCTGACTGGTATCCATGAAGATATGGCTTTGAACCCTGGCCTCGCTCAGTGGGTTAGGATCTGACATTGCTGTGACTGTGGTGTAGGCTGGTGGCTATAGCTCTGATTCGATCCCTAGCCTGGGAACCTCCATATGCTGCAGGATTAAGAGATGCACACTACTATCTACAAAATAGATAAACAAGGACCTACTGTACAGCACGGGGAACTCTACTCAATACTTTGTTATAACCTATAATGGAAAAGAATCTGAAAAAGTATGTATATGTATATATGTGTGTGTGTGTGTGTGTGTATACACACAGATATATAGAAAATACTTATACAAAATACATAATATATATACAAAACTTATAAAAGAATTTTTAAACCTTACCTACATCTTTTTTAAAAAATTAAGTAATGATAGTATTCAGAAAACATACCAAAAAACCAAAATCGCAAGAAAAGTACTGAAGGGGTAAGCTGCTTATGTTAGCAGAGAGCCAGAGAGACTCTGTCTTGAAGACACACAAGATGCTCTTCACAGCCTCGGCCGACCCATCCATTGAAGAGATGTTTAACTCTCCCTCTCTCTGTGTCACGTGTGTAACTTCCTGAACGAACACATTCACAAGCCCACCAAGTAGCATGGCTGTCAACAGCGGGAGCTCTTTCGAGGTCCCCCATTATATTTTTCCCTTGGTTCTTTTTGAAGCTGAGTTGATTTTTAATGTTCCTTTTATGGTTGCTGGTGACATTTTTGTTGCTGCTGTTAAATGCAGAGGAAACAAATTGTCCAATTACCTATCTAATTAGTAGTTCAGTAATTACCTTATCACTACTTAGGCACCAAATTATCTAAACAGCTTTTGTTCCAAGATTTGTCTGTACAGTCCTCTGTCTCTTCAACATACTTTTGGCCTTATCTTTTTCCTCTCCTTAATGGTACCCTGGGGTGGGTGGAGTTCTTACGGATGAAAGTTGGATTGAGACTGGTGAGTTAAGTGGTTAAAGATGCTAACGCAGATGATGGTCCAATTTCTTTTTCTTTTTTTTTTTTCTTTTCATGGAAGCACCTGCAGCATATGGAAGTTTCAGGGCTAAGGACTGAATTGAAGCTGCAGCTATGGCCTACGCCACAGCCATGGCAACATATCTGAGATACTTCTGCAGCCTGTGCCACAGCTTCTGGCAATGCTGGATCCTTAACCCACTGAGCAAGTCCAGGGATCAAACCCACATCCTCATGGACACTATGTTGGGTTCCTAACCTGCTGAGCCACAGTGGGAATGCTGGATAGTCTATTTTCAAAAGCAACCCCAGTCTGACCATCTAGAGGAGAGCTGGGCTTAACGCAGGCCCATGAACTGTGTTCTTCTCCTTGGCTTATATTTGCTAATTTGCCCACACACATTAAGAGGACAAAGAGTCTTATAGACTGAACAATGAAGATGTGCTCAGTGAAGCTCTCATTGCAAAAAGAAACACAGGGCATTTCAAACTCACTGGAGGTTAAGAGGTGGTAAAACCAGATAATCAAGAAATCCTGCAGGAAAAAAAAAAAAAAAGTGAAGCTAGATCTCAGAAAACGCTAAGAAAACTGCCCCTAAAATCTAGATCCGAATCATTCTTTACAGCTGGAAAGTTCCCACGGGCCATCTGGCCGAGCTGGAAGTGGCCAGTGGGAAAAAGTCACTTGTCACCAAGCAGGGTTTCAGAAGGAGGTCAGATTTCTAAAAATTTTGAGAAAAGAGAAAAAAAAAAAAGTTCTATGGACAGAAAATCTTGATGAGGTCCGGCCAAGGGGGAAAAGCGAAATTCTGACTTCACTAAAGCAAATGATTGCCAGAGGAAGAAAAGCCTAAACCCTCAGGGAAGGGACAGCCAAGAGGTGTGTGGTGAGAAGTGGGGTTTTTTTGAGGGAGGATTCCTAGGGACTCAGGCAGAAAACAGGAGGCAGAATTGCTATCATGCCGCAGTAGGTTATTCACACCACAGCTCTGCTCCCTCATTTTCCATTTTGCAGATATATTTATCTAGGACCACGGCCTGAGGTTCAGCTTTACCATCCATCCATGTGCGGGATCAAAGTTTTACATTTTCTTGCCTTCGGGAACACAGACGTGTCTCAGATCCTGCATCCCCCTTCAGAGGGCAAGTAACGTTTCTGCATATTCTTACTGAACTCTGATGGTTAACAATTACAAGAACCTTCTAGCCATATGACATTCAGTAACTTGTTTTCTTTCCACTAGTCTCAGTTTTCCCATCTGAAAAATGGCCATGATGCCTTTCATGTTATTGAAAAGCATAAATAAGGAGTTCTGGAGTTCCCATTCTGGCTCAGTGGGTTATGAACCCAACATATTCTCTGTGAGGATGCAGGTTCAATCCCTGGCCTCGCTCGATGGATTAAGTATCCAGAGTTTCTGCAAGCTGCAGCGTAGGTCAAAGATGTGGCTCCTATTTGGTGTTCCCTGCACTACCTGTTGCTCATATCTGGTTGTGGCACAGGCCTGCAGTTGCAGCTCCAATTCTACCCTTACCCCAGGCACTTCCATATGCTGCATGTGAGGCTTTAAAAAAAAATAGGTTCTGTAAAGAGTCTACATGACAAGCCAGATAACAAAATAATTACCTAGGTACTCAATAAAGAAGACAATCTGTTTCTTTTGTGGTATCGAGCTCTCTGCTCAGTAATTGTATGTTTATTAATATCCCCCAATGCCAGTACAACAAAGAGAATTCTTTAAATCAAGGACGGATTTTTCCAGAAAGACACGGGACCTGAGTTCCATCATATACCTTCATTCATACGCTGGAAGGTTAAATTTGCCACCTGCCTCATATCTCAGAAATGAGCTCAACATCCCCCCCCCTTTTTTTTAAAGATGAATCTGTTGGACACAGTAAGAGGTAGGTAATACCCAACCCTCTTATATTCCTTAAAAGAATTAACTGGCTGATCTCACACTTTTAATATGGAAATGCAAGATTTATGGATAGAACTCTCAGATCTCTGGTAACATGCTTAGAAAAACCCTTTTTCTTAATCATTCCATGGCTTTTCCATATGTTATCTTATTATACTTGCATATCACTACAAAGTCATAAGAACCAATAGCCTCCATTTCCATTTAAAAATTGTCAGGAAAACAGATCTACATGGAACACGTAGAGCCGTTTAAATACTTCCTTCCCCCACAGTTCATTACTGACAAGTTTAGGAAAAATCAGTTCTGTAAAAAAAGTCACTTTGGCTGTAACTACCACATCCCTCAGGCAGTAATTTTGAAGAATTCTGCCGCAGGGCAGTCACTCTGCTGTTTTATGGTACAGCTATCTTTTTACATAAGACATAAAAAAGCCCCTTCTTCCTATTACTGTCAATATCTTTCATGTTTTTACAATTAAAAAAGCTGAAGTAGTTAACTTTTCCCATCATACTGATCTAGTCATAATATTTTTTTTTTTTCCTTTTTACGGCTGTACCTACAGTATATGCAAGTTCCCATGCTGGGGTCGGAGCTGAAGGCCTATGCCACAGTCACAGCAACACTGGATCGGAGCCATATTGGTAACTAACCTATACCATAAATTACGGAAACTCTGGATCCTTAACTTGATAAGCAAGGCCAGGGATCAAACCTTCATCCTCATGGATACTAATTGGGTTCTTTTTTTTCTTTTTAGGGCTGCACTAGTGGCATATGGAGGTTCCAGGCTAGGGGTCTAATCGGAGCTACGGCTGCCGACCTACACCACAGCCACAGCAATGCAGCGTCCAAGCCACATCTGTGACCTACACCACAGCTCATGGCAACACTGGATCCTTAACCCACTGATCGAGGCCAGGAATCAAACCTGCAACCTCATGGTCCCTAGTCAGATTTGTTTCCACTGCGCCATGATGGGAACTCCACTAGTCGGGTTCTTAACCCACTGAGCCACAGTGGGAAATCACTAATCATGATATTCTTTGACACACACAGTCATTCTATTAGTAGAAAAGCAGATACACATCCACTTGCTATGGCCTTGGGGATTAATACTAGGCCTTCTGAACATATTCCAAACAGAGAAATAAACAACATGCAGCATTAGATGAATTAATAAACCAAAGATTTGCTACCAGTGAGCCATAGAGAATTAAATTGAGTCTAAAGAAGAGTGCTGATTTTTTACAAAAATGTGATTAGAGGTAGTTTAGACTCGAGTTTAAGACTGTCAAATTACTCTGGCACATGTTGGTTAAAATCCTTTTGGGATTAACCTATACACACTACTGTATATAAAATAGATAGGAAGTTCCCTTGTGGTGCATCGGGTTAAGGATTCAGCATTGGCACAGCTGTGGTGCAGGTCACAACTCTGTCCTGCGTCAGTTCCTGGCCTGGGAACTTCCAAGTGCCGGGGGTGTGGCCAAAAAAATAAAAATAAAGTAGATAATCAACAAGGACCTACTGTATAGCACAGGGAACTCTACTTAATATTCTGCAACAACCAATATGGAGAAAGAACTTGCAAGAGAATGGATATGTGTATATGAAGCACTTGGGTGTACACCTGAAACCAACACAACATGGTACCTCAATTATACTCCAATATAAAATGAAAACTTAAACAACTATTTATTTATTTATTCCTTTTTAGGGCCACGTCCGAGGCATATATGGAAGTTCCCAGGCTAAGGGTTGAATCAGAGCTACAGCTGCCGGCCTACATCACAGCCACAGCAACGCCAGATCCAAGACTTGTCTGCAGCCTACACCACAGCTCACATCAATGCTGGATCCTTACCCCACTGAGGGAGGTCAGGGATTGAACCCAAATCTCTATGGAAACAAGTCAGGTACTTAACCTGGTGAGCCACAATGGGAACTCCTATTTTGATTTTTCAAGCACCTTTTCTATAGGAAGTTTGTCGTTGTTGTTGAAGGTTTTAAGATTGGCTTTGCAAATGATGTGACAGGCAGTTATCACCTTTTACGCAAAACCCTATGCAATCACATTTGTCCTGTATTTTTCTGCTGCGGATTTTTCTAAGTAACCTCCATAGAGGTTCGTGTTCCCGTTCCTTCTTCTCTCCTTCCCATTAGAAACCTGGTTTTATCCAAGTATCCCTCCATACCTATGTTGCTGAAATTCGGCCTCTGTCTGCCGATGCCAAATTGAACTCAGAGTTTTGGGTAAAGGAGGAAAAAAATAGCATTATTGCTCTGCCAGGCAAAGAGGGGGTCACAGCAGGCGAATGCCCTAAAGACTGTGTCCCCCAGTGGAAGGAACTGCTAGGAGTTTTATAGTAAAAAAGAAAAACAGGTTTTCAGATAGGAATCAGCTTTGGGACAGACATGCATTCTTTCTTTGGGGGAATCTTAGTCCTCAAAGCTGGAGTCGGACGATCTCAGCATGATCTTGGTGGTAGTCTTCTGGGTTATTGCCTAGAATAACAGTACTTGCGAAAAGGGAACATTGATCAGAGATGAGAACAAACTAAGAAAGTTCCTGAAAACCATCATGTGCTAATCATCTTTAACCCACAGGCAACTGTGCTCAGGGTGCCTCGTCTTTAGCTTACGGGTGATTGTGTTTAGGATGCAATTAAGCCAGGGAGAAGGACAAGGAAGGACTCTAAGCTGTTCAGTTTTGAAGTATTCATTTCTAAAAGAAGCATAAGGAATATCACTTTTCTCTTAGGCGTATTAGGGGTCCCTTGAGAGGGAACCAGGATCCTGCCCCAAGGCTGCACTACTGTCTCTGGACTGCCTCTCCCTAGTCTATGCATCCTCTCCCTTCCCTGATCAGCAACTGTCTGAACCTGCCCCTTGGAACTCAGGGAAGGTCATGGTGGCTGAATGAGGCCCGTTTCCTAAGAACAAGAAACAGGGGACACAGAAAGGTTTCTGTGCCCAGGAGCCCCACAGGGCCCTGCTTGGTTACACTTAGAGCCCGTGGATTCAGGAAAGGCTGATGCCATCCGCCATTCCAGCCAAGCATAGATACTTTGCCTCTTGGTTGTGATGAGGTTAGGAAGGCTGCCTTAGGCTTTTCAGAGTTTCTGGTAATGGATTTGTGGCCAGGGATGACCTGGTCTGGCAAGGACTGATTAAGAGGATGGATTTCCATTGAAGAGCTGGAAGAGAGCCATTCTTCTTTCTCTGGTTGAATGTAGACAAGAGTCCCTTTGCCCCAGTGGTAGATGATAACCATAAAGGGAGCATGGAGGCAAGACCAAGCGGCAGCAGAGGTGGGCCGCTGGCTCCTGATAAATGCCATAATAAAATCCTTAGGGATCCCACCATCCGCTCTTCACAAGCTGCAGGCCCAGGAAAGCTGGTGGCGTTAAGTCCTGTCTGAGTCTGAAAGCTGGTGCTTTAAATCCCAGTCTGAGAGCAGGATGAGCTGAGATGTCCCAGCTTATGCAGGGAGGCGGGGGAAGAGGGGCACATTTCCTCCTTTTCTTAGCATACGATATTTTTGGCTCCACCTGCAGAAGTTCCCATGCCAGGGGATTGAACCTGTGCCATAGCAGCAACCTGAGCTGCAGCAGTGACAATGATGGATCCTTAACCTGCTGAGCCACCAGGGAACTCCAGCATATACTATTAATATAATATAATGTAAGTTGAAAAAAGGAGAGTAATAACATATATAATGAGATATTTCTATCTCTCCAAATATATATATATATGTATTATAATATACATTTCTATTAAATTGTTCTATTTCTCTGGAGAACCCTGACTAATACAGGAGGATAGGAAGGCATAGGGGAGAGAGGGGAGAGAGAAGAGAAAGAGAGGAAAATATAGTCTCTTTGGGGAGTTCCCATTGTGGAGGAGCAGAAATAAATCCAACTAGTATCCGTGAGGATGCGGGTTTGATCCCTGGCCTCGCTCAGTGGGTTAAGGATCTGGCGTTGCTGTGAGCTGTGGTGTAGGTCTCAGATGTGGCTCTGATCCCATGTTGCTGTGGCTGTGGGTGTAGGCCGGCAGCTGCAGCTCTGAGTCGACATCTAGCTTAGGAATTTCCACATGCCACAGGTGTGGCCCTAAAAAAGAAGAAGAAAAAAAAAAGATAGTCTTTTTTACTAAAGGAAGAGCAGGGAAGCAATGTCTTCCTCATTTGCATTCATAATCTCCTCTTTGAAGCAAAAGAGAAACTGAGTTGAAGGATAAATCAATCATGTTTGCTTAGGCTCAATGTAATGGATAACTTAGCCCCACAACTGAAAAAGACTGGTTTATATCAACTGAAGTTTTTTTTTTTTTATACCAAACCATAGGTTTTTTTCTTTTCCAACTTGCCCATATTGTAAATGTCTCACTCTGCATTTACCACCCGTCACACAAAGATGAATAAAGAGCCTGTGGAACTGTTATTTAAAATGGAGTTTTCTTCAACTTTACACCAACTCAAATTTCAGCAGCTATTGAAATTTCCAGTGTTCTTAGCAGCTGTCAAGAAAATAATGTTTTTGTTGATACTTTCTGAGTTAAAGAACACTGGGAAAATAGTTAAGTCTCATTTTGTGACAATAAATTTTAATGTCCTCTTTGAAAAAAATTTTTTTGGGGGGCCATGCCTGAGGCATGCAGAAGTTCCTGGGCCAGGGAATCAACCACACCACAGTAGTGACAACACCATGTCCTTAACTGCTAGACCACCAGGGAACTCCTCACAAATTTTAATAAAAATTTTGTCTCATTATGACCAGTACGTAGTTACCAACATGTTTATATTCAAGTTCTTCACGATTTATTTGAAATGGGAGTTCTCTACTTCTCCATATACTTAATTTTTTTTAATTTATATTTTTAATCGATAGCTTGATTTTGCTTTTTAGGGTTGCACCCGCAGCATATGGAGGTTCCCAGGCTAGGGGTCTAATCGGAGCTACAGCTGCTGGCCTACGTCACAGCAACGCAGGATCTGAGCCGGGTCTGCGACCCACACCACAGCTCACGGCAATGCCATAACCTTAACCCACTGAGCAAGGCCAGGGATTGAACCCACAATCCTCATGGTCAGATTCGTTGCCACTGCGCCACGATGGAAACTCCTCCATATGCTTTACAACCAACACTGGTGAATGCTGATCAGCTTCTTATCTAAGATAAACATCGTCTCAGAGAAAGAAACTAAGGTTCCCTGGAGATTGACTTATTTGGGGCTGTTCTTCATCTGCTACTCTATTACACAACATCTGCATTTTAAAGTCTTGAGTTCTAGAGTTCTTGTCGTGGTGCAGTGGTTAATGAATCTGACTAGGAACCATGAGGTTGCAGGTTTGATCCCTGGCCTTGCTCATTGGGTTAAGGATCCGGTGTTGCCGTGAGCTGTGGTGTAGGTCGCAGACGTGGCTAGGGTTCCGCGTTGCTGTGGCTCTGGCGTAGGCTGGTGGCTGCAGCTCCAATCAGGCCCCTAGTCTGGGAACCTCCATATGCCGTGGGAGCAGCCCTAGAAAAGACAAAAAAATAAAATTAAATAAAAATTTTAAAAAATAAATAAAGTCTTGAGTTCTTATTAAAAAGACAATACATGCTTCATTCATGTCTTGACAATACTTGTGGATGGTGCAAGTCACCAGGTTGTGCAGGAGTTCAGTAGTCAGACATCTGCATTCTCAATCTTGTCTATGAGTTTGCACGCTTCTTTGCAGAGTATACCGGAGAAATCCATGAGCGTTCCCCTTTACTGGGCAAAATAAAAGCACAGTGGAATTCACTGGCACCCTTTGCAGCATTCATTTCTTTCTTCTCCCCTTAACAGCTACAGATATTTCTTTGCGGAATTATTTCTTTTCCCTTGGATTGGGAAAAATGAGGATGTGGGGCCTGCATAGTCGTCAACATTTTGCTACTGAGAGGGGAATCTGCCTGAGGGTGAAGCAGGTTCTTGGTTGAGAATATGAAGGAGTTTCAGGGAAGCAGATCTTGAGTAATATCTGGAGTAAAACTGGTTCGAAACCAGCCTTTGGATCTTGAGGCTATCTGTGTCTGTAGGACATGGCTGATTACTCAGAACATCTGGTCTACCCATTTCCTTAGTACTAGAGGCTCAATTTTATTTATTTTTTTTATTATTTTTATTTGAAGTATAGTTGATTTACAATATTGTGTTAGTTTCTGCTGTACAGCAAAGTGATATATATATACATATATATGTCATACACACACACATATATATACACACATTCTTTTTAAAAAATATTCTTTCCCATTATGGTTTATCATAGCACATTGACTATCGTTCTCTTGCTATACAGTAGGACCTTGTTGTTTATCCCCTCTGTGTATAAAAGCTTATATCTACTAACTCCAATCTCCCACTCCACCCCTCCCCCAACCCCCTTCCCTTGGCAACCAAAAGTCTGTTCTCCTTGCCCATGAGTCTGTTTCTGTTTCATAGGCAAGTTCATTTGTGTCATATTTTAGATTCCACATATAAGTGATATCATATGATATTTGTCTTTCTCTTTCTGACTTACTTCACTTAGTATGAGAATCTCCAATTGTATCCGTGTTGCTGCACATGGCATTATTTCATTGTTTCTTATATCTGAATAGTATTCCATTGGGTATATGTACCATGCTTTCTTTATCCATTCCTCTGTTGATGGGCATTTAGGTTGTCTCTGTGTCTTGGCTATTGTGAACAGTGCTATGAACACAGGGGCACATGTGTCTTTTGGAAATGTAGTTTTGTCCGGATATATGCCCAGGAGTGAGATTGCTGGATCATATGGTAGCTCTAACCTTAGTTTTCTGAGGAACCTCCATACTGTTTCCCATAGTGGTAGAGCCTCAATTTTACTCACATGCAGACTGGCTGTACTGCACACTCCTAGAGTTGTACTATGACGCAGCCCTCTTTAGCAGCCTCTGCACTCAGCCCAAAGACTTTGTTTCCCAGCACTTTGAGGTACGATCACGTGATTATGTCCTGACCAATGAGATGTAGGCAGAAGTGTAGGGGGAGGCTCCCAGGAAGCCAGGCTCCTATCAGGTGAATTTTTGGTTCCTTTCCTACTTCCTCTTTAAGTCTATCACTCATACTTGATGGATGGACCTTCATTAACCATTCTGGATCAGGAGGTGATTTGAGAATGGAGTCTCAAGGAAGAAAGACACAACTGGTGGATACTGGGTCCCTGATAGATGGCGAAGCCACCATGTTTGTCTCGGAGTGCCTACCTCTAGACTTCTCTCCTATGCAAAAGCGATAAACTTCCATTGCTGTTAAAGCGGTTGTGCTTTGAGGTCTCTTTAACATAGTCGAATGAATCCCATTTTACACAGTGGGCCAATACATTCTGATTTCTGCATATATCAGTTTGGATTGAATTTGAAAATGTCCTAAAAGATTCACCGCTTTCATTCTGCACCTGCCTAACAGGTCAGCTAAGGCTTCCTGTATAGAACTTAGCCATTATTCATTACTTCTATGTTTTCTTATTTTTTTCATTGACATATAGTTGATTTACAAGGTTGTGTTTGTTTCGGGTCTGCAGCAAAGTGATTCAGTGATACATATATACACATAACTATATAACCTACTATTTAAAATGTTATAATGCTTATAGAACATTCAAAGTTATTTGAACCTCACTGGCAATGCCCCTATTTTGGTGTTTGTAGGCTGAACAATGTCCCTCTGTGAAGTGTTAGGTATCCAAAGTACCACGGAGAATGAAAAATGAAGATAAGGAGATGAAAATGAAGGAGCCATCTCTTCTGATAGGGTGATTGGTTGGGAAAAGCCTTTCCGAGGAAGTTGGGATTTATGGACCATGATCTTGACCACAGGCTATAGACCACCAAGCTGTGACCCTAACGTAAGCCAGGTGGAGCTGTATGGTATCTTAAACCACTTGGGTCCTGAGAGTTTTCCAAAATTTTGAGTTGGGTTTGGGTGGTCTCTCTTGTGAGAAAGAGAACACATTGCACAAATATGAGAAACCACGGTGGGCTTGGCAGTTGGTGTAAATGCCTGAAATGCCTATGGATCACTCAGGCGAGCCTGCTTTTCTTCGAGGTGTTTTCACCTTCTGGCAAATGCTGCCAAGGTTCAGAGGTCTTGGAGTGAGCCAGCCTTTAGAAAATGATTCAAGAGGCAAGGGAAGGTGGCCTAAGCTCATCGGATCTGGGATTTAGAGGCAAGCATACTCTTTTTTTTTTGTCTTTTTGCCATTTCTAGGGCCACTCCCATGGCATATGGAGGTTCCCAGGCTAGAGGTCGAATCAGAGCTGTAGCCATAGCTACACCACACCACACTACACCACACCACAGCCATAGCAATGCAAGATCTGAGCTGCGTCTGCAACCTACACCACAGCAGGTTACGAACCAGACCCAGTATCCATGAGGACGCAGGTTCGATCCCTGGTCTCGCTCAACAGGTTAAGGATCTGGCGTTGCTGCGGCTGTGGCAAGGCCAGGAGCTGTAGCTCGGATTCTACCCCTAGCCTGGGAAACCTCCATACACCATGGGTGCGGCCCTAAAAAGAATAAATATCTTAAGTGTGGGGGACCTCCCAGGACTCTGAAAAGAGGGAAGGCATTTATTTGACTGTAAATGTCAAACCATCTGAAGAGTTTGTTCAAGAGGGAAATTTAACAAGTACAGGGCTGAGCTGTCCACACTGAGATGCTGAGAGCATGATCAAGCCTCAGACTACCTGTGCTGGCTAACGCGGACCTCCCTGGAGTGGAGTACAGTGGGAAAGGCTTCCCTGTTTGCTGTGGAAAATACACTCTTCTAGTGATCATTTTACTTTTTTTTTTAAGGGCCACACATGCAGCATATGGAGGTTTCCAGGCCAGGTGTCAGATTCGAGCTGCAGCTGCTGGCCTACCCCACAGCCTCAGCAATGCCCGATCCGAGCCGTGTCTGTGACCTACACCACAGCTCACGACAATGCTGGATCCTTAACCCACTGAGGGAGCCCAGGGATTGAACCAGAGTCCTCATGGATACAGTCAGTATTGTTACCACTGAGCTACAACAGGAATTTCATCATGGTCGTTTTTAAGTTTGTTTTTGTTAGAGAAGCCTTCGTTCAAGGTGATCCAGCTTTATATCACGATTGGACCACACAGGAAGGATGTGCTCAGCCCCCTGAAAGGAGAAACTGAGACAAAGACGAGAAAAGGTTAGGTCCACTTTAGGCCAGGGATGGGCAAATTACGGGCTGTCATTTTTGTATAGCCTGCTGCTAAGAATAGTTTTTATGTTTGGGAGAAAAAAATAGCTTTTACATTTGGACAAAAATCAAAAGAAGCACGCTTTTTTGGGTGACACATGTATATTATATAAAATTCAAATTTCAATGCCCAGAAATAGTTCCACTGGAACCCAGCCACGCCCTTTTGCTTACTTGTTCTGGCTGCTCTTGAGCCACAAATGTGGGCCTAGATGGTTGTGATGGGGACTGCAAGACCTGCAAACCTGCAAATATTTACTATCCATGCCCCCACAGAAAAGAGTTGCTGCTGCCACTGTTTGCAGCCCCATTTGAGATATTGCT
This sequence comes from Phacochoerus africanus, assembly GCF_016906955.1. NCBI lineage: Eukaryota > Metazoa > Chordata > Mammalia > Artiodactyla > Suidae > Phacochoerus > Phacochoerus africanus. Next base: position 25,767,421 of record NC_062558.1, on the reverse strand, counting down.
CCTTTTATATAACAAATTAAGTAGGGCTGACTTTATTACCCTGAAATAAAAACCATAATGAATATAATCTACCAACACACATGCTTAAAGAAAATCAGTATTATGTCTTAGGCGGCTTTTGAATTATAAAAGGAGAAATAGAAGCAAATCATTTATAATGAAATAATAGGTATTTCAATGCATGCATTTGGGCGCAGGAACTATACAACAAGACATAATAGTGCATTCAGATACTTTCGCCTAATTGTAGGAGCATGTGAATGAGATAACCATCAGCGTAGATGGACATAAATGCTTGTTATTTGTAACACAAACTCCACAACTGGTATTACGGCTGTTCTTTGACCAGAATGACAGGAACTGATGTTACTGATAGAGTAACATGGCCATTGAGAAACTGTGGCATGGAGTCCCCATTGTGGCTCGGTGGGTCAAGAATCCAACTAGTATCCACGAGAGTGTGGGTTCAATCCCTGGCCTCACTCAGTAGGTTAAGGATCTGGCATTGCCCAAGCTGAAGCATAGGTCACAGAAGCGGCTTGAATCTGGTGTTGCTGTGGTTGTGGTGTAGGCTGGCAGCTGAAGTCCCAATTTGGCCCCTAGCCTGGGAGCTTCCATTTGCTGCCAAGTTCAGCCCTGAAAACAAAGAAAGAAAGAAAGAGGGAAAGAAAGTAAGGAAGGATGGAAGGAAGGAAGGAGGGACGGAGGGAGGAAGGAAGGAAAGAAGGAAAGAGAGAACGAGAGAAAGGAAGAAAGGAAGAAAGGAAGAAAGGAAGAAAGAAGAAAGGAAGAAAGAAAGAAAGAAAGAAAGAAAGAAAGAAAGAAAGAAAGAAAGACAGACAGACAGACAGACAGACAGACTGTGGCCCATGAGGGAGGGAAGGAGGGGGATCAAAACCCAACCTTTATCCATTCGCCTATCGATGCAACATGTCTTGGCTAGTAAATAGGGCTGCTATGAACATTAGGGTGCAGGTATCTTCAGATTCTAGTTTTCTCTGGATATATGCCTCGGAGTGGGACTGAGGATCATATGGTAGTTCTATTTTTTAATTTTTAAAGGAACTTCTATCCTATTCTCCATAGTGGTTGGATATGGAATATTATTCAGCCATAAAGAAGAATAAAATAATGCCATTTGCAGCAACATGGGTGGACCTAGAGATTATCTTACTAAGTGAAGTAAGCCAGACAAAGACAAATATAATATATTGCTTATATGTGGACTCTTAAAAAAAGATACAAGTGGACTTATTTACAAAACAGAAATAGATCCATAGACATAGAAAGCAAACTTATGGTTACCAAAGGGGAAAGAAGGAGGGAAGGATAAATTAAGAGTTTTAAATTAACACATGTACACTACTATATATAAAATAGATAACAAACAAGGACCTACATTCATAATAACCTACAAGGGAAAAAAGAATCTGAAAATGAATATAACTGAATCACTGTGCTATACATGTGAAACTAATACAACATTGTAAATACATTATATTTCAATAAAAACAAACAAACAAACAAACAAAAGAACAAATCGACCCCACCAACCTTTCTCTTCAACCCATGGCCAATCTCCCAATGCCTTCCAATGTCTGGGCCCAACCAGGATCCAGGGAACAAGGCAGTCTGTTTGAGGCAATCCATTCAGGAAAAACTCAAGGGGCACAGCTCAGGGTGCAGAAGACTGGAGGGTGGGTCTAGGAAGCACGTGGAGAATGTGCAGACCACCAACTCAGAAAGTAGCATGACGGCCACCCTCAGATTCCCAAGCCCAAACTTCAACACCTTACTGTCTCATTTGAGAGCCAGTAGCTCATATGGCTAGTTAAAGTTAAATTAATTAGATTACATAAAAAATTCAGTTCCTTGGGGATACTAGTCACCTTTCCAGAACTCAATAACAACATGTGGCCATGGCCGCCATATTGGATATTTCTGATTACAGAATATTTATGTCATCTCAGAAAATTCTATTGGATGGTATTTATTGTCCAATCAGATAATGGGTCTGATAAAAGGTTTCATGAAACAGACCAGAGGACTAGATACAAAGTCAAAAGTTCCAAATGAGCAAGGCAAAGGGCACAGACAAAGCACTCTTCCCCAAGGTCCATGGCAGCCTAGGACCATCCTACCAGCGGTGAGGCAAGCTCTTGGGTGCCTGGGTGGCTTTTGAGTTCTGCTGAGGAATCATGCTGATCTTCAGGAGTTGGCTGCTTGCCTACTTTTTCTTGATGGCCATGAATTTGGTTAGGCTTTCATTTACTTTCACTACATTTTTAGCCATGTGCTGAATGACCTCCAGTTCTTCATTCTCTATGTATCCAGAGTAGGAGCTGTGTTAAGCTATCTCTCCCAGGAGTTCCCGTTGTGGCTCAGCAGGTTAAGAGCCCAACACAGTGTTCATGAAGATGTGGGTTCAATCCCTGGCCTCACTCAGTGGGTTAAGGATCTGGTGTTGCCTTAAGCTACAGCATAAGTCGCAGAGGTAGCTCAGAACTGGTGTTGCCATGGCTGTGGCGTAGGCTTCAGCTGAAGCTCCAATTCAACCCCTAGCCTGGGATTCCATATGCTGCAGGTGAGGCCATAAAAACAGAAGGAAAACACATTCCTTGTCCTATCTATAAGCAGGTTCTGGTGGCTCTATTTAGAAAGGACATCCTTTTTTCTTCTACATTGCCATCATCCTAGTCCAAGTTCTCATCCCTTTCCCCCTGGACCATTAAAGTAGCCCCCAATGTGATCTTTCCATTTCCATTGTGAGCCACTCCCCAAAATCTGTTCCCCTCCAAAATGGATTCCTTCCTTGGGGTTCAGAGCGGTATTTCAAAGTAAATCATGAATCAAAGGAGATTTAGAAATCTTACTGCACACAATATGGCAGGCAAGGGTCTACCTCATCCAGTGCCTGCCTGCTCTTACCTCATCCCCCCATCTTACTATTTCCCCAGCATCACTGGACCTTCTCCCTTCTAAAGCACACCGAGCTGGCCCTGCTTTAGGCCTCTGGCATCCACCTTCCCTTTGTCCAGAAAGCCAGCGCATCTCAGATCTCTCCACATGGGATCCTTCTTGACATTTGGCTCAGTGCAAATGTCACCTCAGCAGAGACAACCCAGTCTCAAAGAGTTCACCCAGCTGGTCCTTCTTCTCAACATCCTATTTCCTTCCAAACATAGACCAACTTCAAATTCATCATGCTCAATTATTTATTTATTTATTACTTATTTACCAGCCACCTCCTCTGAGTGGGATGAGAGCTCTGTTACACAAAAGCATGTAAGGGGAACTCAGAAAAATGTCTCGTAAAAGGGCTGCCTCATTGTAGTGTCTACAGAATGAGTTACATCACTAGAACTTGTTTCACCGAGAGCGACCTGTTGTACCATCACTGGTAATAACCACACAATGAACCACAATAGCAATAAGTCTCCTGACCTGTTTAAGTGTCGTGTACCTTTAAAAGCACTGAGGAGCAGCGCTGCTGTCTCATTATAAATCACCTCTGGAGAGAACAGCTCATTAGGGAACATCAAAGACAGCCGAGTGGGCTGAAAAAGAAAAGGCAGTGGCTTTGTACGTAATAAATAATTCATTTTCGGATGACTTTTCCTATTTCAGGAAGACTTCTCAATTTCAGATTTTCACGAGCGTGCTTTCTGGCATTTGCATTTCCCAAAGATCTTTTTGCCTCTCTAGGTGATCAACAGCCTTAATTCTGTTTTCACTTAGGAGGGTTGGTACAGTGGACTGATTGCAAGCATGGACTCTGGAGCCCATCTATCTTGAAGCTGATTCCAGCTCAGCTTCTCAGCTGAATCACTTGGGGCCGTTCTTTAAAGACAGTGTGCTTTCAACCCACCTGTGAAATGGGGATAAGAGTCATACCAATGTCCGCGGGCCTCTGTTAAAATGGAACGGGATAGTATCTATAAGGAGGGACCTAGAGCCATACCTGGTACGTAATAAAGTCAGTATGGTGTCTTTGCTACAGATGCTCTTTAGGGGGGCCGCGGCCACTCGGCAGATGCATAAGGCAAGACTGCGTCTCGGAGCAGAGATTTTTCTCAAGGGCTGTTGGAGCATCTTAATTTGCACTTGGTTGAGACAGTATAAAAATGAAAGCAGTAGTGTGCTATCCAATGTGACTGCATTTTCAAAAAGTCTGAGTGCAAAACAACAGAGGGTAGCTGGCATATTAATTAACAGCCTGACACGGGGAAAGGATATCGAAGAAAGTCAAATAAAAAAGAGTCCAGAGTCTTCCAGCAGAAATGATCCCAACCTGATAAATCAACCATACTTCAATAAAACTTGAAAAAATGAAGAAAAAAAAAAGAGTCAAGAGTTTGCTTTTATGTCAAAAACCAAAAGAAATTTCATTCTGGGAGCCAGGAAAGATGACTTCCTTCCACAATTTGGGGGTCTTTTCTCAAGTTCTGATCTTGGAAGGGGACCGTCATGGAACATGACCTGTGCTAATGACACAATGGATGGGGCATGAAGCAGCCTGGGTGACTTAGCTTCACAGACACAGCTGTATGCATTCCAGTGGGTGATAATACTGTTCTCCGGGCTTCTCCTGTGGGTGTCACCATGCCTTCTGCTGTCTGTACAAAGATGAAGGGGACATGGTTTGATGACAATCGCAGTGTTGGGAGCTGATAAGCAAGGCAAGATGAGTGTGCCAGGAGATTAAGACCCAAAGGTTCTAAATATTTGGGGAAGGTGCGGTGGATGAACAGGAACCTTCACTTCATTTAAGAAGAGAAAATGTATTCCATCAAGGAAAGTGTATTTAAGAGGCATTTATTTCATCAGAAGTTTCACAATAGCAAATTATATGGTTATGAAAATGTGGATGAGTTTTGTCTCTGACGTTTACAGAAATGGAACATCTACTGAATACTAGACTTAGGGGAACATGTCCGGATCTGTAAGATTTAAGAAGATGCAAATGAGACAAGGAGGGAAGAGATTATTTGATGATTGCTTTCTTGACATCCCAAGAATTAGAGATGAAAGAACTTAGGATTTGGTCAAGTAAGGGAAGGATCTGGCGAATTCTAAACTGTTGGGCTCAGACCTGCCATTGTCTGTGTTAGAGGAGCCACTAACTCAAGATCATGACAAGAAGGCTTTTGAGTTGGACATAAATGGTAAGTCAGCAGTGGTGCCACAGAGTCGAGGAGTAGATCTTGGAGATCAGAAGGATCCGAATCAAACAACAAGAATAGGGTTCAAATAATAAGATGACAGAAGGAAGGACCTGGAAAGTCCATAAAGAGACATCCTGAGCTGAGATCTTCCTATGCCATCTTGGGTACAGCTCTGGCCCATTTTGGCTTCCAGTGGTGTTGATCTCAACCAGCAAAAAATAACTCAAAATGGTCTGAATCTCTCAACTTGACTGCGGGCAAGGAAATCACTGGGAAGACAGAACAGAAGGGTCAAGGAGAATTGCATTTGGCTGTGAAGATCCAGGAGGACTCCCTGGAGGAGGTGGCACAAGATAGGGGCTCTACAGAGAATTCTCAGCAGGATCTGTGCTCCCGTCAGTGTCGGGTGAAGAGAGGCTTGAAATATATCAAATGGCACTTGACAAAGAGCACATGGCACATCAAACTCTTTGATTTTGATTAAATACAGTGTGAGTGCTTTCTCAAGCATCTGCTGGACTGGGTCTGGCAGACACTTCTATACTGTTCTTTTTTATTTTTATTTTTTGCCCTTTTTTAGGGCCACACCCATGGCATATGGAAGTTCCCAGGCTAGGGGTCAAATCGGAGCCTCAGTCACCGGCCTATGCCACAGCCACATGGGATCAGAGCCACATCTGCAACCTACAGCACAGCTTGCAAGGCCAGGGACAGAACCCACATCCTCATGGACACTAGTTGGGTTCTTAACCCGCTGAGCCACAATTGGAACTCCCACTTCTGTACTCTTATGTGACCTTATGTCAATACCATGACATGTCACCATCACCAAGTCACTTTAGGATGAGAGACACAGCAAAATGAGGAACTGCTCAGAAACCTAATACCAGAGGAGAGCGTATCCTTATAGTCCATGGCAGAGCTGGGTCAGTCCAGTCCATCTCACCCTTAGAACAGTAGCCACTGTTCTGGTACCCAATGGCCATGGGTACCAGAAACGAATGAAACGAATGAAAACGACGTTTGTTTTATTTTAAGATAAAGAGCACACTTTCATATGTTTTAAAGCTGCTACGGCACTCAAACTGATGAACATCAGTATCATCATCTTTGAATCCTGGAGGAAACTTAAAGCACTGTTTACGCCAAAATTCAGGAGGCAGGAAGGAGAGAAGAATGATGAAGAGCCTTGAGACACTGGGGGCTCCCCCCACCCCAGAAGGAGGTGTTCCGACTCTTCTAGGAAATGCAAACACAGCTCCCAGAATCTGACACTGGCATGCAGTTACAGATATGCACTGATTAGATTAATGGTAATGCTTATTTAATAACCTTTGCCTCAGAATTTTCTCCCGAAGGACGAAAAAAAATTGATTTACCTATGAGATACTAAGGTATCATTTTCCGAACAGAAAAAAAAAGAATAATGTAATAAAAATCATAGAGATACACGAACAGATTAAAAAAGAGAGAGAGAGATGTCAGGAAAAAATATGCAAAATATTGAGGAAGAAATCAATGTCTTTTGGAAAACTAGCTTTGAATGGAAGTGTTTAAACGCATCTCATTTCAAATCTTTCCTGGGGGTGGAATTCTACATCCCACAAAGAATGGAGGGAACAGGTGTGTCCCTCCAAGTTGATCTCAAATCCTTAATAAGAGTATAAGGAATCACAGCTGCATTTACTTTTAGCATTATTTTCTGAAGATTATAGGCCTACCTATTCAAATGTGCCGTGTATGCGTATTTCATATTTCATTTTAGAAGAACACATAGAACAAACATGTTTTTTTCCTCTTGGTTATAATTAGGGGGAGAGGGAATTCCTGTTGTGATGCAGTGGAATCAAATCCTATTAGTATCCATGAGGATGTGGGTTTGATCCCTGGCCTTGCTCAGTGAGTTAAGGATCCAGTGATGTTGTGAGCTGTGGTGTCAACTGCAGCTCCAGTTCCACCTCTAGCCTGGGAACGTCCATATGGCATGAGTGCAGCCCTAAAAAGCAAAAAATAAGTAAATTAATCAATCAATCAATCAATCAATCAATCAATAGGAATTCCTGTAGTTGTGCAGCGGAAATGAATCTGAGTAGGAACCATGAGGTTGCGGGCTTGATCCCTGGCCTTGCTCAGTGGGTTAAGGATCTGGTGTTGCCGTGAGCTGTGGTGGAGGTCGCAGACTCGGCTCGGATCTGGCGTTGCTGTGGCTGTGGTGTAGACCAGCAGCAACAGCTGTGATTAGACCCCTAGCCTGGGAACCTCCATATGCTGTGGGTGCAGCCCTAAAAAAGAGACAAAAGACAAAATAATAATGCTAATAATTAGGGGGAGAGGAAGGGCTTCCATTTTGGAAAGGACCAATAGATCCGACTACATTAAAATTAAACAAATATCCCCAAACTTCTGCATGCTAAAATATACGATCAGTGACATCCAAGGGCAGATGTTAAGTTGGGGAGAATGTACTAGCTGTATGTCAGTCAAAATGCTAGTGTCAACACATGAAAATAGAAAGCAGAAGGTGGTTTCCAAGGGCTGGGAGGAGGGGAGAGGGCAACAGTGTTCAGTGGATATAGTTTCAGGGTTGCCAGATAAAAACAGCTGAAGCCCTGTTGCACAACAATGTTAACATATTTAACTCTAATACACTGTACAGGTAAAAGTGATCAAGACAGCACATTTGATGTTACAGGGTTTTTTTACCCACAATAAAAAGCATTTTAAGACAAAGTAAGACGTTGCCCTTCCAATAGGAAAAAAACAAAACAAAAAAAAAAAACCACCAACAACAAAAAAACAGGCTAAGAACAAATGTTTAAGAAGGCCATTTAGAACAAGGTAAACAAAAAAGGGCAAGTCAAATCAACCCAGATAACATTTTGGCTTAAACTGTCTCTTCTTTTCATGTTAATATTCTGGGTTGGTGAAGTTGCAGGGAAATGGGTATCATTATACACAGCGGGTAGAAGAGTAAATTGGTTCAACTTTCTGGAAGGCAGTTTGGTGACTTATCAAAAAAATGTGACAGTGTTACAAGTGCTTTGATTCACAGCCTTTGATTCACATTTATCTCTAAAGATTTCTCTTGGGGAGTTCATCAGAGATGTGTGCAAAGGTTGGAGGGGAGGGGCAACCATGTCAACCCTGGGCTCTTTTATTGCAGGGAGTCTTAAACATGTAAAGTTTGTGTGGGGGTGTCAGGAAGACATATGGGCATTTGGGGGTTGGGTCCAAAACTAGGACTCATCTTTTTTCTCCCATCTTTGCTTCACACCTATATCTAATGTGTTGAAAAGTCCTATCACCTACCCACTATGATGACACCTGTATCTAATGCACTGAGAAACCCTATCACCTATATGCTATGACGTATCTTAAGATGACCTATCTCTCCATTTCTCCACTGGGATTATGGTGGTCCCCTGCGCTGGTCCAGGTTAGCCTTGGTGTTCCCCCATACGTGTTCACTCCTTCCTTCTTCCACCACAACATGTCTATAGCAGAATACATGGCCTCCTGGGATAAAGCTTGCTATCCCAGCTTCCCTTGCAGCTAGACTAGACGTGGTCATTCTGCTGAGTTCCTGGGCTGATGGGATGGGAGCCGAGGAGTGGATTCAGAGAAAGGCCATGCCCTGCATGGAGATGAGCACACCTTCCCACTGCACCCTTGTCCTACTGCTGTTGGCTGCCACAATATTTATGGTTATTATTAATTCGGGGCCATGAAGATGAGCTTAGGATCTTTAGGGTCTCTTGGCAACAAGACAAAAGGATGTCTTACCCCCAGAGCCACCCAATAAGGCTACTCACATTTAGAGAGGAGATAAGCAGATGCCAAGCTTCTTAGGTCAGGGTTATTTACAGCAGCGCGAGTACAATCCCTCACCTTCCCCAATGCCCCCTCACCCTCCCAAATCCACTCTCAGCAGTCAACCTGAGTGCTCTTCTAAAAGGAGACATCAGTGCAGTGGGGACCATGCTGAAAGCCTTCCAGAGCCTCCCCATCACACATAAAGATCCAACTCCTCCACACCAGGTTACAAGCCCCCAAGCGACCCTGATTACAGCTTGAGTATTCTCTCCTCATGGCCTCATCATGGTCCATGTGACCTGGCCTTCCTACTGCCTCATTAACATTGCAAGAATGTGTAACATAAGGAATTCCCGTTGTGACTCAGAAGGTTAAGAACCTGATGTAGGAGATCCCACTGTGGTGCAACATGACTGGCAGCATCTTGGGAGTGGTGGTACATGGATCCAATCCCTGGCCTGGCACAGTGGGTTAAGGATCCAGTGTTGCTGCAGCTGTAGCTTAGTTCTCAGCTTGGCTCGGTTCTGATCCCTGGCCTGGGAACTCCATAGGCCAAAAAAAGAACCCGACATAGTGTCTGTGAGGATGTGGGTTTGATCCCTGGCCTCAGTCGGTGGGTGAAGGATCTGGGGTGGATGTAGCTGCGGTGTAGGCCTGTAGCTGCAGCTCTAATTCGACCCCTAGCTTGGGAATTTTCATATGCCACAGGTTCAGCCTTAAAAAGAAAAAAAAAAAAGAATGTGTAACATAAATGAGTAGATACACAGATGCCTTGATATCAGAGCTCTTAGAACATCTCTCAATGGCTGTATAGGGAACAAAACCAAAACAGAAATGAAATGGCAAAAGGTCTATTTCAAGAAGGCAACTCCCTTAAAAATGACAAAAATTCTTTTACCCATCAAGTCAAAGGTGAAATAAAATGACTTTCTCTGGAAAAGGGACCCAGAGCATTCCAGATACAAAAGACCAGAGGTTGGGACTCTAAAGACTTTACTCTTAGTTCCAGAGAGGATTAGTAAAAACTCATTGGACCAAATGTGTTTTAACGCAATTCATTCATTTAGGTTCAAGGGTCAGCGAGCATCCCCTTATGTTCAGAGCAGCACTATTCACAATAGCCAAGACATGGAAGTAACCTAAGTGTCCATCAACAGAGGAATGGATAAAGAGTATGTGGTGCAAATATACAATGGAATATTACTCAGCCATAAAAGAGAATGAACACCATTTGCAGCAACATGGGTTCTATAAAATACAGTTAACAAATGAATATAATAAAAAAAGAAGCAGACTCACAGGACCCCCCCACACACACACAACTTACCTGTGGGGAGAGGTAGGGGATGGGCAATATAGGGGTGGGAGCGGGAGGAACAAAGTATTGGGTGTAAGATAAGCTCAAGGATGTAGTATACAACACGGGGACTATTTTGTAATGACTGTAAATGGAAAGCAAACTTTAAAATTGTATTTTAAAACAAGAGACAACCTACAGAATGGGAGAAAATAGTTTCAAATGATGCAATGGACAAGGGCTTAATCTCTAGGATATACAAGCAACTTATACAATGCGACAGCAAAAAAGCCAACCACCCAATGGAAAAATGTGCAAAAGATCTGAATACACCATTCTCCAAGGAAGATATACAGATGGCCAACAAGCACATGAAAAAATGCTCAACATCTCTGATTATTAGAGAAATGCAAATCAAAACTACCATGAGATAACCACCTCATACCAGTCAGAATGGCCATCATTAATAAATCCACAAATAACAAGTGCTGGAGGGGCTGTGGAGAAAAGGGAACCCTCCTGCACTGTTTGTTGGTGGGAATGTAAGCTGGTACAGCCACTATGGAGAACAGTATGGAGGTACCTTAGAAATCTAAACATAGAACTACCATATGACCCAGCAGTCCCACTCTTGGGCATATATCCAGACAAAACCTTCCTTAAAAAAGACACATGCACCCGCATGTTCATTGCAGCACTATTCACAATAGCCAAGACATGGAAACGACCTACATGTCCATCGACAGTCCATTGGATTAGGAAGATGTGGTATATATACACAATGGAATACTACTTATCCTTAAAAAAGAACAAAATAATGCCATTTGCAGCAACATGGATGGAACTAGAGACTCTCATACTGAGTAAAATAAGTCAGAAAGAGAAAGATAAATACCATATGATATCACTTATAACTGGAATCTAATATACAGCGCAAATGAACCTTTCCACAGAAAAGAAAATCATGGACTTGGAGAATAGACTAGTGGCTGCCCAGGGGGAGAGGGAGGGATCGGGAGCTTGGGGTTAACAGATACAAACTATTGCTCTTGGAATGGATTTTCAATGAGATCCTGCTGTGTAGCATTGAGAACTATGTTTAGATACTCACATTACAACACAACAATGGGAGGAAAAAGTACGTATACATGTGTGTGTAACTTGGTCCCCATGCTGTACAGTGGAAAAAAAATAAATTTAAAAAACGAACAACAACGACAACAACAAAAAATCAGTGAGTACCGATGCAGTGCCTAGCACTCTTCTTATCTCGGAAAAATGGGGGCCTGGATGATTCTCTTTCATGAAAGAATTTACAGCATAATTGCCAGGTATTGTTTATCCTTTGCATTCAGTAATTACGTAATCGTAATAGAAGCTCTTATATTTGACTGTACTGGGCACTCTTACAAGCCCTCTTGAATTCTCATTGTATCCTTACATCAACCTTATAAGTATTACACCCTTTATAGATGAGGAAACCGAGGCATGGTGAAATTAATAGGGGAAACTAAGATATAGGTATGTGATTTTTGCCTCCTAGGAGGTTCATAAAGACTAATATAGAATGGAAAACACTCAAGGGCCGCGATCAGGGACCTCTCTGAGCTGGGATGTGTTTCCTCAAGTGAAAATGGAGAAGGATTGTTGCAAATACTGCTCTCTGCCTTGCAATATCTAATCTCCTGCTTCCGTGTAACAGAACAATGCGCCATGCTAAAGAAAAAGCCAGATCTATCAGTTTTTCTTCCAACTAAGTATAGCCACATGTCCGAGTCCTTGCCAATTGGACAGAACCAGAAATATTATGTTGGATTCTTGTAAAGACCTCTTGAAAGGGAAAAGGAATGAACCCAGTTTGATCTTCTGCATCTGCTACTTTTTCTGGGCTTCAGAATGTGGATATGCTGGGTGGCATTCCAGCAGCCACCTTGGACCAGGAGGTAACCAGGAGGATGGAATCCATGCCCTGGACTGCTGAAGCGGTGATAACGATGGTGCTGAGTCTCAGATAGCAAGGGGCACCATACCAGCCCTAGACCACCAACTTTGGGGTTCTTTTACATGAAAGAAGAAGAAACACACTTGTGTTAAAGTCACTATTGGCTGCGGGAGGGTGGAGTGAGTGGAGAAGGCACTTTTGCTTTTAGCCAAATGCAACTCCTAACTGATAAGAGCATCTACTAGGTCTCAGCAGAGATTCTTTGTAGCTCCCCTATTATGCACTCTCTACATTACATGTATCATAGAAAGATGATGTGTCATAGTCCGAAAGGTGATGTAAGGAGATAATGACGGGGTTTGGAACAGGTAACAGGCGCTCAGGGACAGACAAGGCAGGAGAGATCCTGAGTGCCAGAAACCAAACAGACCAACACTGAGCTAAGCCAACAGAAGCCGCCCAGTGTTTTGCTAAAAGCTCATCAGACTAAAGGTGCTGAAAAGGACACATTCAAATAATTACTTATTCCAGACAAGTGGTCCTGCCATCCCCAGTAATAGAAACACTAACAGCCTAAACGAAGGTGTGCTCCTGTCACCCATGAAATAATGTACCAGGGGAGGCTCCATGCTTTTAAATAAAAGAAAGAGTTAATAAGAGCCCTGATCAACTGCAGGACCCCAGCACCTTTACATTTCCTAATGAACAGCATAATAACTAACTTCTGTTCACTAGGCAACAGTCTGTGTTGCCTTGTATTGAAAGATTGATTCCTTATGTCCTTTTACCACCTCGTAATCACATTTGTCAATAGTTCCTAATAGATGGTGAAGGGGAGACACCAGGCTGTCAACGGATAGGTCAACCCATCCTTCACTCTGGGCAGAAAAAGTACTTTTGCAACAGGAGAAATCTCAAATTCCTGTCAGCCAACTCAAAGGCTCAAGCATTTGCATTGTGAAAATTCACATGAAGAAAATACATTACTCTTTTGTAGAGAGACCACGGGGGTTGGGAGGGGGGGGGGAGGCGGAGCTAGACAGGGCCTTGGCGTGTTTTCAGTGAACCTAGGTGATTAGTCTTCCCAGGCAAAGTATTCTGCTGCTTAGCAACCAGGAGGCGGCTCCTTTTGAGGATGAAAACCCATCTCTGTTTCACAAATCCCGGGAAACACATGCACAGACTTAAAGTCCTAAATCTTTTAGATGACAAGTTATATAAATAGATGGCCTATGAATAGATTATAGTTAACTCTTTCCTAAATAGGTTTGATTTTTTTTTTTTTTAATTAGCTCCAAAAGGAACAAGCTGATGTTTCACGTTAAAAACACATTGATGGCTTTTCTTGAATCAGTACCTCTTTAAGAATTCAGAATCTGGCTAGGCTTTCCTGCATGGCAAACATTGGCTGGTGCCTTTTCACTGGGGAAGTGTTTGTCAAGTCACATTTCACCCATATACTTGATTTGTTTTGGTCTCTGCCAGTGTATGTATTTGACATCCTTGAATAGTCTCCCGTGTGTCATACAAACACTGTGATTAAACTGTCAGCACTTTTCACATAGTAGAAGACCCAAATCTAATGCCTGGATTTGGATTATTTTCTAAACAATATCTTAAGAATAAAGGCTATTTAGAAAATAATGTCTTTATTTAATTATATTTTTATGCTAAAGATATTATTTTAAAAACTTTTTTTTTAAATTTAAGAATTGGCAATTTGCAGGAACTTCATGGTTCTGGGCTCACTGGCATTTCCCCACCATGTTTGGGTCATGGGTCATGGTGTGGTGCCTTGCCTTTGCCTAAGGTCTGTATTAACAGCCCAGGGCAGGGACATTCTTACCATGGCCAGTGGGACGATACCAATCAGGTCCTTTTGGCTCACGTAGATCTTGGATACGCCCAAGTCAGATGTGATTCCTCCTGGATATTCAACCTGCCAGGTGACAAGCTGTGTGGCTGGTGGGTCACTGGGCTCTTCAATTTCTACATCGATCTGCATGACTTCATAGGAGGAGCCATCCACCCTGCAGAGAAAGAGGGAACAGCTTTGAGGACTCAGGGGGGTGTGCACAGCAGGTAACTGACTATTTCACATGTGTGTTCTCGTCATCCCTATGAAGAGCTTGTCAGAGACGCGATCCCCAATGTCCATCTACAGAGGACTGGATAAAGAAGACGTGGTACATACATACAGTGAAATATTACTCAGCCACAAAAAGAACAGAATAATGCAATTGGCAGCGACATGGATGGACCTAGAGATTCTCAAACTAAGTGGAGTCAGAGAAAGACAAACATCATATGATATCACTTATATGTGGAATCTAAAAACAATGATACAAATAAACTTATTTACAAAATAAAAATAGTCTCACAGACATAGAAAACGAACATGTGGTTACCAAAGGGGAAAGGGGGTGGGGAGAGATAAATTAGGAGTTTGAGGTTAACAGATACACACTACTATATGTAAAATAGATAAACAACAAGGATTTACTAGGATTTACTGTATAGCACAGGGAACTATACTCATTATCTTGTAAAAACTATAATGGAAAATACTATCTATATCTATACCTATCTATCCATCTATCTATCAACTGAATCACTTTGCTGTATGCCTGAAACTATCATGACCTTGTAAATCAACTATGCTTTGATTTTTAAAAACAAAGAAAAGACATAGAACATGATGGAAGATAGTATGAGAAAAAGAATACACATACACACACACACACACACACATACACACACACACACACATATGTGTACACCTGGGTCACTATGCTATATGGCAGAAACTGGCACAACATTGTAGATCAATTATACTTTTATTTTGGAGTTCCCATGGTGGCTCAGCAGGTTAAGAACCACCTAATATCCATGAGGATGTGGGTTCAATCCCTGGCCTCACTCAGTGGGTTAAGGATCTGGAGTGCCCCAAGCTGTGCCATTGCTATGGCTGCAGTGCAGGACGGCAGCTGCAGCTCTGATTCAACCCCTAGCCACAGGTGCAGCTGCTAAAAAAAAAAAAAAAAAACCAAACCCCAAAAACTATAATTTAAAAAATTACATTAAATTTAAAAAAAGAAAAGAAAAGAAACGCCATCTCCAGAGAATAAACTACCTTTAACAAGATTCTCAGCCTTGGCTTGGCCATGAACACCGTCACTCACGCTTCTCAACTCCTGTTTTTTGTGAGCTGCTGAGAGTCCCCAGGACAGATGTTTGTGGATAATTACGGGAAATGGTGATTGAATTTCCTAAATGCTTTCTTCCCTGTGCTCCATCTAGGAGGATAGGCTTCTTTCCTTCCCTCCCAGAAATCTCTATGCTGCCTGTATTGGACTTTCCAAAGCCACAGTCTATTCAAGTCAGGTGCACAGGATTTTAAAGGTGTCTGAGGGTGAGGTGGCTTTTTTATGGGGGGGGGGCAGGGGTGACACAGAATTGCAGAGAATCCTAGGTGAGGCACGAACAGGAGAGTGGGTCATGGGATCCACACTGATGAGCAAGGGGAAGTAGTCAGATGTTATTTGGAAACTGGAGTGATTATGAAAATTATTAATTTTTAGATATTCTGGGTTTTCTATAAACATGTATCTGGAAATAAAGCCAAGTTAGAGTACCAGGATGATTAAAAAAAAATTTTTTCCCCAGGCTAAGAGTCAAATTGGAGCTGCAGCTGCCAGCCTACGCCACAGCCACAGCAATGTGGGATCCAAGCTGCATCTGTGTGACCTATGCTGCAGCTTGCAGCTACTCCAGATCTTTAACCCACTGAGCGAGGCCAGGGATTGAACCCACATCCTCACAGACACTATGTCAGGTTCTTAACATGCTGAGCCACATCAGGAACTCTCTCAGGATGATTTTTGCAGCTAATTTTGTTTGCTTAATTTCCTGGCTATCTCTTTTTCTTTTTCTTCGTCAGCTATTATAAAATGTCTGTTCTTCTCAGTGAAAGGTGAGGAGTTCCCATTGTTGCTCAGCAGGTTACGAACCTGATACAGTATCCATGAGGATATGAGTTCTATCCCTGGCCTCACGTAGTGGGTTAAGGATCCGGTGTTGCTGTGGCTGTGGTGTAGGCCAGCAGCTCCAATTCGACCCCTAATCCGGGAACTTCTATAAGCTGCCGGTGCAACAGTAAAAAGAAAAGGAGAAAAAGGGACAGGTGAAAAAAAGACAGGTGTCATGTCAGCCAGTCCCTGAGGGAAGAAGTAAGGAACTGAAGGTGAGGCAGGGAGGAGAGAGATTTTCTAACCCTTGGTGACCAAAGCAACTTCTGCCTATCACATCCATCTCTAGAGATCTGAATTTCACATTGTTGAAATCATCTCTGACTCTGGCATTTAGGAGGATAAGGCTTGGCCTTTTTCTGTATGACAAAGCTATTGAAATATCTTTATCATACCATCAAACCCAAGGAAATTTATTGATCAGACGCTCAGAGATAAACGGTGGGGATCTCGAGGAGCTTCTTTCTTTTTTCGTAAAAAAAAAAAAATACTGACATACAGCTGACAACAATATTGAGTTAGCTTCAGTTGTACAGCAAAGTGATTCAGATATTAGATTTTTCAGAATCTTTCAGATACTTTTCCCTTGTAGGTTATTACAAGGTATCTAAAATAGTTCCCTGGGCTCTACAGTAGATCTTTGTTGGTTGTCTACTACTCGGAGATCCATTTATTTATTTATTTATTTTCCTTTTTAGTGCTGCACCAGTGGCATATGAGATTTCTCAGGCCAGGGGCTGAATCAGAGCTGTATCTGCTGGTCTACACTGCAGCCACAGCAGCACCAGATCCAAGCCGCGTCTGTGACCTACATCACAGCTCATGGCAATGCTGGATCCTTAACCCACTGAATGGGGCCAGGGATCGAACCCACAACCTTGTGGTTCCTAGTTGGGTTCATTAACTGCTGAGCCACGAAGGGAAACTCTGGGAGATTCCTTCTTAAAGTAAGGGACGAAGCGGAATACTAGCATGTCAGGGGTGACCAGAGTCAAAGGAGGAAGGGAGGGAAGAAGGGAAGGGGAAGGGAAGGAGGAAGAAAGGGAGGGAGAAAGGAAACAGGAAGAGGAGAAAGAGAAGGAGCAAGAGGAGGAAGGCAAGAAACAGAGGAGGAAAGTGAGAACAGCCCAAAGAGGGAAGCCCAGGTGACAGAGGTTATGCCTCTGCACAAGCTGCAACCTCTTGCACAGAACAGGAGTAGCTACACTGGGCTGTGACCCATGACTAGAACAAAATGGAGAAACAGCAGTTGTGATAAGAACTGGAAACAGAATCATGTCAGTGCCTGTGGACTGATCCACTCTCTGAGCTTCCTTTTCCTAAGACACATGCTGTTGTCTTTTTGGAATTTGGAACTGGGGTTTCCACAATTTAGAAAACTTGAGCTTGAGATGCTAGAATGCATCTTTGCCTTTGTATATTTTAAACATTATTTTATTGAAGCATAGTTGATTTAAAGTGTTGTGTTCATTTCTGCTGTATAGCAAAGTGATTCAGTTATACATATATTTCATTTTCTTTTCCATTGTGGTTTATCACAGGATACTGAATAGAGTTCCCTGTAGGACCTTGTTGTTAATCCACCCTATATATAATAGTTTGTATCCGCTAATCACAAACTCCCAATCCATTCCTCTCCCCCTTCCCCTTGGCAACAAGAAGTCTGTTCTCTGTGTTTGTGAGTCTGTTTCTGTTTCACAGATAAATTCATTTGTGTCATATTTTAGATTCCACATAGAAGTGACATCTATCATATGATATTTGTCTTTGGCTTATTTAACTTAGTATGATCATCTCTAGGTCCATGCATGTGGCTACAAATGGCATTATTTCATTCCTTTTTATGGCTGAGTAGTATTCCACTGTATATATGTACCACATCCTCTTTATCCATTCTTCTGTGGGTGAACACTTAGGTTGTTTCCATGTGTTGGCTGTTGTGAATAGTTCTGGTATGAACAGTAGGGTGCATGTATCTTTCTGAATTAGAGTTTTATCTGGATAGATACCCAGGAGTGGGATTGCTGGATCATATGGCAATTCCATTTTAGCTTTTTGAGGACCTCCATACTGTTTTCCATTTTGTTTTTATATTTGGGATTTGCAAGAATTTTGTTATTACTTTCTCATTCATAAAATGGGATCATCCTTCTTTTGGCTGTCCTGAGACTTGCCTTCTATGTTAAGTCACAAGGAAAGGGAGATTGACAGAATAGCACTGGTAAATGCTGAATTCAGAAATTCAGCACTACAATGGAGGTGTCTGGGAATCCCTTCAGAGCTGTAATTCCTCACCTGCAGTTACATGACCCTACTCCATACCTTACACCATTCTCTATGCCCATTTCCTTGCAGATGCCAGAACCGCAAGCAAACTGAACAACCATGGTTTCACCAGGATATAGGACTTTTTGAATGCCCACATTCCCACATTGTACTTATGGAGCTCACGTTATCAGAAACACTTTTATAAACATCTCTCCATCTATTCACATTCTTCCCATTCTGCAAGATCTCCCTATAACAACATCAGCAATGACTTTTTAAGTGCTCTATTTACTTCATCTAATTTACTCCTTCAATAACCTTACATAGTTGTCCATTTACATGTGATCTCTTTTCCCTTAGATCCCTTGCCTGGCCAAGATGTAAAGGAAACACAGTCTCCTTTGAGCTGATTTTCCTCTTTGATGTGCTGATGAAAACCCTCTAAATTGGGAATTCTTCACCTCTTGGTCACAGCCAACTTTAGGAAGGTTGTGTATCCTAAAATTGTGTTTTTCTTGGGCTTCTCAAGATTTCTGATGCAGGAATTCCCCTTGTGGCTCACTGGAAATGAACCCAACTAGTCTCCATGAGGATGCAGGTTCGATCCCTGGCCTCGCTCAGTGGTTTAAGCATCGGACTTGCCATGAGCTGTGGTGTGGGCTGCACATACAGCTTGGATCTGGCATTGCTGTGGCTGTGTGGTGTAGGCTGACAGCTGCAGCTTCGCTATGACACCTATCCTAGAACATGCTGTACCTGCAGCCCTAAAAAGAAAAAAAAAATCTGATACAGTAGAGTGCGACCATGTTCCTAGCAGTTTCCTCTGTAAATTCTGCATATGGTGATCTAACTTTGGAATAGCTCATCCTGTGTGTCTTGGCGAGTTAGTGGAAATTTGGATTTTAATACCTTTTTGTAAATATTTAGCACTTGAGAGCTTCCAGAACTCTTGCATGTTTGGCAATATTTATCACTTCTTCATGTTTAACTGGAAAGCCATGGACTGTACCTTTGAAAGTTTGAGAGTCAGCATATTAGACTAAAAAGAGTAGCCATGCTTATCTGGTTCCAAGTGTGCCCAGCGCAGAGGGTAACATCTGGTATTCATCAGAAGGGAATCTACTAGGTTATAGGAGATAAATACAGTAGCCTAAATAGAAATTTATAAAATACATCTACATATTTGTACTCCACCTTGCCCAGGCATTAGAATTGCCTGGAGGAATTTTACAAATAACACCAATTAACAGGCACCATTCACACAGATTTCTGATTGTTCCTGACTGGGGCCAGGCACTTGTTTTTTCTATGTCTATCTGTCTTTCTTCTTCCTTCCTTTCTTCTTTCTTTCCTTCTTTCTTTTCTTTCTTTCTTCCTCTCTCCCTTTCTTTCTTTTTTCTTTCTTTCTCTCTTCTTTCTCCCTCCTTTCCTTTCCTCCCTCCTTCTTCTTTCTCCCTTCCTTCCTTCCTCCCTCCCTCTCTTTGTCTCTTCCTTCCTTCTTTCCTTCATAATCTTTCTTTCTCTCGCGCTCTTTTATTTTGTATTTCTTTCTTTTTCATCCAGGTGATTTTATTATGCAGCCAGGGTTGTGAACGATTGCATTAGAGGTCTATAAAAAATTAATCATGTGGATATCAGTGCTCTTAGAAGTATTCCGTATATAAAAGTATTAGAAATAGTATGTACTAAGCGGATTTAGGAAATATGATCAGCAAAATCTGTAAAGATACAGGCAAATGAAGAAAAATAAAAATTCAGGGATTTTGATGTCCATGAGTATGAGAGTGAGGAGGGACAAGATCAGAGTTCCAGCCAAGGGGTCTGGGGTCTGGATAAGCATAAAGCATTCAGATGCCATTTCTGGTGGCCCTATACACAGCCCTACCCACCCAGGCTCCCTCCACTGCTCCCCCCATAGGCAAGTCAAATAATTAGCAATACAGATCTGGGCAACACTTGATGTGTGAGCTTGATCTGGAAGGCAGCACTGCTGTTGAGTGCTGTTGAGTTTGGGCAGGGTTTGCAGCTGCCCACGAAGAGGCTCAATGGGGATCTTACTTACAGACCTGAGA
This sequence comes from Phacochoerus africanus, assembly GCF_016906955.1. Classification (NCBI taxonomy): domain Eukaryota; kingdom Metazoa; phylum Chordata; class Mammalia; order Artiodactyla; family Suidae; genus Phacochoerus; species Phacochoerus africanus. Next base: position 25,746,836 of record NC_062558.1, on the reverse strand, counting down.
CCCCTCAGGGCATGGAGGTACCTGCAGCTTTGGCTTCTCCCACTTCTGTGGCTGCTACTGGCACAGGGAAACCAAGAAGCCCTCTTCCTGCCCTGTCTTGCTTGCAGCTGTCCTTTGTATGGACAACAGACATGGAAGCAGAGGAGGGAGTGCAGCCTCCCGTGGGCCCCTACTGACTGGTTCCACACTTGTAGGTTTGGAGGCTTATTTTATTTTATTTTAGTCTTTTTAGGGCAGCACGTATAGCATATGGAAGTTTCCAGGCCAGAGTTGAATCGGAGCTGCAACTGTCAGCCTACACCACAGCCACAGCAACTCGGCATCCGAGCTGCATCAGTAATCTATGCTGCCTCTTGCGTCAACGCCAGATCCTTATCCCACTGAGCAAGGCCAGGGATCAAACCCGCATCCTCATGGATACTAGTCAGATTCTTAACCCGCTGGGCCACTACAACTCTTTTAGTAGCCTGTCCTCTTTCACAGAGAGGATAAATAACATGGCCTTGATTTGAAGAGCTCTTCTCATTTTCCAATAACTTTCCCCTTTGTGCACTGGCTTCAAAGATCTAAGCCTCTGAGCTAAGCCACAAAGATATACTATGGAGTGCAGGGAATTAGATGCAGTATCTTGTAACAGCCTATAATGGAATATAACCTGCAAAAATACTGAATCACTATGCTCTACACTTGACACTAACACAATATTGTAAATCAACTATAGTTTAATAATAAAAAAAAAATCTAGGCTTTTTTCACGCAGAAGGTCTTCCTTTAAACAAAGACACATGGTTGGAGACATAGCCAGAGGCTTCCTCCAATTTCAGGAAAATAAAATGCCCTTTCAGGAAACAAAGACTGTGGGTCATCGCAAGCACAGGCAGTAATCACATCCTCTGGGGCCACAGCTCAGGAACCCAAGAAAGAAAACTAAACATGAGGCTTTGCAGAACCACCTCAGTGCATCCCAGGACCAAAAAAAAAAAAAAAAAGAAAGAAAGTATTGTATTATTTGGGGATTGGCATGCTTCTTCTTTTTTCCAGAGTGATGGAACAAGTAACCTTCATTGTATATTTTTAATGTGCTAGGTGCTATTTTAAGAGCTTTTTATGTCTTGTGCCTATAATCTTCACAGTATTTCAATAAATCACTGCTATTTACTCCTAGCTTGTAGACAAGAAACTTGGGCTCAAGGAGGTGAACTGTTTGTCTAGTAACCAGCTACAGAGTGAAGGAGCCAGGAGGTCTGACTACAGAATGCCCATTCATTAAAAACAAACGAACAAACAAACAAACTTATTTTGGAGTTCCCATTGTGGCTCGGTGGGTTATGAACTTGACTAGTATCCATGAGGATGCAGGTTTGACCCCTGGCCTTGAGCAGTGGGTTAAGGATCTGGCTGTGGTGAGCTGTGGTGTAGATTGCAGACACCACTCAGATCCCGAGTTGCTGTGGCTGTGGTGTAGGCCTGCAGCTGCAGTTCCGATTTGACCCCTAGCCTGGGAACTTCCGTATGCTATGGGTGCAGCCATAAAAAGCAAAAATAAACAAAAAACAACTACAACAAAAAAAAATCCAACTTATTTTATTGAAGTATAGTTGATTCAAAATGTTGTGTTAATTTCTACTGTATAGCAAAGTGATTCAATTATATATATATGAAATAAATATATATATGTTCTTTTTTATATATTTCCATTATGGTTTATTACAAGATATTAAATATAGTTTCCTGCGCTATATAATAGGACTTCGTTTTTTTATCTATCTTATGCATACTAATTTGCATCTTCTAACCCCAAACCTCCAATTCACCCTTCCCTCACCATCCCCTTCCCATTGGCAACCACAAGTCTGTTCTCTATGTCTCTGAGTCTGTTTCTGTCTTGTAAATAAGTTCACTTGTGTCATATCTGGATTCCACATATAAGTGATATCACATGATATGTGTCTTTCTCTTTCTGGCTTACTTCACTTAGTATGACCATCTCTAGTTCCACTCATGTTGCTGCAAATGCAGAATGTCCACTTTTTTTTTTTTGCTTTTTAGGGCCACACCTACAGCATACGGACATTCCCAGTCTAAGGGTTGAATTGGAGCTGCAGCTGCCCGCCCACACCACAGCCACAGTAACACCAGATCTGAGCCATACACCATAGCTCATGGCAACACCGGATCCTTAACCCACTGAGCAAGGCCAGGGATTGAACCCAAGTCCTCATGGATACTTAGGTTCATTTTTGCTGAGCCACAATGGGAACTCCTGCAGAATGCTCACTCTTGATCACAGGGTTATAAACCCCCACCTCTTTTTTCAGTGCAAGGACCAGCATGGTTATTAGCAATGAAGATCATTAAGGACCTTTCTCATCCCCCAGTGGAAACACTGGTCAGGACACTACACAGGGCTTATTCGAGACCCAGAAATGATGTTTCAAGTGAATTCTGCACAAGCAGAGCTAAGACATTTTCGTGACAAGATGCTTTGAGATTAGCTTGCCTTTAGATTCTACTGCCAACACTTAAAGTTCCACAATGTGTCTATAAATCAAATTAGGGATGTGTAAACAAGAGCATTAGATACAGAAGCCTACCATTCCTTTGGAGAGATGAGAAAGTGAGTAGACATGGACCTGCTAGCAGTAGTATAGCTCAAAGCTAAGTATTTGAGATATAAGTCAATGCATCTTAAAACTACCTGTATTTCTTTTCCCAATTATAAAGCCAACATATAATGGTAGGTCCTTAAAAAAGCATGCCAATGATCAGGCTGCATTTTGCAACCACCCATGTGGGCAACTGGCTTCCACCTCCAGCGTGAGTGTCGGAGGCTAAGCGGGCCGGGTAGGTGGGGGGACGGGACGCAGGGAGTGCAATTCCATTTCCAGCTAAGCCATACCATTTTTCTAGATGATACTCAAAAAGACAAAAGGGCAAAATTTCTGGAAACAAAGCTAGAAAGAGGGTGAAAGTACTAAGTGAAGGGTCATGCCCTTGGGAAACAGTTTGAGATGTATTCCAAAAACCTCATATGCTTTCTAGAGATCCTGGGAAAGAGAGCCAGTTCTTAAAGGCGGCACAAAAGGCAACTGACAAATGCTATGTGGAAGATTCTAGCAATGAAAGAGAAACAAGGGATGAGTGAAGGGGCGGGGGGGGGGGGGGGGGGCCACAGGTCTGGTACTGAGCCTTCCTCGCTCCACTCAGAGGAATCCTCGTGACCAAGCCAACATTGGTCTGCAATGGCGTTTTGGAAATTTGCATCAGACACAGACAAATCTGATGTCTACCAAATGCAGGAGTCCTCCTTTCCTCCCCCTCCCTTCACATCTTATTTTCAAGATTGAAATAAGGATAGATTTCAAATAAATGGTTTCTTTTAAGACCAGATCACAGGAATAAAGTTTTTCATTAGTGACATCTTTTTTTCCCCCTAACATCCTCATTAGCATTTTCAGGATAAAAACCTTTCACTATGAACTAAAACATATGATCACTTTAATGTATGTATTCTAATGGGATTTTTTTTTTTTTTTGGTTGCTATAAATTTGTCTTCTCATGTCATTTGTTTCCACCTTATCATATACTCTGAGGTCTGGTCATGGGGGTTGTTCTGGAGAAGAAAATGTAAAAGTTGAAGCTTGAACCAAATCATGCTGCATTTTTTTCCTTTTATTTCGGTGCTCCATTGCTCTCCATCCCAATATTTCATTCATTCATTCAACTGATATTTCTGGAATTCTTGTTATTTGCTGGATGCTCTTCTGGGAGATGCAGATACAAAGGTTAGCTTAGAAAGCTGGAGACCTAGTGGTGGCCCAAACTACGCTGATTCTGAACATCCTTTTCCACCATTACATGGCAGGACATCCTTTTGGTAGCTTGACATGGACTGGGCGGGGGGGGGTAGGCATTTACACCATGGAAATTGGCAACTGCCGTAGTGCAGGGTTTTCTCCAAATCCCCCTCAAAGCAGATGGTTGAACATACTTGCTCTTCTCAAGCATAGAGTCTAGTGGGGAAGATGGACACTGAATAAATTATCACATCTACAATTGTAAATGGACAACTGTAAGAAGAGGTGAGAAGCAGATGTAGCTGGGGAGATGAGGGCTATGTTAGAGGACCCTCGTGTTGTCAAGGAGACAAAGATGCATTTCTTGGGGCAGCAAGCCTTGGGCTGTGTTCCCTTTACTGGATAGTTATCAGGAAGAAGGAACTGCACATACAGATGTCCTTTTCTTGGAGGGAGCAGGATGGGTTGAAGGAAACAAAAGAAATCAGTTTGGCTGGGAACCACAGAGAGGCTGGAATTGAGATGCAGATTGGGGGTGGGTAGAGGGACACCATGCAAGTCCTTGTAGCCACATTCACAGTTGGTTTTTGTCAGAGTCAGCAAATGATAGCTGGTAGGTCAAATCCAGTCATAGCTTGTCTAGGCATAGATCCTAAGCTGAAAGCAGCTTTTACATTTTTAACCATTGCTAAGAAAGAAAGAAAAAAAGAATATGCATGCTAGAAAGCAAATGGCCTGTAAAGCTGATATTTACTATCTCCTTACAGGAAAAGCTTACAAATCTCTGCTCTTTATCATGAGAGAAATGGGAAATTATTAAACCTTAAAAAAAACAACAAACTGACCTTGATTGCAATATGTAAATGCTTGGAAATAGTGTCACTATAAGACAGCGTGAGGTGGTCAAATATTTATTCCTACCGATGAAAAAAATAAATTGGATATGAGTTGATCTAAGACTGAATTAAGAAGAGCAGGAAATAAAAGAATACAAGATGTAGGTGCAACTCTAGAATAAAAACTGCAACTAGAATAAGAATTCATAGGCTTAACTTATTTGTATAAGACTAAGAGAAGGACAGAATGACTTTAACTGAGCTAGGAATGATAGGGATAGGTCAAGCCAAATTATAGACGGCTGTAGTGGCGGGGGGTAAAGGTGGCATTCTTTCAGATGAGTTATGAATCCTGCAAAAATATCTGCAGAACATTTGAATTTCAAACTCAGTAAAGGACATTCTTCACCATGTGGTACCCTGTGTCATCCTGGGCCCTGCCCTACAAGTGCCAAAAGCCAACCCCAATTACGATGACAGTCAAACCACACCCAACAATCTCTAAAGAGAAGCCCAGACTGCTGCGTGTGTTTAATCCTTTGTCTCATTTATCTGTTCTTAGAGGGTCCTTCTCTGAACCAGGTGGGGCTCAGAACTGGTCATTGCCTTTCTTTCTTCCAGCCTCACACCCTGTTTTTAGCCCCAAGATCCTCCGTGTAAAAGGAAGAGTGCAAGGTCAATGGGGATGAAAGTGGGGGGTGGATGGAACAAAAGGAGGAATTCGTGCTGAGGCCTCTGGATGCAGAAAGGGGTGGGGGCAGGCAGTGGATACTTTCTTTTTTCACAGTGGGGGGATGGGACAAGCTCCCCTGAAACTGGTGACCACACCCACCCTCCATCTGACCGCTCAGTTCAGTTTCTTGACCTGGGCATGCTGGCTGGGTGGGCAGTGGAGATGCTTTAGGGGAGTTTTCCAGGTCAGTCCACCAATGGGCGGAGGTCAGGAAAGGCTGCCCTAAGGAAGTCAACCCACAAAGGGCTGAGGTCGACCCTGGAAACACGGCCACCGCCTTCTTGGCTGAGCACTTCCTCATCCCTCACCTGGATGTCTCCCACTGCGCACTTGGGCTTTTGCCTTCCTTGTTCTGATGACAAAGGCGGCACGTGGAGTCTGCATTTCAGCACATAGCTCCTTCCTAGATAGGTCCACTGCTGGATCCCTGATGGAGGGGATCCTAGGGGTCAAGCAGTCAATCCATGAATGAGTTTGTCCTTGACTAGAAACACAGATGCAGTTTCGGTCATCTTCAAGGCGTCCTGGGGCACACCAGGACATTGCCACATGCAGAAGCAGCCTGAGAGTCCTACCCATCTAAGTGGGAGTCCACCTGAGCATTCTCAGCAAAAGGTGAAGGGTCTGAAAACATCATGATGGCTACGGTATTGGGAACAGATCAGAGCTGGACCAGAGAATAGCAGGCAGAAGTTCAAATCAAATGAGGCTGTAGGAGATACTCGCTGGAGCTTGGGTGGGCAGTGGAAGAATTTGTAGTAGCAATGCACTACTGTATATACATGTATATATGAACTTGTGTTTTGATTTTTTTTTCTTTTTACGGCCACACCTGTGGCATATGGAAGGTCCCAGGCTAGGGGTATAATTGGAGCTGCAGCTGCAGACCTACTCCACAGCCATGCAACACGGATCCAAGCCGCATCTGTGACCTATGCTGCAGCTTGTGGCAACGACGAATCTTTAACCCACTGAGTGAAGCCAGGGATTGAACCCACATCCTCAAAGAGACAGCTTTGGGTTCTTAACCCACTGAGCCACAACAGGAACTCCTGTTTTGATTTTTTAAAGCTCCTGTTGGTAGAGTTACCATCTTCCTGTCCAGCGACTGTCTTCACTGGTTACTATCTATGACTGCAGATTTGCAAGAAAACGAACACAACACAAATGTATTCACTGCTCCTACAACCACAAAGACACCAAAGTGTTTATAAAGATCATCTTTCCCTGCAGCAAGGAAAGGTAAATAAAGAAACAGAAAAACAGAAATCAGGGGAGACATTTGAAGAAATATAGAGGCTCCTTGTATCTGAATAAGGAGTATGTGATGTACCCTGGGTAGAACCCTAGACCTCATTCAATGATGTCTCCTTACTCAGCATTTGCATCCTAAATGTCCATCATAAATGCCATTGTTATGCAAACTGTTAGATATGTAACATGGATAAACAGCAAGGACCTACTGTATAGCACAGGGAACTATATTCAATATCCTGCGATAAATGATAATAGAAAAGAATACAAAAAGGAATGTATATATGTATGACTACTTTGCTGCACAGCAGAAATTAACGCTGTAAATCAACTATACTTCAATAAGAAAGTAGAAAAAAAGACCGAAGTTTAAAAAAGTTAACGTGGATTGCTATTTGTGTACAGAATGTAAGCACATGTAAATGCCATGCAAATTAATCGTCAAGGGATATTTCTAATCTTTGAAAAGAGGTCATATTTTATGAAATCCACCAATGGAATCTTGGAGAGAACTGCTGGAAGTACTTGATTCACGTATGAAATGACTGACAAATGGGGGACATAGCCGAGTTAAACACGCTAGTGTCTAGAAAGGAGAGAAATCAACAGAGATGATGACAATTTAGGAACTTCAAACACATGTGAGGTGACTCACAAAAGCACGAGATAAGCACTTTGAGAAAAGTTGATGAAGACCTAGATGACTTTTTCAAAACTGATCAAAATCTAAAGTTTTTTTTTCCTCCCCTCTGAAAGATTACCTCTCTCACCCAATCAATACTGGTTGCAGACTTTATCGGAGAGTAAGAACATCATTCTAATGATAGCTTTGGCTTATTTAAGGTGAAATAACCTGATCGTCTCTGTCTTAAGCTTCATTTATAAATGGTAAGTTCCAAATCAAACTCATTTGTAACCACTTGTATTACAACATTTTAACCTCTCTTCTACATAGATTGACTTCAAATGATTTTGTAAAGAGTATTATCCTCAGCTAGTGAGAACTTCCAACATTCATAGTAAAAGAGAGATGGGGCTGAAGTGGGAGAGCTGAAGCATCAGAAACCACCAAGGGCTTCAGGATCACAGGACAGAAAGGGGAATGATATTCTATTTAAAAGTGAGACGCTCTCGGAACGATGCTGGAATTGCCACCCCCCACTCGCCCCCATTAGAAAGTGTTTTCCACATGTGTACTGGCCCTTCTGCTGCAGACAAACAGAGAAAGAAAAATAAAGCCAACTCTTTCATCTCCACATCATGACATTCTCTTAAAACTCATTCACTTGGAGAAATATTTTAATTCATAGATTTCTTTCGTTAGGAGTTTTTTAAACTGAAAAAAAAAAAAATACAACTTGTGTGCTGCCAAAGACACATTAGCAACTTTGCCAGGGCTGCCGCTGTTCAAGATCACATCTTGTCTGCATAAACAGGTAACGGGGACACCATCAACTCCTCTGCTCAGTATCTGATGAAAAGAAACCCTAGATGCGTCTTGGGCAGAACGCACAAAATCATAATGCAGTGGGGAATTGGTGAGCAAGCCAATTATGTACAATTAGCTCCTGATTATCTCAATATCTCCTCTCCGGGGACTGGAAAGAGGGTCTGTCTTTGAAGCACCAGCTCAGCATATTACTCTCCAAATTTGACAAGTGTGCATGACACAGAGTTTTGCCCTAGACTTTGCTCTTGACAATTTTTTTATTTAAAAATTTCCTCTGCGATTTCCTTTCTATCACAGGAGACTCTACACAATATGTTTAATAAGCTATAATGGAAAAGAATCTATAAAGACTATATATATATATAACTGAATCACTTTGCTGTACACCTGAAACTAACATACATTGTAAATCAACTACAATTCAGTAAAAAAAAATCAGTATTTTGAAACATCAAAAAATTTCCTTAACTCTTCCACTTTTATGTATGTATGTATTTTTATTGATGCATAGTTGATTTACAATGGTGCGTTAGTTTCAGATGTACAGCAAAGTGATTCAGCTATACATTTAAATATATAACCTATATAATATATATATATATATTCTTTTTTAGATTCTTTCCTCACATAGGTTATTATAAAATATTGAGTATAGGTCTCTGTGCTATATAGTAAGTCCTTGTTTATCTATTTTATCTATAATAGCGTATGTCTGTTACTCCCAAATTACTAATTTATCCTTCCCTCCCCTTCCTATTTGGTAATCTTAAGTTTGTTTTCTATGACTGTGAGTCTGTTTCTATTTTGTGAATAAGTTCATTGGCATCATATTTTAGATTCCACATGTAAGTGACATGTGGTATTTGTCTTTCTCTGTCTTACTTAGTATGATCACCTCTAGGTCCATCCATGTTGCTGCAAATGGCATGATTTCAATCTTATTATGGCTGAGTAGTATTCCATTATATATATGTACCACACTTCTTCATCCATTCCTCTGTCAGTGGAAACTTAGACTGTTTCCAAACCTTGGTTATTGTAAATAGTGCTGCTATGAACATTGAGGCATGGATCTTTTCGAGTTATGGTTTTCACCAGGAGTGGGATTGCTGGATCACATGGTAGTTCTATTTTTAGTTGTTTTTTTTTTTAAGGAAACGCCATATTGTTCTCCATAGTGGTTATACCCATTTACATTCCCACCAACAATGCAGGAGGGTTCCCTTTTCTCCTATGTATTTATTTATTTACTTTTTTAAGAGAGAATAGAATGAGAAGACATCCTCTAATAAGACTCCATTGGAGTTCCCGTCGTGGCGCAGTGGTTAACGAATCCGACTAGGAACTGTGAGGTTGTGGGTTCGATCCCTGACCTTGCTCTGTGGGTTAAGGATCCGGCGTTGTCGTGAGCTGTGGTGTAGGTTGCAGATGCAGCTCGGATCCCGAGTTGCTGTGGCTCTGGCATAGGCTGGCGGCTACAGCTCTGATTAGACCCCTATCCCGGGAACCTCCATATGCCACGGGAGTGGCCCAAGAAATGGCAAAAGGACAAAAAAAAAAGACTCCATCTTAGCAGACTACGTCAGCAGACAGGTCAAAGGAAGACAGTTTGGGATGACATTCTGTGTGTCTTGACAAGGGTTTTTTGGTACCTCAGCAAAGGGAGGCACTATGGTTTACAGGTGATCACCAAAGAACTATCTCCAACAGGAAGGTGAGGTTGCTGCCCTAAACATCCAACCCTGAAAGCTAAATTGCATGTGATATTTTGAAGACAAAAATCTAACATCGTCAGCTTGATCCTGGAATAAACGGCAAACAAAGATGAATTTTCTCTATCTAGTGGTGACAGAGACTTAGATTTTAGATTTTCAACTTCAGCCGAATTGCTCTCGGTTCATGTGAAAATACAAACAGGATTAGTAGTAGATAGAGATGATCTGTGCTAGCTCTCCCAGTGGTTTTTCACAACTCCCGCCTGACATGACAAAGGAAATGCTGAGAGGCTCAGATGTTTTATTCTTCTGCAATAAAAAAATCAAATATATATCTAGTTCATTCCTCCTGGGAAAGGGATGATTCTGTTTCTTTAGGCTTAGCTGTTAGGCTCCCACCTACACGAGCCATACCACATCCCGTGATCAATACATAAATGTGCTGCAGCCCTCAAGTGCTCCAGGTCTGAGGCTAAAGATTTAATTTGCTGGTTAAGGTTAATGGAATGTCAATGAATTTCTTGGTATAAATGTCAATACATTCAGTTAAGCTTCATGATTTAAATATAATTAAAGATAAACTTTAAGTCAATGTTGCCTTTCTGGTTTGGGGCATGATGGGTAATTTTGCGAAAACTGCACAAAGCTGCTGGGAAGGAAAATTTCATCAAGATGTTTGTTTTTCTCATACAAGTGGCTAGATGTGTTTGTTACCGGTTTCATGTGAGGAAATAGAAATTACTGCCCCTTATTTTATCGAAGGCTTCAAACATCCACCTATTTACCTTACAGTTCAGGTCACTGCCAAAGAGATTTTACAGCATGAAAGTTTACCTGGGTTTCGTGAACATTCTTGAGATGAGAGAGTAGCTATTAGCAATGAAACATGGTGGTTGAGAGAATGGATTTTGGAGTATGTGACACCCAGTATTGGATCCTGATTATGTCACTAGTTATCTACCACTTAATCTACTACTATTTTAAGCTACTACTTATCTACTATTTAGTCTCCTCAAGCCTCAAGTTTCTCAATTATAAAATAGTAGATAATCACAACCATTTCTGTACAAATGATCCCATTTAATCATCTCCAGCGCTAGAACTGCCTCATACATCTGTGCAGGCTGTGCACTGCTCAACTCGGACACATCACACAGACTATGTGAAAGATGCCCCTAGAATTGTTCAGTGGGTCATCTACACAATGTACTCAGAGGGCTGAAGACCGTACAAAGAGATGGATGTTATTACTGTTAATTACCTATTTTCGTATCTCTTTCTCCTAGCAGAAAGTGAATGTTTGCGAAAACTGCACAAGGAGGACAGAAAGTTTTCCTTTCCCACTCTCTTATTCCCCTTCCTTCCCTCCCTCTTTCCCTTCCTCCTTTCTTTTCTTTCTTCCTTAATTCTTTCTTTCCTTTCTTCTTTCCTTTGTTCCTTCCCTCCTTCTTTGCTTTTGTCTATCTTTCCTTCCTTCCTTCCTCCCTCTGTCCCTTCTGTCTTTCATTTCTTTCCTTTTAACTATTTATTTTACTCAAACTTTATAGGCCCCCATAGATTCTAGGTTCTTAGTAGATGAGTATTCAATTAGGTAGTGATTCAATAACCATGTGACCAATGCTGGATTTATTCAAAATCCATTAGCCCCTTTCTCCTCACCAGTTGAGCTCAATCTGTTTGAGGTAGAAATACCTGCTCCCCGTGAACAAAAATTAACTCACTGGGAAGATAGGTCATGTGTATATTTCTGGCCAAGGAGATACAAGCAGAAATCTATTTTGTGGAGCTTCCAGGAAACAAGATTTTCCTCTGATAGAGAGGTGGAGTTTCAGACAGCAGATGATTTTAACCTTCCCTCCCTTCTCTTTCCTGCCTGGGATACTGATGTGATATCTGAAGGTGCAGCTGCCATCTTATGAAATTGAGGTAGCAGAGCAGGAAGATAGAAGGAGACCCCACGGCACCATTTAACCATATACCAGCCACAGAGTACCTACCTACATTTTTCCCTTGTTTGGGATACACAAACCTCAATGTTTTAAAGGTACTTACATTTGGGCTTTGGTTACCTGCAGCTGAATGCCATCCTAACAGTACAGAGAAGGTGTATACTTCTCGTTGTGTGTATTGAGGTGTCTGTGTGAAGGTCTGCTGGGATACAGGAAAAGAAATGTTTGCTTTGCGGACAGAATGTGACAATCAGAATGCCCACTGCCCATCTCCTTAATCAATGACCTACTTTAAAAAAATTTAACTTGATAAAAATTATTTGTTTTTCATGATTTTTTTTTATTTAAAAATCAGTCCTGCTGTTGTAGCAATTGTATGTGTGTGTGTGTGTTTTAAGGACGCACTTGTGGCATATGGAAGTTCCCAGGCTAGGGGTTGAATCGGAGCTACAGCTGCCGGCTTACACCACAGCCACAAAAACACGGGATCCAAGTCGAAATCTGCAACCTCCACCACAGCTCACCAAAATACCAGATCCTTAACTTACTGAGCAGGGCCAAGACTCAAACACGCATCCTCATGGAGCCTAGTGGGGTTCATTACCGCTGAGCCACAACAGGAACTCCCTGTTCTAGCAATTCTATATCTGAGTCTGTTCAGGTGAATGAGGCCAGAAACTGATGGAATTCAGCTGATGGCACACTATTCTAATCCCCTCTAGAATGCTGGAGAACACAATCGCAAGATTACATGACCAGATTTAAATGCTCACAGGCTCTGATCCACAGGAGCCAGTAATCTCCTGTCATTTATTCTTTAAACGGCCCGCCTAGCTGTTGAGAGGTAACTTGGGGCAGATCTAAACAGTTAGGGCTCTCTCTGCCAGAAGAGTAATTTGCAAAGATCGCCGCATGATAAAAGTGACTTGAGGCAGGACAACTGAATTTTCCAGCAGCAAAGAGCATAGCCGAAGGCATGAACAGTCATCTTAAGCTACAAGCAGGGAAAGAGAGGGGAGGAGTTTCTCTTAAAAAGAGATTAAAGCCAGGTGAGATCAAGCAATTTTAGCATCCTTGTAAACTCTCTTTATCTTTGATATGTATAAGGACATAGTATTGGAAAAGAGATCTCCAGTTTCAAACACTGCCAAGGCCAAGCAGGTCCCAGAATAAGGAATGCAGCCTGGTGGAGGAAAGCAGCAGCTTCAAGGACTGTCACAAACCACAGAAGATTCTTGAAAAAAATGCAGTACTGGCAGATCTTCAGATACTTTTATTTATTTATTTGTTTGTTTTTTTTTTTTTTTTTGTCTTTAAGGCCGCACCTGTGGAGGTTCCCAGGCTAGGGGTCTAATCGGAGCTACGGCTGCCAGCCTACGCCACAGACACAGCCATGCGGGAACTGAGTTGAGTCTGTGACCTACACCACAGCTCATGGCAACGCCGGATCCTTAACCCACCGAGTGAGGCCAGGGATCAAACCCGCAACCTCATGGTTCCTAGTTGGATTCGTTTCTGCGACACCATGAGGGGAACTCCTCCTCAGATACTTTTAAAAAGAAAAAAAATTTTTAAAAGACATTCATCCATTTTTAAAATCTGAAAGCTCCTGATTATTACACATTGACAATTAATTCCAAATTTCTGAGAACCACCATGCAGGCCAAACAAATATGTTTTCAGACCAGGTTTGGCAGAAATGTTTTTCATGGCTTCAAGGAAACTTAAGAGACTGGATGTTTCATCCTTTACTGCCATGAAGCTGTGACAATGATAAAGGTTTCTGGAGAATCCTTTTGATTTTTGACATCCATGGTTTCTGAGCAGAGCTGGCCTGTGTGGTGCTGTATGAATTAGTTCATTGCCCCTTCTGTCCAGACTGATAGCTCATGCCAGACACGTCATTTGGCAAGAGGCATAAAGTTGGGGTTCAGAACCCTTTGCATGAAGATGAGCTTGAATATCAGCCTTGTCCATTATGTCTTAATCTTAGTGTATAAGGTATATTCTCTTTTCTCCAGAATGTATGAGTCCACTTTTCTTCATAATGACTTCACAAAATAAAGTAACACTGACCATCAGACCTTTAAAGTGATGATTTTGATGACGATGATGATGACAAAGGTGATGATAAAGATGAAGATGATGGTGATTATGGTGGTGATAATGACAGCAGTGATGGTGGTGATGAAGGTAGTGATTATAAAGATGATGGTGATAGCGGTGAGAGTATTGATGATGGTGGTGGTGGTGACGGTGATGATGACGATGACGACGGTGATGATGATGACGATGATGATGGTGGTGATGGTGACGATGGTGATGATGATGATGATGGTGGTGATGGTGATGATGGTGATGATGACGGTGGTGATGATGATGACGATGATGATGGTGGTGATGGTGACGATGGTGATGATGATGATGGTGATGATGGTGATGACGATGATGATGGTGGTGATGGTGATGGTGGTGATGGTGATGATGGTGATGACGATGATGATGATGATGATGGTGATGATGACGATGATGATGGTGGTGATGGTGATGGTGGTGATGATGATGACGATGATGATGATGATGATGGTGATGATGACGATGATGATGGTGGTGATGGTGATGGTGTTGATGGTGATGATGGTGATGACGATGATGATGATGATGGTGGTGATGGTGATGGTGTTGATGGTGATGATGGTGATGACGATGACGATGATGATGGTGGTGATGGTGATGGTGATGACGATGATGATGATGGTGATGGTGATGACGATGATGGTGGTGATGGTGATGGTGACGATGGTGATGATGATGGTGATGGTGATGATGATGATGATGGTGACGATGATGATGGTGATGGTGATGACGATGATGATGACAGTGATGATGGTAATGAGTGGGGCATTGATCAGAAAAGGAAAACTTGGAGTTCCCGTCATGGCTCAGTGGTTAACAAACCCGACTAGCATCCATGAGGATGTAGGTTTGATCCTTGGCCTTGCTCCAGAGGTTAAGGATCCGGTGTTGCCGTGAGCTGTGGTGTAGGTTGCAGACAGAGGCTTGGATCCCGCATTGCTGTGGCTCTGGCGTGGGCCAGCAGCTACAGCTCTGATCTGACTCCTAGCCTGGGAACCTCCATATGCCACGGGTGCAACCCTAAAAAGACATAAAAAAAAAGAAAAAGAAAAAAGAAAGAAAAGAAATGGAAAACTCCTGAAGTCTATACATATCTGTACTTGTCTGCTAAACATAGTACAGTGTTGTGGGGGTATCAAAAGACCACAACTCAACCGCCCCACCCATATCCTTGTCACATCATGATCACGACTAACAGGGCGCTTGCTGTTGGGCCAACATACACTCGGCAGCCCCAGATCCTGACTATACCAACATGCTTGTTTCCGTGGTAGTTACTGTGTGGGCCAGTATTCATTGGTCAGTCCCAGCTTATGACACAGTGTATCCCTCAGTTGTTAATAAAAAAGAAGGGGCTGTTGCAGTCAGCCTCTGGCCAGCCCTAGGCAGCAGGGAAGGTTTGCTGCTGCCTTTGGACGGGGTCTCAAGTGAAGACCACAGGGCCTGTAGCAAAGAATGCATTCCTGCCATTTATCTTTTTCTCTATCACATCCCCAGTATTCCTTTCAGCTAAGAACCAGTGTGGTCAGCTAAATAATGACCCCCTAAAGATATCCACATCCTAATCCACAGAACCTGTAAATGCTACCTTATATGGCAAAAAAGACTTTGGAGCTGTGATTAAGTTAAGGCTCTTGAGATGAAGAGATTATCCCGGATTATCCAGCTGGACCCTAAATATCATTACATGTGCCCCCGTAAGAGGGAGATTTTGCCACAGGCCATGTGACAATGACAGAAACAGAAATTGGAGGGGTGAGCTTTGAGGATGGAAGGAAGGGTGAGACCCCAAGGAACAGAGCTGGGTTCTAGAAGCCCAAAAAGACAAGGAAACATTCTCCACCAGCCTCTCCAGAGGAGCCTAGGCCTGGTGACATCCAGAGAAAATTATTTCAGACTCCTGACTTGCAGTGAGAGAATGAATTTATCTTGCTTTTTTTTTTTCCCCCTCCCCTTTTTGGCTGCCCTGTAGCATATGGATTTCCCGGTTCAGGGATTAGATCCAAGCTGAAATTGCAACCTATGCCACTACTGTGGCAATACCAGATGCCGAATATCTGGGTCCCTACAAAATTCATATGTTAAAACCAAGCCCCTGATGGGATGGTATTAGGAGGTGGGAAACAGGGGGAAGTGATTAGGTTCTGGGGATAGAGCCCCTGGGAATGGGTTCATGCCCTTCTAAAAGACCCACTCTGTGAGGATACAAACAAGATAGCCACCTATGAACCAGGAGGAGAATCCTGACCAGACACTGAATATACCAGCGCCTGGATCTTAGACTTCCCGTGTCTCCATCAGTGAGAGAGAAACATGTGTGGTTTGAGCTACCCAGACTACGGTATTTTGTTATAGCAGCCTGAGTGGACTAGGACACTAAGTTTCTTTTAATAGGGATACGTGCATCTGAATGCTAAGTGTTTGTAATAGGCATTGAGGAAAGGGACTTTATGACTTTCATGAACAAATCCTTCTAGCCTAATTTATTACCCCAGCACCCACCCCATGTTTAGAAGAGGCCTACTCAGGACTTCCTGTCATGGCGCAATGGTTAACAAATACGACTAGGAACCACGGGGTTGCGGGTTCAATCCCTAGCCTCTTTGAGTGGGTTAAGGATCCAGCATTGCCATGAGCTGTGGTGTAGGTCAAAGACACGGCTTGGATCTGGCATTGCTGTGGCTGTGGCTTAGGCCCGTGGCTACAGCTCAGATTAGACCCCTAGCCTGGGAACCTCCATAAGGCACGGGTGCAGCTCTAGAAGAGACAAAAACAAAACAAAACAAAAAAATCCCTATTCCAATCATAACTTATTTATTTATTTATTTATTTATTTATTTATTTTTATGGCGGCACCTGCAGTATATGGAAATTCCTGGGCCAGGGGTCAAATTGGGGCTGCAGCTGCTGCCTTCACCACAGCAACGCCAGATCCGGGCCTCATCTGTGACCTATACTGCAGCTTGTGGGTATGCTGAATTCTTAACCCAATCAGCAAGTCCAGTGATCAGACCTGCATCCTCACAGAGACATGTCGAGTCCTTAACCAGCTGAGCTACAAAAGGAACTCCGTAATACTTGTATTTAAATGATGAAAGTTTGGGCTTCATTAAAAAAGAGAAACAGATTAGGACCTTGCTCTGAGCATCATGAATACACACACACACACACACACACACACATTTTAAAAGCAGGTAGGAAATTTCTTTTTTAAATTAAAAAAAATTGGGAGTTCCCGTGGTGGCGCAGTGGTTAACGAATCCGACTAGGAACCATGAGGTGGCGGGTTCGGTCCCTGCCCTTGCTCAGTGGGTTAACGATCCGGCGTTGCCGTGAGCTGTGGTGTAGGTTGCAGACACGGCTCGGATCCCGCGTTGCTGTGGCTCTGGCGTAGGCCAATGGCTACAGCTCCGATTAGACCCCTAGCCTGGGAACCTCCATATGCCGCGGGAGCGGCCTAAAGAAATAGCAAAAAGACAAAAAAATAAAAAAATAAAAAAATTATTATAGTTGATTTACAATGTTCTGCCAATTTCTGCTGTACAGTAAAGTGACCCTGTTATACATATATATGCATTCTTTTTCTCACGTTATCCTCCATCGTGTTTCATTATGAGTGATTAGATATAGTTCCAGAAGTTTCTTGGCATGTAAATAAACACTTATTTTCTGGGAGTTCCCTGGTGCTGCAGTGATTAAGGATCCGATGTTGTCATTGCTGTGGCTCTGGTTGCTGCTATGGTGTGGGTTCTGTCCCTGGGAACTTCCATATGGCAAAAAAGGAAAAGAAAAGAAAAAAAAGAAAAAAAGCCTACTTCCTATTTTCTGTTGATGTCACATGGGTCACAGTTATGTTAACTCTGTAAGGCAAAGAGCTGGCTCATCTTTAAGGACTTCCAGGTATAAAATAAGCCAAGCCACCTGAGGATTAGGGTGGGGTAACATTTTTTTAAAAAATTAACTTATTTTCCTTCTTCCTTTCCTCTCTGAGTTTAGGCAGAGAGGCTAGGTGGTGCTGAGTGCTTCTGGGAAGCCAGAAAACGTGGAGTTTTTCAAATGTCCAGGACCTAAGGGAAATACAAAATTCATAAATAAATAAAGAGAGGAAAAATCTCAAAGACTGTGTAAGAGAACAGTCCAACATGCTTTCCTTCCAGGCAGTGGGGGCTGCTGAAGCAGAACATCACAGATGGGGCGGCTTCAGCAATAGAAACTTATTTCTCATGGTTCTGGAGACGGGCAGTCCCAACTCAGGTCTGGTTCAGGTGAGAGCCCACGTCCTGGCTTCCAGACGGCTGCCTTTCCTCCGTGTCCACTTGGGGTGGAGAGAGATCTTGCTCTCCTTTTTCTTATAAGGAAAGTAATCCTATCAGATTAGGGCTCCACTCTAATGACCTCATTTAACCTTCATTACCACCTAAGAGCCGGGTCTCCAAATAGTCACACGGCGGGTAAGGGCTTCAACCTGAATTCTGGCGAGGGAGACACAATTCCGTCCATAGCAAATGCCTTGGGCTGGGAGTGGAAGGGGATTCAGAGATGGTAGGAAGAAGAGGTCTCGAGGTGGGAAGCAAGAGCCAGTGCTGAGGAGAACAGGCAGAGGGGGAACAGAGGCACAGAACAGACTTGCAGCCTGGTTTTGAGAAAACCGAGGCAAACATGGATGCAAGACCTTTGCTGGGCATTTTCATGTTGCCTGTGAGTATTTCCTTTTGGGGACTGCAGCACAGAGGCTGGTGAGGGACAGCAGGAAGGACACTAATTTTTGCCCCAAGACGGCAGAATACAGTCTGGCTTATGCTGCTGAAACTCAGCTTCCGTCCACAGGTGCCAAATAGAAATGCAGAGAGTTTGGGATAAAGGAGAAAAAATAGCTTTATTGCTTTGCCAGGCAAAGGAGGGTCACAGCAGGCTAATGCCTTAAAGACTGTGCCCTCCCTTGGGAGAGCTTAGGAAGTGGTTTTCTGGTTTGGGAGCAGAAAATAGGACTGGAGATCAGGATCAGGATAGATGCAAGCTTTCATTCTTCTTCAAAGTTGGTGTTTAGTGGCCCCAGGACTGGTTCTGGTGGTCCTCCTCTCTGGTCCTCCTTTGTTGGGGGCTTTAGTTCTGCAGAAGATATTGCTATGTATATTCCTTGAGCGGGAACCTGGACCTTGTCCCAAGGCTGCACTATGGTCTCTTGACTGCCTAGGACCCCACAGGGCTCTGCTCTGTTTCATTTACTCAAGGTAAACAACCCATTGACCCAACAATAGTTCAGAAAGTTGGTAGGGCGGCAGGGAGCATAATGCCTCAAAAACGACTTGGCTGGGGCTTCAGGTCACCCCTTTGGGAACCAGGAAAATGTACCCCAGCTCCAGGAAACATCACGATGACCCCCACCTTGTGCTTCCCCTACCTGGGGAGACCTACCCTACTCCAGTCACTTAGAAAAACCATGCCCTTGTGCATGGCTGACCAGAGGGATTCTCAAAGTGCCGTGACCCAATGCACAGCTTCTTTTTTACCTCTTGTCATTTCTGCCAGAACAAATCCAACAGTCACAGACCACTTTATGTAAAGAAGATGATAAACCAACATCAAATGTTATGCTCATCCTTATACTAATTCAATAAATTATTCAGTACAGCAGTCAGTAAACACAGAGCAATTTACAAATAGCCCAATCACGAGAGATTGTGATTCGGCAACACATCTGTAGTTGTGTCTACATGGCAGACTCAAAGTTGGTGTCATTTTAGGACAGAGTTTTATGATGCTGGCTACATGTTGGGGATTACCTGCATTACCAGGTAATATGGATGCTGAGATGCCATCTCCCATTGAGTTTGATTCAATTCGTCTGGGGTGTGTACGGGGCATGCCTTTGGGTTTTAAAAAATTACCTTGCATGATTCAAATATAAAGTCATGATTGAGAACCACCATTTTTGAGTGCAAGGAAATTGCTTGGGGCAGTTAATCAGATTTGGGGAGGAACTGAGGAGAGACCGTTTAAATCAATATCCTCACCTGCACAGCATATTAAAATCATTTGGATCAGTTGAATCCTCTGGTGAATAGAAGGTCAGTGTCTCCCTTTCCCCAGGAAAATTTATGCATCCAACTCTCTTGCTTAGAGTCCATTTCAGGGGAACCCTATCTAAGAGAAAAGCTCTGAAGAATACATGACGAAGGGAAGGGAAGAGACAGAGCTTCCACTTTTGATACGGTAGGCACAGAAGGTGTTATGGGCTGAATTCTATCCCCTCAATATTCATATATGGAAGTCCTACCCCCTCCAGTACTTCAGAATGTTACTCTTTGGGGAGATACGGTCTTTAAAGAAGTCATTAAGCTTAAACAAGGATTTTGGGCTGGGCTCTAATCCAAAATGACTGGTGTCCTTCTAAAATGAGAAGACTGGGAAACAGACATACACAGACACCCTGTGAGGACAGAGCGAGAAATGTGCCAGCTACAAGCCAAGAAGGGAGGCTTCAGAAGAAATCAACCCTTGAGCTCAAATTTCTAGTCTCTAGAACTATGAGAAGATTACTTCTTGTTGTTGAAGCCTCCCAGTCTGTGATCATCTGCAATGGTGGCCCAAGCAAACTAATACAGAAGACTTCTCTGGGAACTGGCCATTTCAAACAAGTCGTAATTCAAGAGAGGGGTGAGCCATGGGGACATCTTGGAGAAGAGCATTCCAGGAAAGAGAAGAGAAAATGCATTAAGCTCTCAACCGGCATTGAAAAATGTTAAAAGAAATGGTAAAATACACATTATTCTTCCTAATTGTTGAGATATTGCCAAGGGCAAGGTCTGCCATATTGCACAATATCCCTTGTCTGGGATCAACAAAAAGGCATCTACTCAGGCCTTGTTGCCAAGAGAAATCATGCATCTCCAGAGTAACTGCTTTGGCTCTATTTTGTGGTTACTTCGAATCTTTTACTTGATTGCATTCTTTGGTCTGCTGACCACTAAGACTTTTGGAAAGAAACCTCTGTTCTACCCTCTTGCAAGTGTGCAGAACCTCATGGTGTGAATTTCCACTATGAATCCTCACTTGACTGTTCTGCTTCTATCCATGTTTCCCTTTTATGTGGACCCCCTAATTATTTTATTTTTCTCCTCTACGGTTCACTAGGGTAAACAAAGCCACTTCAAGTCATTTGTGGAATGAAGTAGGTATGAACTATGAAGTATTCCTAGTGTTGCTATGTTCAAAATATGGTCATTGTCTTCAAAGTCAATACATCACATTATTTTGTAATCTTGTCAGTTTCTGCTCCTATGGGACAATGCCCTGAAATATTTGCGCACACCTCTTTTCATGACATTTAATAATCACCGTACCTCTTTTCTTTCTGAAGTCACATCAAAATGGTCACTTCCCCAAAGTGAAACTTCAAAATATAGTGAAGAACAATTAGGTGTCCTGTGGCTCAAAGGGTATTTTAATTAAAAGCTGTGAAGGTATTTTAAAGGAGAGAACAAGGCACATCATACGTCCAGTTCTGTAGAGGCAGGTAAGTCCAGGCTTTGAGGCCACCCTCAATGTCTAACAGGGATATTCCAAAGTTGATCAAAGCAACGTTACTTTCAGTGATCCAGCACTTTGGGAACGGTTCTGCTACTCAGCACCTTGGAAGCTAATTGAAAGCTGTGGTCAGGCTGTATTCTGAAACACAGACACTTTCAAAGCTCTCAATAGCTAAGAGTAGATTTCTCAGGAGCTAATCAAAGGTTTGGAGTTGGCGGGGGTGGGGGAACCTGAGACAAATAATTTCAAGGCAGCTGAAAGCTAAAGAGCTTTGGCTGAAAGAGAAAATTAAATAATGGGATCTCTCCATGCTTTGCTAGCTCCTTCTCAGGGCTGTCTTCCCTGAAGCAGAGCAGGCCAGCTCTAAATGGAAGAATGCCGCCCCCATTCCCCATTCAGCTACTTACAGCATCCCATTTTCTAGCTATTGAGGCTTGGTGTACGGTGGCAGTGCCAAGCTATTTTAAAATGTAGCCATCAGCACCATTATTGCCTTCTGTACTTTTCCAGTGAGAACTCGGATGCCATTGGAAAGCTCAGCCTCCACAAGTGGCAGAGGTTGAGGGAGTAAATTTTGAAATAAATGTCTTAACGAGCTTCAGAGACAGAAACAAATATAAGCTCTGAGTGTTATTTTCAATCACCAACATGATTTTGGATGTTGTCAGGAGTTAATCGCCTGGGAAAACTGGAGCACTTCATCAAATAGGTCTCTTGAGACTATGCTTTTAATTCTATCAATGGATTACATTTAATGAACCTGATTATGGGTAATAAACATGGAAATGTGTGATCCTGGGGAGGGCTTTCATTCTAACATGGGATTTAATGTTGTGGAAATACTCTTTCAGTCCTGTTTCAGCCTCTTATCTTACATGGTCACAGCTCCACTGTCAATTAGACACACACACATACAGACAAGCATAGGTGATTACATTACAGGTTTGATCATTTGTACTCAATGAGAATAGAAAGAAAGGAAGACCCTTTGTAGAGGTTTTAGAGTTGCACCTGTTGTGCAGGTGGCAGGAATCATTAAAGGTGAATCAGTGAATGAATGAATGAATGAAAGAATGAATGAAACTGTGATAAAGATGTCTCTTTTCACCATCAGGCATTTAGATTGATAACTGGGAAATACATATAATTTGAAAAGCTACATACATCCCAATGTTCACTGCAGCACTATTTACAATAGCCAAGACATGGAAGCCACTTAAATGTCCATTGACAGATGAATGGATAAGGAAGATGTGTAAAGAAGATACACACACACACAAACAATGGAACATTACTCAGCCATAAAGAGAATGAAATAATGCCATTTGCAGCAACATGGTTGGGCCTAGAGATGATCCTACTACGTAGAGTAAATCTGACCAAGAAAGACAAACATCATGCGATATTGCTTATACGTGGAATCTAAAAAAAAAAAAAATGATAAAAATAAACTTATTTATGAAGCAGAAATAGACCCATAGACATAGAAAACAAACTTATGATTATCAAAGGGAAAGGGGGGGAGGGATAAATTAGGAGTTTGGGATTAACACACTCTCACTATTATATCTGAGAGAGATAAACAACAAGGACTAAGTACGACAACAAGTACAACAGAAGGAACTACATTTAGTATCTTGTAATGATCTATAATGGAAAAGAATCTGAAAAATACATATATAAATAAATCACGTTGCTGTACACCTGAAACGAATACAACATTGCAAATCAACTATACTTTAATTTTTAAAAATAGGTGGGAAATACAACTGCTAAAACTGGATTTAATCACAAACCTACATTATCAGAACAACTGTGGTGGTAATTAAAAATGCCCAGTTGCCAGCATTCCTCTCTGGTATAGTTGTGTTTTGATTAAAAAAAAAATGCCGCAAAAATGTGTTTTATGAAAGGTAACTGACAAAAAGTTTTCCCACTTAAACTGAGATGTTACAGAAGGAGAAATATTTGCATATAGACACAGCCCATGAGCCCTGCAGAACTTTATAGTTTATTTCCTTGCAGTGCACGTACTAAACCAAAGTTACCCTAACGTTGCTTTATGAGATCTTTATGTTTTTCTTCTCTCTCTCTTTTTTTTTTAAAAGCCCCAACTGGGGCATATGGAAGTTCCCAGGTCAGGTTTTGAATCCGAGCCGCAGTTGCAACTTAGACCACAGCTGCAGCAATGCCAGATCCTTTAACCCACTGCATCCAGCCAGGGATCAGACCCACACTTCAGCAGTGACCTGAGCTGCGGCTGTCAGATTCTTAACCTACTGCACCACAGCGGGTACTCCAAGATCTCTATCTTTATAGTATTCCCAAGACCCCCAAAGTAGCAGGTTCCTTGAAGAGACACCCTAGTACTTCTTCATTTCATGAGTTCTAAGTGCCCTTTTCTCCTCTTTAACATTCTAACCTCTTTGAAATAGGCAAGATGATCTTGTCTTTGTGAATGTGTGAACTTGCTTGTTTCATGGGTGGTATACCTGGACAAACGCCACTCTCCCCAGTTTTTAGTCAACAACCCACTTTGAGGGACAGTTGAGGAAAGAACATGAGTCCTGGTTGTGGTTCAAAAACCTTTCATTGACATCAGGTGCAAATATCAAGAAAGTATTAAAATCAAGTATTGACATGGAGTTCCCATTGTGGCTCATAGGATTAAGAACATCACACAGTGTCCATGAGAATATGGGTTCAATCCCTGGCCTTGCTCAATGGGTTAAGGATCCAGTGTTGCTGTGAGCTGTGGTGTAGGTCACAGATGCGGCTTGGATCTCCTCATGGCTGCGGCTGTGGCATAGGCCAGCAGCTGCAGCTCCAATTAGACCCCTAGCTTGGGAACTAGCCACAGGTGGGCTGTTAAAAAAAAAAAAAAAATGCTTGCCTCTTGAAGGTGAGAGAGTGATACTCTTGAAAAATGGGGCTATTGGTAACTCAGAGTTGATGTGATTCAAAGAAGTCAGGCTAAATAGGAATAGGTTAGAAATGCCATAGTCAATTTATTTTGCCTTATCTTGCTTTATGTGATTAAAACCTGAATCCAGGAGTTCCTGTCATGGCTCAGTGGTTAACATATCTTACTAGGAACCATGAGGTTGCAGGCTCAATCCCTGGCCTCTCTCTGTGGGTTAAGGATCCGGCAGTGCCGTGAGCTGTGGTGTAGGTCACAGACGCGGCTGGGTTCCCGAGTTGCTGTGGCTGTGGTGTAGGCCGGCAGCTACAGCTCCGATTAGACCCCTAGCCTGGGAACCTCCATATGCTGCAGGAGTGGCCCTAGAAAAGGCAAAAAGACAAAAAAATAAAATAAAATAAAATAAAAAACCTGAATCCAAATGAGTCTAAAAGAGATCTCTCATTTAACATAAAAAATTATGAAGAAGAAGATGTCATCCCTTAAATGAGATAGCTTTTTTTCATGGCAATCAACATATTAATACATTTTACAATCTGAGGCCCTTTGGCTCTAATAGAATATGGTAACAACAACATCCACTTATATGAGGATGCAATTAATAAAGTACATTTTATTTTATTTTATTTTTGGCCACGCCCAAAGGACAAAGAAGATTCCAGACAAGGTATCAAACCCATGCCACAGCAGTAATCTGAGCTGCTGCAGTGACAACACCAGATCCTTAACCCACTGTGCCTCAAGGGAACACCCTGAGATGCATTTAAAAAAAAATACTAGACAAATATGTAATAAACTGGTAATTACCTTGAGGATTTACTTAGCAGGCAAACATATAAAGCAGAGAAGAAAAGCTTCCATTTCTTACAGGAAATATTTTTAAATGTTCAATACACATTTATGGTACTAACAATTATTAGTTTTTTTTTTTCTTTTTGGCCATGCCCCCGGCATGTGGAAGTTTCCAGGCCAGGGACTGAACCTGTATCACAGCAGTGATCCAAGCCACAACCGTGACAATGCCAGATCCTTCACCACTTGGACACCAGAGAACACCAGACAATTAAGTATTTTTCATTTATATTTATATTGAGATAATTGTAGTTTCATGTATTAAAAGAAATAATAAAGACCCACTTTACCCAGTTTCTCCCAATGATAATATCTGTGCAATCTCACAATCAGGATCTTTTTTTTTTTTTTTTTTTACTTTTTAGGGCCGCACCTGCAGCATATGGAGGTTCCCAGGCTAGGGGTCAAATTGGAGCAATAGCTGCCGGCCACAGCCACAGCCACAGCAACTTCAGATCCGAGCGGTGTCTGCGACCTGCACCACAGCTCATGGCAATGCCTGATCCTTAGCCCACTGAGCGAGGTCAGGGATCGAACCAGTATCCTCATGGATACTAGTCAGATTTCTTTCCTCTGAGCCACAGCAGGAACTCCTCACCATCAGGATCTTGGCATCGATATGGTCCACTGGCCTTATCCGGTTTCCCAGGTTTGTACTCATTTGTGTGTTTGTATATTCGGTTCTCTATAATCACAAGTATTGGTTGTGTATCCATCACCACAGCTCCAGTACTGAGCAATGCATCTTTCATGTCGCCCTTTCATGACTACGCCCACTTCCTTCCTGCCTCCCAAACCCCCATCCTTAATCCCTGGCAACCACTCTTTTGTTCCCCATATCTAAAATGTTATCACTTCAAAAATGTTATATAAATGGAATCATAAAGCATGTAACCTTTTAGGATAGGATTTTTCTCCCACCGAGCGTAAGTTTCTGAAGATCCTTCCAAGTTATTGCATGTACTAATAGTTCATTCCTTTTTATTGCTAAATTGTTTTTTTGACAAAGAAAATGGATATTGAATCCTTTGAGGATTGTTTGGAGTGGGTATTTAGATAAGTATATAAAGACCGTCATTTGTACAATCTTCCTAAAAGGTAGAGGTGAGCTTCAAGCTCAGCAGTGGCAACTTTGATATAAATCACTGCAGCCATTTGATCACTCCTGTGAAGTGATAAAAGGGGTGGGAGATACAGCTGAAGCTCACAGGTAGTTCCAGAAGCTTATAGTATTCAAAATCACCCTTTCAACACGTGCATTTTCCTTTTACAACAAAGTTATTTCTAAATACGACTATGCCTTTCAGTATTTGATTTCTGGTTTCTTTCCTCCTACAGACTCATGGATATATAGACAGAGAGTGATAAAGTTGCCCTGAAAACCTCGCAAAGGAGGGAGATTGGGCTCCAGAATGGCTCACAAAAGGATAATCTGCCTTTGAGAAGACTGGGACTCACTTCGTTCCTTTCAAATAATCAACCGACTCGGAATTACCGCCTTTCATTGCAATTAGGTTTGGAACATCCTCTCTGTTGTTTTTTGTTTTTTTTTTTTTTTTTTAGAATTTATTTAACAAACTCTTCTAGAGTGTCTGCTGCCATTTCTGAGGCAGTTTTCATTTTTTTCTTTTTTTGATGATTCCCATTGTGCATATGAGGAAATAGAAACCCAGCACGGTTATAAGAGTTCCCCACATTTTGTGGCTTTTAACTGAAAACCCAGTATCTGATTCCAGGTGGTCTGACTCTGGAGTTGCACCAACTCTTTTTTAATTGTTTAAACTTTTCTTTCTTTCTTTCTTCATTTCTTTCTTTCTTCCTTCCTTTCTTTCTGTCTTGTCTTGTCTTGTCTTGTCTTTTGTCCTCTTAGGGGCCGCACCCGCGGCATATGGAGGTTCCCAGGCTAGGGGTCTAATTGGAGCTATTGCTGCTGGTCTACGCCACAGCCACAGCAACTCGGGATCCGAGCTACGTCTTCGACCTGCACCACAGCTCATGGCAATGCCAGATCCTTAACCCACTGAGCAAAGCCAGGGATCGAACCCGCAACCTCATGGTTCTTAGTCGGATTCGTTTCCGCTGCACCATGATGGGAACTCCAAAACTTTTCTTATTTTTTTAAAAAACTTTTTGACTGCACCTACGGCATGCAAAGTTCCCAGGCCGGGAGTCAAACCCATGCCACAGCAGTGACCCAAGTCACGGCAGTGACAATGCTGGATCTGCTGAGCCACTAGGGGACTCCAAATTGCTTAAACCTTTCATTGAAGTATATGCTCCCAACAGGAAAGTCCACATGGTATATGTGCAGAGCTTGACAAATCTTCACAAAATGAATTTGTCTTGTAATTAGTCACTGGATCAAATAATGGTAAATCAACAACATCCTAGGAGTTCCTTTCCAGATACTGCCTTTTCACCTAACAGTAGCTATTTATCTGGCTTCTCAAAGCATTGATTAGTTTTACCTGTTGTGGTACTTGATGTAAATGGAATTACACAAAGGGTACTCTCCTATGTCTGGTTCTTTTCATTTAATATGAGCTCATCCATATTGTTGAGAACAACTGTGCGTCATTCATTGTCAGAGCAGTATTGTATTCCACTGTGTGAATGAATTCGAATTTATCCATTCTACTCCTGAAGAGTATCTGAATTGTTCATCACTTGTGCCCATGTTCTATGAACATTCTAGCACATATCTTTTAGAAACCTATATGTGCTCCTTTCTTTGGCAGTATAATTCACCCAGGGCTGTAATGTTGGATCAGAATCCATAATTTTAAACATCATCATGTTCTCAGAAAAACTTATTAGAGGCTCAAGTACGATGAAAGACTATGAAATTTTAGTAACAATTGGAATTTCCGTCCGGCTACTGAAAAAGTGCTTAGGCATTAAAATATTTGGGAGTCAATTTAAACATCAAACCCTCCCACTTCTATCTGGTCATCGAACATCAACTCAGAAGCTGGTTTATAAGACTCTTTCTTTGAAATTTACCACCTTTCAAGCCATAGTCATCTTAATGGAGATTAGAACATCTGATCACAATTTTTTGAGCACTTAAATTCCTTCCAGTCCATTAAGCTGACAAGGGGTACTCAATTACCAAGTATTACTACAATCATTACTGAAAAAACGTCTTGAGGCAATACTTACAGTAGAGAGACTTGCTCCAGCAAAAATAATAATCATTTGCTGTCTATCAGATTGAAAGGCAGTGCTGGACCCCAGATCTCTCTAACAGAGCAGTTACAGATAAGGGGGCCTATGAAGTGGAAAAGTGCAGCCTACCCACCGCTGCAATTCTGATAGCAGAAAACATAAAGTCCTAAATCTCAAGTGTAAATGAAAACATTGACTCAATTGAGCCAGAAAGAAGAGAAGAGAGACCCTAATTATTAACGCTGAGAAGGGCTAATAACTAGAAATCATTACTTTTTCATGATTGCACGCATCATTTTCATCATAGGCGAAAATGCTAACCAAGGTCGATTTTTACACCATGGCATCTTGAGTTTGTCAACCTTGTATGGAACTTAGAACCTGGCCTCTTTCCATGATATGCAGTATTTTTTGAAGGAGCAAAATGTGAGAATTGGGAGGAAAACATTTTTACAACTCGGTCTGTTCTGAGAGCCAGGGGTCCAAGGACAGAAGAAATCTTAGTTTTCTTTTATGGCTGTTAGTGCTGTTGGAGTCAGATTCCCATTTTGGTAGAATTATCATTACATCTATAATTTCCTTTTTTAAAAAAAGTTTGGTGTATAGTTGACTTACAGTGTTGTGTTAGTTTTGGGTGTACTGCAAAGTGAATCAGTTGTACATACACATATATCCTTTCTTTATCAGATTCTTTTCCCATATAAGCCACCACAGAATACTGAGTAGATTTCCTTGTGCTACACAGTAGATCCTTGATACTTATCTATTTTACATACAGTAGTGTTTATATGCCAATTCCAACCTCTCAATTTGTCCTTTCCCCCCAAATTTCCTCTTTGCTAACCATAAGTTTAGTTTTGTAATCTTTGAGTCTGTTTCTATTTCATGAACAACTTCTTCTGTATAATTTTTTATTAGACTCCACATATTAGTGATCTTATATGGTTTTGTCTTTGTCTCACTTACCTCACTTAGTATGATAATGTCTAGGTCCATCCATGTTGCTGCAAATGGCATTATTTTGTTCTTTTTTTTTTCCATCTTTTTAGGGCCACACCCACGGCATATGGAGGTTCGCAGGCTAGGGGTCTAATCGGAGCTGTAGCTGCCGACCTACACCACAGCCACAGCAACACCAGATCCTAGCTGAGTCTGCGACCTATACCACAGCTCATGGCAATGCCAGATCCTTAACCCACTGAGCAAGGCCAGGGATTGAGCCCACAACCTTATGGTTCCTAGTCGGATTCGTTTCCCCTGCACCAAGATGGGAACTCCTATTTTGTTCTTTTTTTTACAGCTGAGTAATATTCCACTGTATATATGTACCACATCTTCATACAGATTGAATATGAAGGGATGGAAGATGATATCCCATGCAAATAGAAATCAAAAGAAAGCTGGAGTGGCAATTCTCAGACAAAATATACATTAAAATATAGAATGTTCTGGGGTTAATAGATGCAAGCTATTGCATTAGGAATGATATGCAATGAGATCCTGCTGTACAGCACTAGGAACTATATCTAGTCACTTGTGATGGAGCATGATGGAGGATAATCTAGGAAAAAGAATGTATATATGTGTGTGTGTGTGACTGGGTCAATTTGCTGTACAGTAGGAAATTGACAGAACACTGTAAACCAACTATAATGGAAAAAATGAAAATCACTAAAAAATATAGAATGTTAGGAAGTTCCTAACATAGGGTTAAGGATGTGGCATTGCCACAGCTGTGGTGCAGGTCACAAATGCAGCAGAGTTTGATCCCTGGCCCAGAAACTTCCATATGCCACAGGTGTGGCCAAAAAATAAAAATAAAGAGTGTTACAAGAGACAAACAAGGACACTAAATGATAATCAAGGAATCAATTCAAGAAGAAGATCTAGCAACTATAAATGTATATGCAACCAATATAGGAGCACCTCAATATATAAGGTAACTACCAATAGCCATAAAAGGAGAAACTGACAATAACACAATAATAGTGGGGGTTTTAACACCCCCCCCTTACATTAATGGACAGATCATCCAGACAGAAAATCAATAAAGAAACACAGGCCTTAAATGACATTAGACCAGACAGATTTAATTATTTATCATTTCTTGTTTGTGATTTCTGTTGCGTTGGGTTTAGTTTCCTTGGACAGAACACCCCCCCCCCTTTTTTTTTTTTAATTTGGGCTGTTAACGACATTGGGATACCTAAAAGGCAGTCTAGACTGAGTTCCTAGCTTCTGAGAATAATTACCAAAGCCACATCACAGAACTCGACCATCAAGGAGCAACTACCTCACCCCAATCAGAGAGCTGTCAAGTCAGCAGGTACCAGCCAAACCACTTGCCTCCCTTGACCTGCCAGCTCCAGGCTGCACCAGCAACAGAAGGAGCCCCATGCCTTGCCACTCTCACGATATGATCCAGTTCCAGATCCAAATTTGCAAGAGTGCATCTGATTGGCAACCTGCATCACACCCAGAAATCCTCACTGCAAGACCATCTGGAAATGCAGTTCTTAGTAGCTCCCCAAAAGGGCAGAATGCAAACCAAGCCCACCAGCCCGCATCGTGTAGCATTTAGGAATATTATCAATAGAAACTTGGATGAGACCATTTTATCACCTCATGTCAACTCTATACTTTTAAATCTTCAGTCAACTTTATAGACAAACTTGGCTGAGGTTAAGATTTCCATTATTCAGAACAGTGGTTCTCTGCCTTCACTGTGCATCAGATTCATACAGACACCCCGAAAAAAATGCAGAGAGCTGGGTCCCAACTCCCCAGATCCCAGAGATTTTGAGTCACTCAGTCTAGGTGGCTGAGAACACCCTTAGATAATTCTCATATGCAGCCAGAGGTGAGCAACACTGGATTTGAAGATACTGTGATTACCCTGGTATCTTATGAAAACCTCTGGTATCTTATGAAAACCATCAAATTTCACGGATGTAGAAGATTACCATCAGGCTCAGGACCACATGGCAAGTAGAGATGACACACACAAACACAAAATAAAAGAGAGACTGGAGAACATGCTCAAACCACTCCTACAGCACAGGCTTACCATGAGAAACAAGAAGGTGCGGCCAAAGAGTTGCATTAAAATTGTTTCGGGGGAGTTTGATGAGTAAAACCTTATGTATAAAAGAAACATGAAAATGAACATTCACAGCTAGCAAGTCAATGACAGAAAATTTAAAAGAGCTTATTGAAACTGTGAGTGAGTTAAACAATACAAAACAAACAATGAAAAACAGACAAAAGACAGCTGGCCACAAATTGCATCACAATAGGATGGGATCCACAAAGCTGTCTAGGGGTAAATCTCCAAGAAATTAACATTCAGGAGGACTCCTGGGGATTTAGACCATGGTTTTGTCTTTCCTGTAGATAAAACTGTCTCAAAATTCAAGGTTATACCTGGGTTCCCAGAAAACAAATTAAACAATGACAATTGGCTTTCCTGGCTCTATTTTTACATAAAGGGTCTGCCCCAGGTTACCATTCCACTTCTTCCTCAAGGACAAAACCTGGCTGCTTACTCAATGTGTGGTCCAGAGACCAGCATCTTTTAGAACTGGCTGGAAAGAACACTCTCACTCCCACCTCAGACCTCCTATATCAGAATCTGTTTTTTAACCCCGTCTCCAGGTGATTGATATGAACATGACAGTCTTAGAAACCCCGGGGAAAAAATTTCCTATATCCCCTACTACATTAGGCTATAAGTGTTTTTGTTTCTATTTTATTTAAATTTTTTTTTTTAAGGGCCGCACCTGTGGCGTATAGAGGTTCCCAGGCTAGGGGTCTAATCAGAGCTGTAGATGCCAGCCTACACCACAGTCACAGCAATGCCAGATCCAAGCTGTGTCCACGACCTACATCACAGCTCATGGCGACGCTGGATCCTTAACCCACTGAGCGAAGCCAGGGATCGAACCCGCAACCTCATGGTTCCTAGTCGGATTTGTTTCTGCTGTGCCACGTCAGGAACTCTCCAGTGAACATTTTAAATGGTTGAAGTGCTTCTTAAACTTATTGGATTATAGATTTATTGGGACATTCAGGGAAAAATAGTTTTGTATCTTGGTTATTCCCAGTGACCTGAAAATAAACAGGTTATTCATTCACCTCCTGTTCACCAATATGGCTCAGTAGTTGATCTCTTACTGTCTGGTTGGTTTTTTTTAAGAGAACAAGACTGCAATTTCCCTTTTCTTTAAATATGCAGCAAGAATTAGTTGGAAACACAAATCAAGTCTCCCATGCACTGACAGAAGAGTTAGGAGTCAAGATTAACTGCTAAAAATGTCTCTCCATCTTATCTTCAGGTTTAATAATTTAGAGCTTGAATTGTTTGCTCAGAAGGCAAACAATATCTTCTGTTGCATATTTTATGACTGTGTATTAGAGAGAGCAGCGGGCCAGCAGACAAACCACTGGTGCACACTTAACAGACTCCCTGGAGAAAGAAACTGTATTAGGAAAGAAGAGGAAGAGGCTGGGATCAACCCTGACATGTGCCGGCGCAGAGGCTGGGAGAGGAGCAGCACATCAGAGTGAGCCTTAGAACCTCTTAATTAATTTCCACCGGAGACAGGCCACTTTGTGGTGTACACGGTTCCCTGGCTGTTCCCGCAAGCGCCCATCTCCGATATTCTCGTTACCAACTGGCCAATTAGGATGACACTTCCCTGAAAATTCACTGTGGCTCATTCCTGTGTGATCAAAGCTTCATGGGATGTATGCAGCCAGAAGCCCTCCTTAGGTCAGGCTATCTGACAGTGGGAATGGAACATGCTCCTGCCCAACTATGGAAACTGTAACCAAAACATCAAGCAACTGTCTGTTCCCCAGGGCTGCAGACACTAACCCTGACCCTAACCCCAACATTAATGGTAATACTAATCTTGACCCTAAAAGGGACACTAACATTACTACTAACCCTGACCTTAAACTGCAAAACTAAGTCTGACCCTGACTCTAACAGTAATACTAATACTCACCCTGTCCTTGAACCTAACCCTAACCCTGACACTAAACCTAACGCTAATATTAATATGGACCCTGACCCTACACCTAACACTAATAGTAATACTCATCCTGACCCTAACTGTAACACTAATACAGATACTCACCCTGACACTAACACAAAGACTAATACTCACCCTGACCTTAACCCCAACATGAATACTGATACTCACCCTGAAAATAACCCTAACAAACACTAATACTAATACTCACCCTGACACTAGCCCTAATACTGACTCTGACAATAATACTACCAATACCGACCCTGACCCTAACCCTAACAGTAATACTCATTCTAACCCTGATCCTAAATCTAACACTAATTCTAACCCTGACCCCAAATCTAGAGCTAATGCTAATGCCGACCCTGGTCTAATCCTAACACTAATACTAATACTAACCCCGACTCTAACACTAATATTAACTCCAACCCTGATGCAAAACCTAACACTAACACTACTGCTGACCCTGACCTAACCCTAACTCTAACCCTGACCCTAACTCTAACAGTAATACTAATTTTCACCCTGACCCTAATTCCAACACTGATACGAATACTGACCTCAAACCAAACACTAACACTAATGCTAGCCCTAATACTGACCTCATCTTAACCCTCAACACTAATACCAATGCTAAGAGTAACCACAGCACTAACACAATGCAGTTACTACCACTAACTCTGATACTTCCACAAATATTAACCCTAATACGAAGAGCAATATTAATGCTAGCACTCCCACCAACCCCAACCCTTACACTAATACTAACACTACCCTTAACGCTAACATGAATACAAATACCAACCCTGACTAGCCCTGACCCTAACTCTAGCAGTAATACTAACCCTAATATGAACCTTAACCTAAGCCTACCACTAATACAACTAACACTGACTCTAACCCTGACCCTAACCCCAATACTAATGCCAATGTTAGTACTGTTCTAGGTTCATACTAATATGAATAATAATACCACAGTAACACTGATACTAATACTAGTCTATAAATAAAATAACAAGAGCTAAGATACATCGAACATTTACTATTTGTTCTAAGCTCTAGGGTACTTACTCATTCAATTCCTAAAAACCTCTTTGAAGTAGGGACATTACCATGTCCAGGGATGGGTGAAGAAACTGAAGCAGAGAGTGGCCAGGCTCCTTGTCCAAGGTCAAAATCTGATGAAGAGCTAATATTTGAGAACAGGCAATCTCAGACTTGAGGGGGAATTTCAGGTGTGAACGCCACCCATAGGTTTCTGGGAAATGCCATATGGAGACCATTGCTATAGCAAGCACTGGGACCTCCTTCTACAGCATAAGGACCCTGCCTTCCACATCTGAACCTCACCACTGGTTGCGATGCTGAAGGACCAGCTGGGGAGGAAAATGATTGTGTGCCACTGGTTATCAGCACTGGTGTGGATGCACGGATGGCTCTGTACTTTCCTACACCAAGAAACTGTCTTTTAAATTAAAGTATAGCTGATTTTAAATGTTGTGCCAATTTCTGCTGTATAGCATAGTGACCCAGTCATACATATATACACATTCCCTTTCTTATATTATCATACATCATGGTCTATCCCAAGGGATGGGACATATAGTTCCCTGTGCCATACAGTAGGACCTCACTGCTTATCCATTCTAAATGGAATAGTTTGCTTCTACAAACTCCCTGTCCATCCCACTCCTTCCCCCCTCCCCCTTGGCAATCATAAGTCTATTCTCTATGTCTGTGAGTCTGTTTCTTTTCTGTAGATAGGTTCACTTGTGCCATATTTTAGACTCCATGTATAAGTGATATCATGTGGTATTTCTCTTTCTGACTTACTTCACTTTTACTAAGAGAATCTCTAGTTACATCCACGTTGCTGCCAATGGCATTATTCCATTCTTTTTTACGGCTGAGTAGTATTCCAACTTTTCTAGAGTGTAGTCTACACCAGAGGCAAACAAACTGTAGCCTACGGCCAAGTCAGGCCTATCTCTGTTTTTGTACATAAAGTTCTACTGGAATGCAGCCTCCCCACCTATTCACAGGTTATCTACAGCTCTTTAGAGTCACCATGACTGAGATGAGTAGTGGTCATTAAACAAAACAGTTTTACTCTCCGACTATTTTCCAGTCTACAGTTCCCTCCTGGACATCCATACCCCTTCACTCCCTCTTTCCCCATGACAATCTGGAGTCCACATCACTGATCAGAAACAGGTTTCCAGTATTTCTGAAGCTTCTAGGGAGCTGTGGATAAAAGGCACGGACAAGTCAACTCAAAGTGGTGTCAACCACAAAGACGGCATTATTGCTTTTTGTAACAAAATGTTCCATTTGATCCTGGCCTCAGATAGAGACAGGGCCAGAGGTTCGGGATGACCTCTGGTCTCTACATGGCTGAGCCATGAGTCAGGGCAATTCTCTAGAGGAGAACCCAGGTGGGTTCGGATGCTGGTAGGCAACTGATACAGTTGTCTAGTATCACCTTCTATTTGCTGATTTCCAAGTACTGTTCTTGGTCTCCATGCTGCTTCTTCCTGGTGACTGTGCAAACCCCAGTTCTCTCCATCTTGTCACCTGATCTTAGCTGCGTCAACCCTTTCTATCTCAGGTTATCAAATCAAGAGTAGAACACACTGAGGATGTAGATGCAGGAGCCAGACTGAGGCCTTATCCCAACTCCATACTATGAGTGAGGTGTTGAGAAAATCACTTAAATTCTCCACATCTTCATTTATTTGTAAAATGTGGTTCCTAATATTACCTATCTCATAGGATTTGTGTGATTTTTGTTTAATACCTGCTAATACTCATACACATATATGCACTACATATATAGTACATTGTAAGTTCTATATCTCTCAATTATTGTGTCTGTTGATTAATAAGATCATTATTCTTTCCATGGCTACCTTTTTCCCCTTACCCAGAGAAAGTTAATCCCAAGTTTCTGCCATTAGCATGCTTCTTGTAACTTCACTATTTTCCTTAAGTCAACTCACTTCTACTTGAAGAATGAAACAATAATGACATGATAATGAAATGACTGGCACATGACATGTGCTGGCAATACACCTGTTCTAATATTTTGATGCATTATCTAAGCTGTTGACAAAGCCCTCCCCACAAAGGGATTTTCTCAAAACAAGATCCCCAAGTCAGCTGCATAAGTGTCACCAGGAATTTGTCAGAAACAAGTCCTTGGGCCCGTAACCACATATACCAAATCAGAAACTCTGGGTGGGGCTCACGATCTTTGCTGTAACAAGGCACACCCCCAATTTTCACCCCTTAGGTGTATTTGATGCACATAAAATTGGAAGACCATTGTGATGTGTTAACCCTATTTGAGAACATACACACTGTTGTACCAAGTGTGACAAAATGAAATGCTTATAAGGACCGGACAGGTAGTTCAAGGGAAGAGACTGGGCCAAAAATAGTAAGACAAGGTGGATGACTCATAGCACTCCCCTCCATGTTGAGATAAGCATCAGAGGGAGGGATGTGGTTACCTGGAGGTGAACCCCACCTGAAGACAGCAATCTCTACTCATCTCCAATCTGTTACAGATGTCTTTGACTTTTCAAAATGCTAGAAGCCCAGATGGTCAGGTAAAAGCACTTGAGTTTTCAAATAAGACGTGTAAATAATTTTCATTTAAACAGGGTTCAAACACCATCCTATGGGAGAATCACAGAGTTATCTGTAGGACAGGCTCAGCCCAATGGCTGAGTTTCTGATTTCTGGTCTAGAAGGTGAAATTTCCTGGAAAAACGGCTTTGTTGTTTGCAGCATCTTTACCCAGTGTGTGTGACTGCAGAGGCACAGAATGGTGTCCATTGACTAAATGAATGAATTTTAGTATATGTGCTGCCGAAGTGAGCACTGAATGAATGAATGAATGAGTAAACCAACATGGGCACTGTCCAGCTCTTTGTTAAAAATGTCAACCATCCTTGGAGTTCCCATCGTGGCTCAGTGGTTAACAAATCCGACTAGGAACCATGAGGTTGTGGGTTCGATCCCTGGCCTTGCTCAGTGGGTTAAGGATCCGGCGTTGCTGTGAGCTGTGGTGTAGGTTGCAGACGTGGCTTGGATCCCAAATTGCTGTGGCTCTGGTGTAGGCCGGCAGCTACAGCTCCGATTGGACCCCTAGCCTGGGAGCCTCCATGTGCCATGGGAGTGGCCTTAGAAAAGGCAAAAAAAGACAAAAAAAGTCAATCAACCTTGGTGTGCCAATTTGTTTTGATTGGTTAAAATTTAGATGCAATGACGACTAGGGAATTTTTCCCGTATCTCTTTCCAGGATGGCAGAGAATGTGTCTGAAGAGTGGCTAAGAGTATGTTAAGTAGTTTTTGAAGACATGCTTAACCTTCTTCCAGTTTGGATGGCATGAGGCCACACTGCAGCCTTGATGTTCTGGTTGCTTCGTGGGGAGCAAAGTTCACGTAGCTGCCTTAGGCTGCTTCTCAGAAACTTGGCTCAGTTGAAAATGACTATTTTACCGGTCCTGAGAAACTTTTCAAAAGCCGTTCTGGACAAGTCTTGAGTGACTTGGCTCTGCTGAAGATAAATAGATTTCGCTAGCTGAACACCTCAGCCAGCAATTCATGGCAAACTGAAGGGGCTTCCCTCTTACAGGTAACATCCATTACTCAGAAATGCCCATCACAACCCACAGTGACACATGGACATGGAAAGGATAAAGCAGTGCTCCCCAAATACTGACCATGGTTGGGCTCTTCCCCAGAACTCAATCATACCCGCCAGGCTTCTCCAAAGAGATATCCACCTCCTGACCAAGCAGAAATATTTTTCTTGACAGTATCATCATTGAAATTCATATTTAAATCAGCAACAAAGCTTTTCATCACCACCACTTCCTCCTTAACAAGGCAGAATTACAAATTGAATTCAACAGCTTCCATCGCAGAGCAGCTTCATGGTGTTGCACATTTTTCAGTAACAAGCCAAGAAGCCTAAGCCATTGATCAAACTCTGTAATCTCAGAATGAGGGGCGGGGGGAGGAAAAAGAAAACTGACCCCTGAGCTGGGAGTTGCAGCTATTACTGTCCGTTACAGTTTCTGCCAAGAAACACGAAGAGATTTTATCCTTGTTGGCTGCTGCTTCTTTCAATACATTTTTGTAAGAACTGGGAATACAACCCTGAGCATGAAAGGAGGTCATTAGGATGGCCTGCTAGGCTGCGATACCACCCAGAAAGAAACTCAAGGATTGGAACCGATTGGTCCACAGAACTACTGAGATCGGTTGGCTTAGGAATGACAATAAGTGTTTTTCTCACTCTTCCCTAACTAAAGAAACAGCTAGATCTTGGAGGGACTGCATTGTTTCTTGGAAACTTTCATGGGCAGTTCTTGGGATAAAAGACCCAGATGTAGGGGCCCTCCTAGAGCTGGGGGGAGTCAGAAGGGGTATCTTGAGAAAAGGAGTTTAGAAGCAGGGATAGGAGTTCCCATTGTGGCTCAGTGGGTTAAGGACTCAACATATCTCTGTGAGGATGCAGGTTCAATGCCTGGCCTCTCTCAGTGGGTTAAGGATCTGGTGTTGCCACAAGCTGTGGTGTAAGTCACAGACGAGGCTCAGATCTGGTGTTGCTGTGGTTGTGGCATAGGCTGGCAGCTGCAGCTCCAATTTGACCCCTGGCCTGGGAAACTACATATGCCATAGGTTTGGCTGTAGAAAGAAAAACAAAAAACAAAAAACAAAAAAAACCCAAGAAGAAGGGGTGGGGTAAGTGGCACAGCAGTGCAGCATCTGAAGACATTCTGCGCTTGGTGCCTCTGATAGGCTAAACTCTGTACATAAGATGCCCCCAATACACTCAAGGACATGTCACATCATACCAGCTGGAAATACAATACTGAAAGGACTGCATATTATGATTGCACGTATATGAAATGTCCAGAAAAGGCAAATCTCTAGACAGAAAGTATGTATATAGCTGCTTGGGGCTGGTGGTGGGAAGAGAGAGTGACTGCAAAGATAGTGATGTTTTGAGGGTGATGGAAATGTTTTAACATTTACAACTCTGTAAATATGCCTAAAGTCAATGAATGGTACACTCAAAATAAGGGAACTTTGGAGTTCCCTGGTGGGCTAGCAGTTAAGGTTCTGGAATTGTCACTGCAGCAGTTTGGGTCACTGCTATAGCATGGATTCAATCTCTGGCCCAAGAACTTCCACATGCCCTGGGCACAGCCAAAAAAAAAAAAAAAAAAAAAAAACCCAACCAACCAAACAAACAAAAAAACCTACAGGGGAACTTCATGAAATGTAAGTTATACATCTATTAAGCTCTGTAAAAACCATGACACTAAGGACTCTGTCATCCATCCACTGAGTTCTATGGAAGCACCCCTCCAAATGTATGGGTACCCCCAAATCATTTAAATGTTTCTAACCATTAAGAAAACTGTAAGACTCAAAATGGAAATTACCTTTTATTATGAAACATTACAGGTACCATTTTCTACCCATTAGGTGGGTACAGACTGTGATGTCTGACAATAAGAACGGGAGCAAGAATTAGGGAACACTATTCTAGTGTAAGGCTGGTGGGGTGTTGAGCTGCTAAAGCCACTTGGGAGAGGAATTTGGCTGTATGTGGTATAACAGAAAACATTCACGACCTAGTCTAAAAACACTCTAGAGTATATGAAACTCTTTTTCTTTTCTTCCTTTTTTCTTTTCTTCCTTCCTTCCTTCCTTTTTTTCCTTTTCTTATTTTTTTTTTTTTTTTTACTGTCACACCTGCCACTTATGGAAATTCTCAGGCTAGGGGTCAAATCAGAGCTGCAGTTACAGGCTACACCACAACCACAGCAACACCGGATCCAAGCTCTATCTGCAGCCTACACAGCTTGTGGCAATGCCTGATCCTTAACCCACTGAGCAAGGCCAGGGATCAAACCTGCATCTTCACGGACACTGTGTCAGTCATAACCCTGATCCACAATGGGAACTCCTGAAACTCTTTTTCACGCACTCATGGCGATATGCACAAAGATGTCCATTGCAATAATGCTTATCCTGGTGAAAAAAACTACAAAAATATCCCAATAAGCAACCATGCAAAGAAGGACATCTTTTTAGAGTGAAATATTATTTAATAGTTAAAAATAACCAGATGCATGTAGATACAGTATATTTATATGTGCATTGAATATATAGTCACATGTATGTGAATGTGGACATGCATTAATCTCAAGAAAAACATTCGGGTGAAGAAAAAATTGCCAAATGATATATATGTTCAGCATCATTATTTGCGTAAAATGAAAATAAACACACATTGATGTAAAATTTCAAGATGTGCAGCAAACCAAGGGCGGAAGTGCATCATGGGACAGTGGGGAATGGGATGAGACTGGAGGAGGCAGTTTGGGCAGAAACTGCTAATTATTTCCCACATTTTGTTTCCTTTCTTACTTTTAATAACAGGAACCTCTGATTCATGACTTGAGCTTATCACCTGTTATAGCCATTTGCATCATACCACGCGGCTGGGGTGGACATGTGGCAAATGTGTGTCCACTGGGAAGATGAGAAAAACTCATTTGTGCAGTACCCAGGTCACATCCCTAAGTGGAATTTGCTTGTTGGCTGCCTGTTCTTTCCCTTTCCGACTAACTGAAATGAAAGAAGGACTTGATGGGGCTGGACCATTTATGTCCATGTGGACAATGGCACCATTCTAGAAAATAAGACAATAAAAGGGGCCTGGGTCTTGGACAACCTTTAGAATGGACCTGCCTTCCTTATCCTGGTGACTTGGCAGCTTGGATTTCTGTAGGAGAGATGAATCAATCTCTTACCTTCTTTACATTGTTAATGATTCTCTCTTTTACTTTTTTGGCCATGCACTCGGCATGTGGAAGTTCCTGAGTCAGAGATCGAACCTGGACCACAGCAGCAACCTGCGCCACTGCAGTAACAATGCTGGATCCTTCCCCCGCTGAACCACAAACGAACTCCACTGATGATTCTTTCTTTTTATTGAAAAAAAATTTTTAATTTTTTAAAATTTTAGTCTTTTTAGGTCTGCACCTATGGCATAAGGAGGTTCCCAGGCTAGGGGTCTAATCGGAGCTGTAGCAGCTGACCTATGCCACAGCCACAGCCATGCTAGGTCCAAGCCATGTCTGTGACCTACACCACAGTTCATGGCAACACGGGATCCTTAACCCACTGGCAAGGCCAGGGATCAAACCTGCCACATGGAACTAGTCAGATTCATTTCCACTGAGCCACAACGGGACCCCCTAAAAATTTTTTTTCAAGTGTACTTGGTTTACAATGTTGTATCAATTTCTGCTGTACAGAAAAGTGACCTGGTCATATATGCATATACATTCTTTTTCACCTATTATCTTCCATCATTGTCTATCCTAAAAGATTGGATATAGTTCCCTATTGTATAGCAGTACCTCATTCCAAATGTAATAGTTTACATCTACTATATAATCCCAAACTCCCCTTCCATCCCGTTCCCTTCTTAAAGAACCTGTACTCAACACTCTACACAAGGTTGCATGTAAGGATGAATTATATCTGAACATTTCAATTTCTTAACAAATCCAAGAGCAAATATGATAAAACCATATTGTTCATTATTACAGAGGTAAGACATGGCTACACAGTAATTTCTATGTCTGTGTTAGTTTTTGTGCTTTCCTGAAACTTTTAAATTTATCCAAGAAAATATAAAGACTGTCACATCGCTTGGGTACCCCAAGCTGTGACTTAAGGTCTTTTCCACAAGGGATCTATTATATCACAGAAACACACTTATTTGGTTTGCAGGTGGATTTATTTATTTAATATCTCATATGTTCTCCCAAGGCCTGGGCAAAGAATAACCCCATTCTTAACCTTCTAGGAATACTGACACTTTGCTCCAAGTTCTTCAGTGCCCAGGTCTCTGCAGAGCCCACCGTCCACTTTCAGCATCTCACATCACACAGTGCATCTCAGTGCAGAAAACGCAATGGATGTTTACGAACCTCTTCAAATGGCCTTTTCTAATGTTCCACTTTGCCCTGTGAGGTTTCGGAGGAGTCTTGCTGGTCTGCGAGATGGAGCTGGCCATGCCTATTGCTCACCGAGTGTGTGGCTGCCACTGAGGGTCAGAAGAACAAGGGTCTTTATGATCATTATGGGTTGGCTGAGTGGTTTTCCCATCGACAAATAAATCTACTATTCTAACTCTGACAACATTTTTCATTCCCCCAATGGCTTAGATTGGAAAGCAAAGCTTGATAGTGACATCCAGTCTTGAGGACCTCTGCTCTGGCTACATGGAGATCTATTTTGGTCCATCTCTGGCTGTGGAACCAGAAATCTTCCAAGAAAGCAAAAGTTAACCCATAGACAAAGAGTTTTCAGACTCTTGCCACCAGGGCTTATATTTAGGGCCAATGCTTTGGTTCCTCCATGTGAACACCCTGGAGAAAGAGTGTATATAGTACCTGAAAGTCACAGGGGATGAGAGGAGAGAAGCTTGGAGAATCTTGTACCCTAGGAGTTATAATGGGGACCCAGAATGCAGACTAGAGCAAAGGCCAAGTTCAGGATTATTGGGGACAAATGCATAAGGCCAAATCTCCAGAAGTATTATCCAGATGCAGATGCATTAGTCAACAGAGTATCTTTTCAGTTTGAACTTATAATTAACTGATGCTGGGAAGTCTAGTCCTGCCAATGGGATAACGTGGTCCACACCCCTCTTTAGATGCAGAGGCACCTGGGCTCTGTCGGCCATGAAATCAATTCATTCTGTATCTCCAAGATCCAATAAATGAACCTCAGGGTCCAATCCACTCAACACTGATGTTTTCAAATCAGGATGATGAAGAGGGAGCTGTATAATTTGCAGTTTCTGGAAGAAAAATTCTTGGGGAAAATATATAATCCCAATGCCAAGTTAAATAAGTAATATTTTTTGCATTAACTCTCAGTTGTTCCCTTTGAGTGGGAAAACTACCAAGATATTTGTGGGAAAAAAGTGTGAGTCACAGCATGTTGGTCATTTAGAAATTATTCAATGAAGGAAAAATATTGCATGATTTATCATGATGTGATTTCCCAAATGT
The DNA here is from genome assembly GCF_016906955.1 of Phacochoerus africanus. Taxonomy (NCBI): domain Eukaryota; kingdom Metazoa; phylum Chordata; class Mammalia; order Artiodactyla; family Suidae; genus Phacochoerus; species Phacochoerus africanus. The sequence continues at coordinate 25,703,341 of NC_062558.1, read as the reverse complement.
GAACAAAGTTCAGTGCATGTGTGAAGTCTACTTAGGGCTTTTCCCCATCTATAGACCTTGGGTGTTATTTCTCCTATCTCCATTGCACCCCTGAGGTTTTTACTGAACACCACTGTCAGTTTAGTTTTTCAGCACCGAATCTGGCCATGATGAAGCCGTGTGATTTAAGGCTGTAGAATGAATGATCTCATTCTGACACTGTTGCTGCTCCACCATCACAATTCATTTATGGGGAAACAGTGAAAAGGCTCAGGATTCAGTAGAGCCCTAGAGGAAACATAAAAGCAATGGTTGCTGGGCCACCCAGGCTACCAGTGTTCTAAGATATGCTTTACACACTCTAACCCATTTAATCCTCATCTGGACCATATAAAGTAGGAAGGCTATTCTTATTCTGCACTTCACAGAAGAGCAGGTGGGGGCACAGAGAGGCTAAGCAACCCCTCCTAGGTCACACAGGTAATGAGCTGGGATTGGAGCCTGGCCTTCCGGCTCAAATCTGTGTGCCTTCCCTCCACTCCTCAACCTCTTCTTTTCCAGCCTCCTCACCCGCACAGTCCTGCACCCTCTGGACACACGTTCATGTTTAAGGATGGGAGCTGACCCATCAAGGTCAGCCTGTGCAATGACACCCTTCCTCGCCTCTCTTTCTCTTTTCTTTTGAAATTTTTTTTTTCTTTTTAGTGCTGCACCTGTGGCATATGGAAGTTCCCAGGCTAGGGATAAAATCAGAGCTGCAGCTGCAGGCCTACACCACAGCCACAGCAATGCTAGATCCAAGCCATGTCTCTGTCTTTCACTGCAGCTCACAGCAATGCTGATCCTTACTTAACCCACTGATGGAGGCCATGGAACCCGAGTCCTCATGGATACAAGTCAGGTTCTTAATTCACTGAGCCACAATGGGAACTTCAGCACTTCTCTTGATGCATCCACTGGCCCTGTGATGCTGGGTGCCGGAACTGGAGGACCACCATGGGAAGTAGACAGAGGGCAAGGAGTTAATAGAGAAGCGCAGCCACAGAGGCTCCATTTCCATCCATTTCTACAACCCAATGTGTCCGTGTCCAAGGACAGAAAGCAAGTGCCCCAGGCTGCCTGGGGGGAAATGTGCATCTACCAGTCTGCTTTCCCCTTTCTGCATTTCCCATCTACTTTTGGAACTTGTGAGGACTTTTTTTTTTTGGCTGTGCCCACAGCATGCAGAAGGGCCAGGGATTGAACCTGCACTACAGCTGGGACCCCAAGCCACAGCAGTGACAATGTCATATCCTTAACCCATTGAGCCACAAGGAAACTCCTAGCATTTGTTTTTTTGTTGATGATCTGGAGAAGGACAAAGAGAGAAAGATAGAAAACTCTTTGGAGAGCTTCGTTGTCCTACAACTTTCCTAGAAACCTGCCTCTAAGACTTTATAAGAGAAATCACGTTCAAGTGGTCTCTAGAATCCTACATTCATCTGAACCTGTACAGCTCTGGGTCAATGACATTTCCATTAGGGACCAAAAGGAAGATGGTAGAATTGCCATTGTAGCTCAGTGGGTTAAGAATCCAGCTATTATCCATGAGGACGTGGGGTTCGATCCCTGGCCTCGCTCAGTGGCTTAAGGATCCCGAATTGCTGTGGCCATGGTGTAGGCTGGTAGCTGGAGTTCCCATTCAAACCCTAGCCTAAGAATTTCCAAATGCCTCAGGTATGGCCCTAAAAAAAAAAAAAAAAAAAAAAAAAAAAAATTAAGAAAGAAAGAAAAAGAAAAAGAAAACAAAAGGAAGATGGGCTGTAACTGCCCTTCCAAGTGCCTCTGATGAGATGCCCAGGAGGTATGGTCACTGCCCACCACAGGAGTCTATGAGACCTCCTCACCCAGGTATTCACAGGAAATGTTAAAGCTCAACTCATCAACATGACTCAGCCTTTTAGTTCGAGGATGGGATGTGGTGCATCTATTTCTTTTCTTTCTTTCTTTCTTTTTTTATTTTTTATTTTTAGGGCCACACTTGTGCCATATGGAAGTTCCCAGGCTAGGGATCTAATTGGAGCTACAGCTGCTGGTCTACACCACAGCAACAGCGATGTGGGAATTGAGCCATGTCTGGGACCTACACCACGGCTCAAGGCAATGCCGGATCCTCAACCCATGAAGCAAGGCCAGGGATCAAACCTGCATCCTCATGGATAGCAGTCAGGTTTGTTACTGCTGAGACACAGTAGGAATTCCCATCTATTTCATTTTTGACTGATGGAGTAGAAAAAGTCTTTCTTTCCCATTAGTCATGGTGCTAAGAAGATGGGTGGGGAGTCTGGTCGGACAGGTGGTGAAGAGGAGAGAGACTGAGGCTCTGGTCCTGCGGGGATTTCTCTCAGCATCAGCCTTCTTACTGAATGTCCACTTACATACATTGATGAATTCTCCTTTGTCTTACGGGATTGTATTGTGTTTTCAGCCATGGCTTATCAAAGAAGACCCATCCAATAGAATTATTTACTAGGATAATGGTAGGCCCTTCAACTGTCCCAACTCAGTGCTAAAGACAAATTATTAAAGGACTTCATTATAAATAAATAATAGTCTTCACTGAGAAGGCCTTTCGAAGCCACCTCAGGACCCAAAGGTAAAGTTCCCGTGGCTTATGCAAGTCTATTGCTTGTTACCAAAGACATGTCAGGCAAGGGGACTACTACTGAGTCTCAGTGAAATGAGAAGTTTCATCTAGAATGCTGAAAAGTAGCAAGTGGCTTTAGAAAATTCTCCTAGGGGTGCTCCTGTTGTGGCACAGCGGAAACAAACCCAACTAGTATTCGTGAGGATGCAGGTTCAATCCCCGGCTACGCTCAGTGGGTTAAGGATTCAGTGTTGCTGAGAGCAGTGGTGTAGGTCACAGATGCAGCTCAGATCCCACGTTGTTGTGGCTGCGGTGTAGGCCGGCAGCTGCAGCTCTAATTCAACCCCTGGCCTGGGAACTTCCATATGCAGAAGGTGTAGCTCTAGAAAAAAAGAAAATATTCCCAGGGATGTCCCTCTTAGGAAGATCTAGAGACATCCTTTAGAACACACACATCTCCCTGAAAAAAGACAATGTAGTAAGGACTAAACTCACAAAACAGATGTTCAGAGTGACTGCAAAGCATTCACCAGAGGGGAGCAGTCTCAAATAGGGAAACCACATTAATGAATTTTAAACAGATCTTGATCTGCGAAAATTCAGCTCACACATAACTTTTGAGGAACACATCTTTGTAGAAAGTGCAATGCACTTGCAGTAGGGAAAAAAAGAAATCAGGCAAAAGCAAGGACCCAGCTGAACAATTTCTCCGTGTTCATTTACGTGGCCAATTACCATCTCCGGGGCTCTACTGTGTATCAGGCACAGGGTAGTAGCAACTGCAGATACAGGGAAAAGTAAGAGAGATAAGTCCTCTGCTATAGGCCTTGTGTTGACTGACAAAAGCTTAATTTTTTTGTTTGTTTGTTTTTACACGGCCGCACCTGCAGCATATGGAAGTTCCCAGGTTAAGGGACAAATCGGACATGTAGCTATGGTTTACTCCACAATCATAGCAACTCGGGATCTGAGGCTCATCTGTGACTTATGCCACAGCTTGCTGCAATGCTGGAACTTTAACCCACTGCCTGAGGCCAGGGATTGAACCCATGTCCTCACAGACCCTATGTCAGGTTCTTAACCCACTGAGCTACAATAGGAACTCATAAAAAACCATTTTAAACCTCACAAAAGAGAAACAGACTCAAAGATTTGAAAACAGGGAGTTTTCGTTGTGGCTCAGTGGTTAACGAATCTTACTAGGAAACATGAGGTTGTGGGTTCGATCCCTGGCCTTGCTTAGTGGGTTAAGGATCCGGCGTTGCTGTGAGCTGTGGTGTAGGTTGCAGATTCAGCTCAGATCCTGCATTGCTGTGGCTCTGGCATTGGCCGATGGCTACAGCTCTGATTGGACCTTCAGCCTGGGAACCTCCATGTGCTGTGGGAAGCGGCCCTAGAAAAGGCAAAAAGACAAAAAAAAAAAAGAAAGAAAGAAAAGATTTTGAAATCAAATTTCTAGCCAAAAAAAAAAAAAAAAGATACAAAACTTACAAAACAAAAAACCCCCTAAATTCAGGAGATCCCACTGTGGTGCAGTGGCTTATGAATCTGGCTGCAGTGGCTCAGGTTGCTGTGCAGGCACGGGTTCAATCCCGAGCCCAGTGCAATGGGTTAAAAGACCCAGCATTTCCGCAACTGTGGCGCAGATCGCAACTGCCCTTCGAATTGGATCCCTGGCCCTGGAACTTCCATATGCTGCAGGTGTGGCCAAAAAAAAAAAAAAAGAAAAGAAAACTAGATTCATGATGATGGTACCTGTTATAAAGTGGATGAAGAGTAACGAGGATATTAATTAGGAAGTTTGGTCAGGAAAGGCTCTTTGAAAGGTCAAGTTCAAGCAAAAGATCTGAATGAAGTGAGAAAGGTCGCTAAGGGATGCCAAAGAGAAGCATGTTCCAGGTCGGCAGGGGGGAGGGCAGAAGCAAAGGCCCTAAGGTTGGCATCTGCTGAGTGTGTTTGGGAGATGAAGCCAGCGAGAAAATGACCCAAAAGGTGTATGGCTTTTCTCCTGGATCAAGATTTTGGATTTTATTCTGAGTCACATAGGAAGTTGCTGGAAGTTCTTTAGCGGAGAGGCTATTGGACTCACATGTTGAAAAGAGCATTTTTACAGAGAAAGACAGATATCATATGATATCACTTCTATGTGATAAATAAAAATGATACAAATGAACTGATTTAGAAATAGAAACAGACTCATAGATTTCTAAAACAAATTTATGGTTACCGAAGGAGAAACGGGGGTGGAGATAAATTAGAAGTTTGGGATTAACACATACATAAGACTATACATAAAAGAGATAATCAATAAGGACCTGGAATATAGCATAGACCATTCTACTCAATGTTCTGTAATAACCTATATGCGAAAAGAATCTGAAAAAGAATGGATATACGTATATGTATAATTGATTCACTCTGCTGTATACCTGAAACTAACACAACATTGTTAGTCAACTGTAACAAACCCAAAATATACATACAACCTATAATTTAATGCAGTAAAATCCAGATTTTTTTTTTGACTGTACCTATGGCATGTGAAAGTTCCCAGGCCAGGAATTGGACCTGTACCTCAGTAGAAATCAGAGCCATAGCAATGACAATGCCAGATCATTAACTGCTAGGCCACCAGGAAACTCTGAGACTGTTTAAATGTTAAAAAAGAGTACCTTTTAAAAATGTAAAGATGGATGTAATATAGGAATAACGACATACAACCTAATCGTGGGACCATGGTATAGATGTGAATTAAATGGGGACATGTCTTCATGTATACCTTCACATAATTTTTTTTGCTTTAATTTATTTCAAAAAATTTTGTTAGACTATAGCATAGTTGAATTACAGCATTGTATCCATTTCTGCTATACAGTCTACTGACAGATGAATGGATTAAGAAGATGTGGTACATATATACAATGGAATACTACTCAGCCATAAAAAATAAACTAGTGCTATTTGAAGCACCATGGATGCAATTACAGATTCTCGTACTAAGTGAAGTAAGTCAGAAAGGGAAAGATAGATACCAAGTGATATCATTTATATGTTGTATCTAAAATATGGGACAAATGAACCTATCCATATCATTTTGATTTTTGGAAAATTTAATGTTATGGCAAACTCCCAGACATATAGGAACCTCCCTGGCTTCCAGGGCTGAAGACCAGGCTGTAGGGCTGAGGGCAGAAGCAAGGAGTGATGTTGGGAGGAGCTGGCAAAGTGGCCAGATTCAGAATTTCTTTTGGAGAGTAGACCCAACTGCATTTGTGGACAGGTCCAGGTAGGTCTTGGGTTGGAAGGAAAGAAATCAAGGATGGCTCCTTCAAAGCCAGTCCTATTTCTGTAAGAAGACGAATCCCTTGCCCCACCCACCACCCTCCCATGGATGATCACTTGTAGGGGTAGAGACTTCCCTTGAATCATTAAAAAGGAGAAAGAAAGAGAGAAGAGAGAGGAAACAAGAGTCTATCAAAGATATCAGATCTTTTTCTTTAGTATTTTGTTGTTGTTGTTCTGAAAGAGAAATTTTAAGTTCCTACTCATTTTTTAGATAATGGTGCATTAGACAAGTTAAACCCAATTCACTGATTCACTTAGAAACCCCATGAAAAACAGAAATATCCTTCTTTATCAATATATAAATTGATATATATATATCAATTTCACGCTGTCATTACTACAGCAGAGTATTTGTGTTTTTTAGAGTAATTCAACTTTAGCTTCACAACCTATACTTTTTTTTTTCTTTTGATGACTGCACCTTGGAACCCCTAGTCTAGTTCCCAAGCCAGGGGTTGAATCGGAGCTTCATGCCTACACCACAGCCACAGCAACACTGGATCCAAGCTGCATCTGTGACCTACATCATAGCTTGCAGCAGCCCTAGATCCTTAATCCACTGAGTGAAGCCAGGGATGGAATCTGCATCCTCACAGACACTCTGTCAGGTTCTTCTTAACCCACTGGACCATGATGGGAACTCCACAACCTATACTTTTTGAAAACAGTGCCTATTCATATACTTTAACCAAAGGTAAATTAGAAACAATATTTCTTAAGCAGACTACATGCACATATACACAAGTATTTATATATACACATACAAACAGGTATGTACATGCATGTGCACATATGCGTGCAAATGTTTTGCATGTGCTAATGCATACAGGCATGTTTATGCACGCACCATACACATACACCACACACTGGGCACACATATGAACTTTCAGTGATGACATGGCAGAGACTGGGTTTTCTCATATGACCCATGGGTTGTGTGTTGTATAATCAGACTCTTGTCTGAATGGCAGCCTACACCCCAGTCACCCCAAACTATACCATAAGCAACCTACCCTCCCTGGAGTAGCTCTTTCAGATAGAGACACAGAATATTTGACTTCTGTGTCCAGCCTATTAGTTTTTCTCCTTGCCTTGTTTTTCTCTGCCTCCAACACACCCTGCATATTAATGACAACATTTTCTTTTAACAAAAGAAATGATCCCTATTAGATAAAGCAAAGGTTCCTTAAGCAAAGAAAAAGGGGTACAGGAAAAGGCGAGTTTTCCAAGTTTTCCTTGCCTTGAAGTGACTTGATTTGTTTATTTATTTAGGCTGCACCCAAATGACATGGGGAAATTCCCGGGCCAGGGATCAAATCCACATCCCGGCAGTGACCCAAGCCACAGCCGTAATAACGCTACATCCTTAACCCTCTGAGCCACCAGGGAACTCTAACTCTTCTTAAAAGAGGGTCCAACGTTTCAAAATCAACAATGAAAATATTTTTTTGCTATCTATGGTAAACACACTCCGTTTTTCATTTTTTTTTTTTTTGGTCTTTTTGCCTTTTCCAGGGCCGCTCCTGCAGCATGTGGATGTTCACAGGCTAGGGGTCTAATCAGAGCTGTAGCCGCTGGCCTACTCCAGAGCCACAGCAATGCAGGATCCAAGTCACATCTGCAACCTACACCACAGCTCACAGCAATGCTGGATCCTTAACCCACTGAGTGAGGCCAGGGATTGAACCCGCAACCTCACAGTTCCTAGTTGGATTCGTTAACCACTGAGCCATGACGGGAACTCCCCGTTTTTCATTTTTAAAAGTTTTATTGAAGTATAGTTGGTTGACAATGTTGTACCCATACTCTGCTATTCAGCAAAGTGACCCAGCTATACATTCTTTTTCTTACATTATCTTCTATCAAGGAGGTTGGATTAAGCCCTGATTTATGAAGCTAAAGTTATTCAAATAAGTGTGCATCACATCATTTCAGCAAAATTTAGGTTCCAATTGCAACTATGGACCAATTCTTAGGAGAAACAAAGAATGCAAGTTAACACATTTTCTAATTAACGCAGTTTTTACAGAGGTTAAAATGTTAATTTGTTAACTATAAACCTTTAAGATGCAACATGACACTTGTAACTTACTTTGCCATTTCTTCATTGGAAAGAATCATGGAATCCATGAAAATGAGAAGTGGCTCCAGTCTCTATCAATCTCCAAAAAGCTCAGAGAAAACGGCATACGGTGGAACTTCATATATTTATTTTATTAGAAACGGATAATAAAAGTCCTAAACAACCATGGTGGAGTGATTTCAAATGTCACCATTAATAGATGGTAAATTATTAAAATATGCAAGTCCGTGATTGGATTTTAAAGATCTGTGCCCTTGATCTATCTTGCTCAGAGAAACCTTTGCTGGCAACCCAACCATTTAATGTGGCATCCTCCTCTCCTCAGCCATATCCCTCACCACACGCTGTTTTATTCTTACCATCCTTCTTATCTATAAGATAAGCATCTCCATCCTTTGTCCACATATTACATCTTGGCTTGCTTTCTTTCTCTTCCTTTCTTTTTTTTTTTCTTCTTAGCTTGGCACCTGCAGCATATGGAAGTTTCCAGGCTAGGGGTCAAATCAGAGCTGCAGCTGCCGGCCTAAACTACAGCCACAGCAACTCGGGATCCAAGTAGCATCTTCAGCCAACACCGCAGCTTGTGGCAACAATGGACACTTAACCCACTGAGTGAGGCCAGGGATCAAACCTGCATCCTTGTGGACATGGGGTCGGGTTCTTAACCCGCTGAGCCACAATAGGAACTCCTTGGCTTTCTTGCTTACTGCTAGCATTAGGATAGTGCCTGACATGATATACACTCACTGAATATGATTTTTTTCCACTCCTTTATCAGCATCATGTAGGTATAAGCATGTAGCATGTAATTTATTCAGAATCTGTGTCTTCCTTCATCACTTCTCTTTTATGAAATATTTTGGCTCTTTAGAGTATTTGTTCTTCTTGATGAAATTGAGAATGATTTTGTTATTTTTCTGCACACCTGGTTAGGATTTTAATGAGCGTAATATTGCATTTATCAATTAATTTGTGGCCAATCAACCACTTTTTGAGATCAGCCTTTTTTTACCATCTAGGAATATGGAATGCTATTCCAATTACTTAAGGCTTGTTTCTTATCCCTATGCTGAGTTTGGGAATTTTCTCCATATTGTTGCCAAACAAAGGCTTGAGTTTATTCTTGGGTGGTTTACATTTTTACTCAAGGCTGCTTAATACTACTGAGAGATGTTCAGAAGAAAAATATTAAAGTACGCCCTGGGTCACTGGCTCCAAATGTTTTTGGGTCATGGATTTCTTTGAGAATATGATAAAGTTTATGACATTCATAAGCTCTCTGTACATATAAATATGAGTATATGCATGTGGGCCTATGTTTACACATATGCCTGCATATCATACTGGGTCTGAGATTCTTGGGTTCCATGACCATAAGTGAAGTAAACCTGCAAAAACTTTTCTTTTTCTTTTTAGGGCTGCACCTGCAGCATATGGAAGTTTCTGGCTAGGGGTTGAATAGGAGCTGCAGCTACTGGCCTATGCTACAGCCACAACAATGCCAGATCTGAACCACATCTTCGACCTAGACCAAAGCTTGTGGCAATGCCAGATCCTTAAGCCACTGATCAAGACCAGGGATCAAACTCACATCTTCACCTAGACGTCAGGTCCTTAACCTACTGAGGCACAATGGAAACTCCCTGTAACGACTTTTTTTTTTTCCCACTGTACAGCAAGGGGGTCAGGTTATCCTTACATGTATACATTACAATTACATTTTTCCCCCAGCCTTTCTTCTGTTGCAACATGAGTACCTAGACAAAGTTCTCAATGCTATTCAGCAGGATCTCCTTGTAAATCTATTCTAAGTTGTGTCTGATAAGCCCAAGCTCCCGATCCCTCCCACTCCCTCCCTTTCCCATCAGGCAGCCACAAGTCTCTTCTCCAAGTCCATGATTTTCTTTTCTGTGGAAAGGTTCATTTGCGCTGTATATTAGATTCCAGTTATAAGTGATATCATATGGTATTTATCTTTCTCTTTCTGACTTATTTCACTCAGGATGAGATTCTCTAGCTCCATCCATGTTGCTGCAAAATGGCATTATGTCATTCTTTTTTATGGCTGAGTAGTATTCCATTGTGTATATATACCACATCTTCCGATTCCAATCCTCTGTCGATGGACATTTGGGTTGTTTCCATGTCCTGGCTATTGTGGATAGTGCTGCAATGAACATGCGGGTGCACGTGTCTCTTTTAAGTAGAGTTTTGTCCGGATAGATGCCCAAGAGTGGGATTGTGGGGTCATATGGAAGTTCTATGTATATATTTCTAAGGTATCTCCAAACTGTTCTCCATAGTGGCTGTACCAGTTTACATTCCCACCAACAGTGTAGGAGGGTTCCCTTTTCTCTACACCCCCTCCAGCACTTGTTATTTGTGGATTTATTAATGATGGCCATTCTGACTGGTGTGAGGTGGTATCTCATGGTAGTTTTGATTTGCATTTCTCTTATAACCAGCGATGTTGAGCATTTTTTCATGTGTTTGTTGGCCATCTGTCTATCTTCTTTGGAGAAATGTCTATTCAGGTCTTTTGCCCATTTTTCCATTGATTGATTGGCTTTTTTGCTGTTGGGTTGTATAAGTTGTTTATATATTCTAGAGATTAAGCCCTTGTCAGTTGCATCACTTGAAACTATTTTCTCCCATTCTGTAAGTTGTCTTTTTGTTTTCTTTTGGGTTTCCTTTGCTGTGCAAAAGCTTTTCAGTTTGATGAGGTCCCATGGATTTATTTTTGCTCTGATTTCTATTGCTTTGGGAGACTGACCTGAGAAAATATTCATGATGTTGATGTCAGAGAGTGTTTTGCCTATGTTTTCTTCTAGGAGTTTGATGGTGTCCTGTCGTATATTGAAGTCTTTCAGCCATTTGGAGTGTATTTTTGTGCATGGTGTGAGGGTGTGTGCTAGTTTCATTGCTTTGCATGCAGCTGTCCAGGTTTCCCAGCAATGCTTGCTGAATAGACTTTCTTTTTCCCATTTTATGTTCTTGCCTCCCTTGTCAAAGATTAATTGACCATAGGTGTCAGGGTTTATTTCCGGGTTCTCTATCCTGTTCCATTGGTCTGTCTGTCTGTTTTGATACCAGTACCACACTGTTTTGATGACTGTGGCTTTGTAGTATTTCTTGAAGTCTGGAAGAGTTATGCCTCCTGCTTGGTTTTTGTTTCTCAGGATTGCTTTGGCGATTCTGGGTCTTTTGTTGTTCCACATAAATGTTTGGATTGTTTGTTCTACTTCTGTGAAAAATGTCATGGGTAATTTGATAGGGATTGCATTGAATCTGTAGATTGCTTTGGGTAGTATGGCCATTTTTACAATATTGCTTTTTCCAATCCAGGAACATGGAATATCTTTCCATTTCTTTACATCTTCTTTGATTTCTTTGATTAAAGTTTTATAGTTCTCGGCATATAGGTCCTTTACCTCCTTGGTCAGGTGTATTCCGAGGTATTTGATTTTGTGAGGTGCAATTTTAAAAGGTATTGTATTTTTGTATTCCTTTTCTAATATTTCATTGCTGGTATACAGAAATGCAACTGACTTCTGAATGTTAATCTTATATCCTGCTACTTTGCTGAATTTATGAATCAGTTCAAGTAGTTTTGGGGTTGAGTCCTTAGGGTTTTCTATGTATAGTATCATGTCATCTGCATACAGTGACAGTTTTCTCTTCTCTTCCTATATGGATGCCTTTTATTTCTTTTGTTTGTCTAATTGCTGTGGCTAGGACTTCCAAAACTATGTTGAAGAGCAGTGGTGAGAGTGGGCATCCCTGTCTTGTTCCAGATTTGAGCGAGAAGGCTTTCAGTTTTTCCCCATTGAGGATTATATTTGCTGTGGGTTTATCATAAATGGCTTTGATTATATTCAGGAATGTTCCCTCTATACCCACTTTGGCGAGGGTCTTGATCATGAATGGATGTTGGACTTTGTCAAATGCTTTTTCTGCGTCTATTGAGATGATCATATGATTTTTGAGTTTTTGTTTGTTAATGTGGTGTATGATGCTGATTGATTTGCGTATGTTGAACCATCCTTGTGAACCTGGGATGAACCCCACCTGGTCATGGTGTATAATTTTTTTGATATGTTGTTGGATTCGGTTAGCTAAGATTTTGTTGAGAATTTTTGCATCTATATTCATCAATGATATTGGGCGATAGTTTTCTTTTTTGGTGGTATCTCTGGTTTTGGAATGAGGGTGATGGTGGCATCATAGAATGTCTTTGGGAGTATTCCTTCTTCTTCAACCTTTTGAAAGAGTTTCAGGAGGATGGGCACCAATTCCTCTTTATATGTTTGATAAAATTCACCTGTGAAGCCATCTGGTCCTGGACTTTTATTTGTAGGGAGTGATTTTATGACCTCTTCAATTTCATTTCTAGTGATCGGTCTGTTCAGTTGATCTATTTCTACTTGATTCAGTTTTGGCAGGCTGTAAGATTCTGTAAAATTGTCCATTTCTTCCAGATTGTCAAACTTGTTGCCATATAGTTGTTCATAGTATTCTCTTATGGTTTTTTGTATTTCTGCTGTATCCGTTGTGATTTCTCCTTTTTCATTTATAATTTTGGTTATTTGGGTTCTTTCTCTCCTCTTTTTAGTGAGTCTGGCCAGGGGTTTGTCAATTTTGTTCACCTTTTCAAAGAACCAGCTCTTGGTTTCATTAATTTTCTCTATTGTTTTTTGAGTCTCTATTTTATTGATTTCTTCTTTGATCTTTATAATTTCCTTCCTTCTGCTGACTTTAGGTCTTTTTTGTTCTTCTTTTTCTAATTCATTTAGGTGGAGGGTTAAGTTGTCAATTTGGGATCTTTCTTCTTTTTTGAGAAAGGCCTGTATTGCTATAAATTTCCCTCTGAGCACTGCTTTCGCAGCATCCCATAGATTTTGAGCGGTTGTGTCTTCATTATCATTTGTTTCAAGGTAGTTTTTAATTTCCTTCTTGATTTCCTCATTGACCCATTGGCTTTTTAGTAGCATGTTGTTTAGTCTCCATGCAGTAGGTTTTTTCTCTTTTCTTTTCCTATGGTTGATTTCTAATTTCATGGCATTGTGGTCAGAGAAGATACTTGAGATAATTTCTATGCTCCTAAATTTATTGAGATTAGCTTTGTGTCCCAATATGTGGTCGATTCTTGAGAATGTTCCATGAGCATTTGAGAAGAATGTGTATTCTGCTTTTTTAGGATGTAGTGTCCTGAAGATATCAATTAAGTCTAACTTTTCTATTGTTTCCTTTAGGATCTCTGTTGCTTTATTGGTTTTCTGTCTAGAGGATCTGTCCATTGATGTGAGGGGGGTATTAAGGTCTCCTACTATGATTGTATTCTCATCAATATCTCCCTTTATGTCTGTTAATATTTGTTGTATGTATCTGGGTGCTCCTGTATTTGGGGCATATATGTTGACGATAGTAACATCCTCTCCTTGGATGGATCCCTTAATCATTAAGTAGTGTCCTTCTTTGTCTTTCTTTATGTCTTTTGTTTTAAAGTCTATTTTGTCTGATATGAGCGTTGCGACTCCTGCTTTTCTGTCATGTCTATTGGCGTGAAATATTTTTCCCCACCCTTTCACTTTCAATCTATATGTACCTTTTGTCCTAAGGTGAGTTTCTTGTAGGCAGCATATTGAAGGTTTTTGCCTTTTTATCCACTCAGCCACTCTGTGTTATTTGATTGGGGCGTTCAGTCCATTGACATTTAAGGTGATAATTGATAGATGATTATTTATTGCCATTTGAACCTCGTGTTCCAGTTGATTCTATGGTTCTCCATTCTTCCTTCCTTTTTTTTTTTTTGGTTGGATGGTCTCCTGTTATTATCTGCTTGAGTGGTTTTTTTTTTTTCATTTTTTGCAAATGCAATACTTGGTTTTGGCTTGTGGTTGCCCTGTTTTTTAAGTATGCTAACCCCTTCCCATAATTGTGTGTTTTAGCCTAATGGTCCTGTAAGTTCAAACACTTCATTACTATATTAAAATTAAGAAGAGAAGCATACAAACAAACCAAAAGGGTTATTTACTTCCTAACATCCCTTGCCCACATTTTATGGTTTTGATGACTCTTTTTTATTTTTTTCTTTTTAATTTTATTTTGTTTAAAGCCTGTTTGTAACGACTTTTTAAGTAGAGAAATTCTTTTTTTTTTTTGTCTTTTGTCTTTTTAGGGCCGCACCCGTGGCATATGGAGGTTCCCAGGCTAGGGGCCTAATTGGAGCTGTGGCTGCTGGCCTACACCACAGCCACAGCAACGCAGGATCCAAGCCACATCTGCGACCTACACCACAGCTCACAGCAACACTGGATCCTTAACCCATTGAGTGAGGCTAAGGACTGAACACACAACCTCATGGTTCCATGTCAGATTCATTTCCGCTGCGCCACAACAGGAGCTCCTAAGTAGAGAAATTGATACACATTCAGAAAGAAATTCTTTTTTATTTAATGTGATCATTATGTACGTATGTCTGTATTCAAACTTACTTATGTCTCTTTTGGGAAGTAGAAAGTGTGACATTCTCTCATACACACATTACAATACCTCCCATGCACTCACACACATGTGTGCACACACATGCACTCACACACAGGCACACATGTGAGTGCACCCAGGTCCAGATGAGGACAAGCAAGGCAGTATGAACATTTTACCAAGTCTTCTCAGAGAGCACATAAAAAAAATTTTTTTTGACGGCCACACCCATGGCATATGGAAGTTCCCAGGCTAAGGGTCAAATCAGAGCTGTAGCTGCTAGCCTATACTACAGCCACAGCCACGCAGGATCCAAGCTGCATTTGCGACCTACATCACAGCTCATGGCAACACCGAATTCTTAACCCACTGAGCAAGGCCAGGGATTGAACCTGAGGCCTCGTGGATGCTAGTCGGGTTTACTAACCATTGAGCCACGATGGGAACTCCCACATAAAAGCTCTCTTGGTCTTTAATCATTTCTGTTCCGGCCACAAAGCCACCATGGGAGAAGATATTTCATCCCGTGGATACCAAGAACCTGTCGGGTGAACCCCTTGTGTGAATTGTGAATGGCCACCTTCAGCAAAATTTTGGGAAGCTAATTTGTCATCCACGTTATGAAACTTCCCTATGTGGTTTTAACTTCCGTAAAATAAACAGAAGCATTTCTTTACATATGGAGTGTGAAAGCACTGGGTGCCTAGAAATAGTAAATACACATATTTGAAAACTATGTGATTTCATATTTAGATGTTACAGGGCTCAGACTGTGGAGCTTAATAGTGCATATAGAATAGTAAACCGCATTCATTCAATTTGATAAATGCACAAAAACACAACCCAGATGTCTGAATGGTCTGGAAAAGTGGAGCATGTTTTTAAATGCAGAGACAAACATTAGAGGGTTGAAAACTGTTAACCTTGGGAAGGCTCGGGAATGCTGGTAATCTGGGAACCTGGGATTCTTTTAGAAGAACTCTTTGTATTTTCATACATTTTTATTTTTGAATACCTTTTTTTTATTTTCATTTTTTTTTTCAGCCAGCCTGCTGCATGCAGAAATTCTAGAGCCAGGGATCAAACCCACAATGCAAGAGTGACCCAAGCCACAGAAATAACAATGCAGGATCCTTAACTCACTGAGCCACCAGGGAACTCTTATTTTTAAATACTCTTCCTAATGAACATGCAAATAATAAAATCATCATCAGAAACAGACTCACAGACCTTGAAAAACTTATGGTTACCAAAGGGGACAGGTGGAAGGGGAGGAATTTATTGGGGGTTTGGGATTGGCATATGCACACTGAGGTATATGCAATGACTGGCCAATGGGAACCTGCTGTAGAGTACAGGGAACTCTACGCCATACTCTATGTTAACCTATGTGGGAAAAGACTCTGAAAGAGAATGAACGTGTGAACGTGCATAACTAAAGCACTTTGTTGTACAGCGGAAATTATCACAACATGGTGAATCAACTATACTTCAACACAATTTTTAAAAAATCCATAATCATCAATAAGCAATAAAGTAATTTCCACTTGGAGAGAAAAAAGCAAACTATCATAAGATACGAAAATTCATGTGAATGGACTATATTAATCTTAGGGGAAAAAATCTCTATATAATTAGATCATTGGCCAATATTGCCTGGATGGAGCCAGATATAATTGCATCACTCTTGTTTTCTCAGGATACAGCCCTTAATTTTAGGAGGTTACCCACCACCCACACACAAGCTGACCTACCAGTTGACTATACTGTGCTTTCGGATGCTGTGAGTTCTTGACAAAATTCCAGGGCTGTCATCCTGGGAATGGCTTGACAATAGTAAAGGGTACACAGCAGTCCAAACCCAAGCCCAGTGTGAGTGGAAGTGCATTTGGAAAGAACTGATGTTGGCATGGCTGCTTTTAAAATCACCCTTTCAGAGTTCCCATTGTGGCTTAGTGTCCCCAGCGTAGTGTCCGAGAGGATGTGGGTTTGATCCCTGGCCTCCCTCAGTGGGTTAAGGATCAGGCAATGCTGCAAGCTGTGGTGTAGGTCACAAATACAGCTCAAATCTGATATTGCTGTGGCTGTGGCATAGGCCAGCAGCTGCAGCTCCGATTCAACCCCCAGCCTGGGAACTTCCATATGCTGCAGGTACGGCCCTAAAAAGTAAAAGGGGAAAAAAAATCACCCTTTCTGCACTCAGATATCTCACTTGAAACACTGGGTCTTCGGTTAATAAAGATGCCAGTGAACATGTTGTGATTAATTAAAGGCAGGATGCCTTTATCCTTTCCTTTCCTATGGACTGACTGTCCTTTTACGGGATTTTGTGTTCTCTGTACTCTGATGACCTAGTGGGATCACCTATCATGCTTGTTTTCAGACAACGATACTGAGGTGTGCATTGTCTTTGTAACTCACCTCAAATACAAGTTGATTCTCTCATTTTCCCAGTGAAACTATTTCTCCAAAGTATTTTCCACCTAATTGGATATATCTACTTTTTTTTTTCTTTTTTGGCTGCCCCATGGCATATGGAGTTCCTGGGCCAGGGATCAGATCTGAGCCACAGTTGTGACCTAGGCCACAGCTGCAGCAACACCAGATCCTTTAACCCACTGTGCCGGAGATCAAAATTGTGACCTGGCATTGCAGAGATGCTCTCGATCCTATTGTGCCACAGCAGGGACTCCAGGCTATGTCTATATTTATATCTATATCTACAGGATATTTATAAGCCTTTAAGGATATAAGTAAACTCCTCAAATACTCAATTATACAAACATCTTTAAAATCACACAATTTTATATGCAGATTTTAATTTTAACCTTTAAAATTACTCAGTTTTAATATTTAATTTATAATTGAAAATTTGAATTACAATTTAATTAATTTTTAATTTAATATTCAAAATGTAACATATTAAAACTGTATCACTGTGATATCTTGATTTAGAAATGTGTATTTTTTCCTGTGCTGAAATTTTATAATTTTGTACCAACTCTCCACATGTCTTTGCAACATAGCTGTCTTTGTCACAGACATTTTTAAGTGATTCAGTATTTTTATAGACTATACTCCATTTAAAGTTGTTAGAAAATATTGGCTATATTCTTTGTGCTATAGAATATATCCTTGTAGCTTATTTATTTCATACATAGTAGGCTGAACCTCTCAATCCCCTACCCCTATCATGACCCTCCCTCTTTCCTCTGCCCACTGGTAACCACTAGTTTCTTTCTTTATAAAGCTGTTTTTGTTTTGTTGTATTCATTTCTTTGTTTCATTTTTTTTTAGATTACACCTATAAGTGATAATTCGTCTGTGTGATTTACTTCACTAAGCCTAAAACCCTACAGGTGTATCATCCTTGCTGCTGCAAGTGACAAAATTTCCTTTTTATGACTGAGTAGTATTCCATTATGTCAATGTATATATGTGTTTGTGTGTATGTGCATACTCTCTCATCTGCCAGACATCGTTTTTTTCTTTCCTTTTTTAAAAAAAGATTTTTAGAGTATAGTTGATTTATAGCACTGTGCCAATTTCTGCTGAACAGCAAAGTGACCCAGTCATACATATACATATATGTATGTACTTATGTATACAGTCACGCATATACATATGTGTATGTATGTATCCCTTTCTCAAATAATCTCCCGTCATGTTCTATCCCAAGAGGCTGGATACATAGTTCCCTGTGCTGTACAGTAGGACCTCATTGTTTATCCATTCTAAATGGAATAGTTTGCATCTACTAACCCCAAACTCCCAGTCCAACCCCCCGCTTCCTCCTTGGAAACCACAAGTCTATTCTCTAAGTCTGTGTCTGTCTGTCTTCCTTCCTTCCTTCCTTCCTTCCTTCCTTCCTTCCTTCCTTCCTTCCTTCCTTCCTTCCTTCCTTTCTCCTTTTCTCCCTTTCTCCCTTTCTCTCTCTCTCTCTCTCTTTCTTCCTTTCGTCTTTTTGCCTTTTCTAGGGCTGCTCCCGCGGCATATGGAGGTTCCCAGGCTAGGGGTCTAGTTGGAGCTGTAGCCACTGGCCTACACCAGAGCCACAGCAGTGCGGGATCTGAACCACGTCTGCAGCCTACACCTCAGCTCACGGCAATGCCGGATCCCTAACCCACTGAGCAAGGCCAGGGATTGAACCCGCAACCTCATGGTTCCTAGTCGGATTCGTTAACCACCGAGCCACGACGGGAACTCCTGTGTCTTTCTTTTTTAAAATTAAAGTATAGTTGATTTGCAATGTTGTGTTGGATTTTATTTATTTGTTTGTTTGTTTGTTTGTTTATTTATTTATTGGCTGAACCCATGGCTTGTGGAAGTTCCCGGGCCAGGGACTGAATCTGGGCCGGAGCTGCCACCTACGCCAGTTGCAGCGATGCTGGATCCTTAACCCACTGTGGCACAGTGGGAACCCCCAGATATCATTTTTTAACCACAGCTTTTTAACCACCATTTTTCAGAGCTGTCACCCCCACGGAGGTTGTTTGAGGACACATGTAACCACTTATGATGTAAATTTTGCTCCCATTGTGAGAACTCATCCATGTAACATTTGAACAGTTGACATCCTCATTTATCCTGTAGGTGCAGGTACATGAACCTTAAAAAGGAACCACTTACTGTATTGCTTTTTAGATTAAATCCTCTAAGTCCTATTTGCAACCATGAAGTCATTTCCTTCGAAATACTAATTTGTTACATTCATCTCTCCCCTTGTCTCTCCAATTATTGTAAAATCAGTTCTGTTTTAAGCTCTATAAACTTCTAAAACCAGCACTGGCTGAGTGAGGTTGAGCAGATATGTCTTCCCCAGATGGTTACTAGCAAGTAAACAAGAGGGTTTCAGATGCTCCCCCCTTTCCAGAACTCTGGCCATAATGCCACTAAGCAGTATTTCTTTTGAAAATCTTTGTGTTCACAGGCACACAGAGCTACAGTGTTTTTCCCATAACAATCATGTTTAGCACAATATGATCCTTGATTTTCACCTTGACTGCCGTCTCAGAGCAATACACTTAAAACCAATCATTTTGGTATGTGTCCAAAAATTAAATGTCATGTAAGAAACGTCTTAAGGACTTCAGTGAAAGAACCCTCCCTCTTTTCTGAAGTATGATGCTGAGGGAGAAAACGCATATATTATTCATGTAAGTGGCAGACACCTGAATTAACCCAAGATTTTTGACTCCAAAAGTTTTGCTTTCCTAATCATACAGCCATGAGCTATCCAAGCACTCGAAAATGTGGCCAGTTCAACTGAGGGACAGAATTTTTAGTTTTATTTCTTTTTAGCTTAAAGAGCCACAGGTGATCGGGGTGTCCTTACTGGACAGTATCAGAGTTCACGTCTATGTAACCATTCGCGAGAAGCAAGAAAACAAAGACCACATGCAATTTAAAATACCTGGTTGATTCTGTCCCTGAATTTAGTGAATTCCTCTATTTTGGTGAAATGGCTCTCACACTAGCTTTCTGCCAGCGCTTAGGGAGCCATAAGCTCTCTGAGGTTCCGAGGGACACACAGCCCCTCAGCCGTCACTACACCTGCCATCATACCCTCCCCCTTCCACAAAGACCTCGACCTTCCCTCCTCCCAGAGCCCCATCCTCAGAATTTCTCTGTTGTGTGTTCATAGTCTTTTCACTTCCTATGTTTTAAATGATACCTTGACAGGGAAGGATGTAAATATGTTTGCATAATTGTCTCCTTAAACTAGATTTTTTTTTTCTTTTTTGGCCACCCCATATGTGGCATATGGAAGTTCCGAGGCCAGGGACTGAATCAAAGCTGCAGCTTCAACCTACACCACAGCTGCGGCAAGGCCGGATCCTAACGCACTGTGCTGCACTGGAGATTGAACCAGCAATGCCACAGAGACAAGCCAGATCATTAGCCCACTGCACCACATGGGGAACTCCTCCTTTAACTAGATTTAACAAACGAGAAGTTAACTGAACAGTAATACTCGCATCCAAGCATCTACTTTTGTTTATTTGTTTTGAAAACCAGTTTTTAATCAATAATTTGAATTGGAACAATTAGCCAAAATATCAGAAAACCTCATTTCAAAGAGAGTCTAAATATAGACATATATATGTGTGTGTATCTATCTATATATAGCTTCAGTTTTATACTTAAAAATAAATAAATTTACTATACATATAAAGTGTACAAGTATGACAGAATAGCATATACATAAAACTTCAAATTTATATTTAAAATATAAATATATTTAATGTACATATAAAGTGTACATATATATGACAGAATATCATATGTGTGTGTGTATATATACAGACAATCAGATACTATGGTAAAGACTGTAATGGTGGTTTTAGATGGTGAGCTAAAATTTACAAAAACACCCATTGCTTTTGCAGAGTATGAATTCTTGTTTTTAGGAAAATAAAGTATGACTTGGTTCTCGCCTCAAAGCATGAACAGCTTGAATAAATTGACTTGTTCATTCAGGAACCCTCTGTAGATGGCATTGCGAGTCGCCTCTCCAAAATTCATATCCCCTTTTCTCCTTTATTGTAAGAACCTCCCTTTGGCTTAGCTTGGCAGTGATCCAAGCCTTCACAAACCCAAACAACGACTCCCCTTGCTTTTAGGGAGGCCAGGGCACAGTTCTGCCTAGTATTGAGAATGCAGAAGTCAGCTGGGGATCCTGAAAACACTTTGCTTTCCTGCTCTAAGTGTCACCCCTGCCTTGTTCCTCCTTCAAAGAAGGGAAAAAGAGCTGTCTCAAATCCAACAGGGAGAAAGCCACGCTTTGGGGATGGAACAGTGGAAATATGGACATGGAAAATAGTGAGGAGATGATGCCTTAGACCCGGACAGTCTTCATCTGCACTAAATTATTTTTTTCTTTTCTTTTTATGCCACACCTATGGCATATGTAAGTTTCCAGGCTAGGGGTTGAATTGGAGCTACAGCTGCCAGCCTGCACCACAGACACAGCAACTTGGGATCCGAGCTGCATCTGTGACTTACACCACAGCTCACAGCAATGCTGGATCCTTCACCCACTGATCAAAGCCAGGGAACAAATCTGCATCCTCAAGGACTCTATGTCAGGTTCTTAACCCGCTGAGCCACAACGGGAACGCCTAGGTGAAAATTTTTTTATTGAGAAAAATATAATCCTCTATCGGGTTAAATGGGTTTAATGACAGTAGTCCAGTTACTGCCACACAGATTCAAACAATACCTAATCAATGCACATTTCTGGATATTTAATATTATTCTCTTGAGACTGAAAATGTCTACAGAAATTTTCTCTGCCATTTCCTACAGTTTGGGCATAAAAAACTCATTTGAGAGGACGGGGTAGATTTTCACTCCCTAGAGAAATATAATAGACTATATTGGAAAAAAAATGATGCTTTTTCAGCAAGCATCATTCTAGAATCTTCTGACTTTGGAAGATGAAAATACATCCCCAAGGTTTCAAGTTCCACACATGTTTGTTGCACGCCAAATGTTTTGCTAAGTGCAAAACCAAGAGGAAACTCTTAAATTGATCTTGGAGAGATCACATGCTGTCTATTCTGAGAGAGAGACAATTAAACAAGATTGTAAATACTGTGATAGAGGTTTGGGCTAGTGATCTATCGAAATACAAAAGAAGGAGTAATTATTCCTTCTGTGAAGTATACAAATGAAGTATTAGGAACATCTTAGCTGAGCATGAATTCAGCACATCTTCTACTCCACATGCACTCCCAAAATATTTTCTAAATGGAATTAAAACATTTCACTATACCTCTCACGAGAACACAACCCACACACTTCGAGGGCCCTGGCACTGCGATGTTTTATTGTAAAGAATCACTATCAAGTCACTACATCTGAACTTGTGTGCCTGGCTGACTCCTACTCAGCCCGCATCTGAAAGCCTTCCTGAATCTTGTACCATAAATTACTTACTCTTTGTCCTGACACCAAACACCTTTTCCTCTCAGCATTTATTACCATGTGAAGTGTAGTGTTTGCTCTGTGTTTATTTCTCATGTCTGCTATTCAAACAATACTGGAACCTTCCCCAGGGAAGGGAATGGATCTTTGGCCCCTTATTTTTCCCTAGCATACAGAACACACTCAACAACCATGTAAGAGAATGAATTTCAGAGTTACTGTGAACATGTGATAGCAATTTTTTAAATTTTACATTAAGAAGTCATGTCTTCCTTTTCAAAGAGAAGGTCTGGTGTGACATAGAGACTGATCATGATAGAGAAATGTCAAGACAGAAAGGGAGTTCTATCTTTATAATTTGAATAATATCTTATACACAGGTGAGTAGACATGGAGAACTCATTTTCTGCAGGAGACTAGATGTACTTCCCAATACTGCCTCTGACCCAGAAGAGCTGTGACTCAGGAGACACCTGCTGAACCAACTTTAAAGTGTAAATGCCACTCTGGAAAGCAGGGTCCCCCTGGGCACCTGGCCTGCAGTCCTCACATTAATATCTAGGTGGCGCCATAGGAGCCAGCTCTTTTGCAATGACATTCTGTTCACCAGTCAAGTCACAAAGAGCACAAGCCAAGACATGGAAACAACCTAAATGTCCATCGACACATGAATGGATTAAGAAGATGTGGTACATATATACAATGGAATACTACTCAGCTATATAAAAGAATGAAATAATACCACTTGCAGCAACATAGTTACAACTAGAGATTCTCACACTAAGTGAAGTAAGTCAGAAAGAAAAAGACAAATATCATATAATATCACTTATATGTGGAATCTTTAAAACAGGGCACAAGTGAACCTATCTACAAAAGAGACTCACAGACACAGAGAACAGACGTGTGGTTGCCAAGGAGGAGAGGGGAGGGAGTGGGAGGGACTGGGATTTTGGGGTTAGTAGATGCAAACTGTTCCATTTAGAATGGATAAGCAATGAGGTCCTTCTGTACAGCACAGGGAACTCTAGCCAGTCTCCTGTGATAGACCATGATGGAAGATGATATGAGAAAACAAAGGTGTGTGTGTGTGTGTGCGTGATATGTGATATGTAAGGTTTTCTGTGTGTGTGTATGTGTGTGTATGATATGTATGATCCCTGGCCTCACTCAGTGAGTGTAGTATCTGGCATTGCCATGAGCTGTGGGGTAGGTCGCAGAGGAGGCTTGGATCCTGCCTCGCTGTGGCTGTGGTGTAGACTGGCAGCTGTAGCTCAGATTCAACCCCTAGCCTGGGAACTTCTATATGCCTTGGGAGAAGAAGAAGAAAGAAGAAAGAAGAAAGAAGAAGGAAGAAAGAAGAAGAAGAGGAAGAAGAGGAAGAAGAGGAAGAAGAGGAAGAAGAGGAAGAGGAAGAGGAAGAAGAGAAGAAGAAGAAGAAGAAGAAGAAGAAGAAGAAGAAAGAAGAAGAAGAAGAGAAGAAGAAGAAGAAGAAGAAGAAGAGAAGAAGAAGGTTCTGAGTTCATGAAAACTCAGGGGAAAGTGTGTGGTTAGTTATGATGCCTGATATATGACTAGAGAGGAGAAAACTAGCTTGAATATCATCCCTGGCTAAAAGCGTAGGGCCAAGATGCTGTATATTATACTCTGACTCTCACAAACAACATTCTGCAGCTCGTTTTAAATGGTTACAGATTGGGAGGGGGGGAATGTCTGGGTCACCGGCATTTGCGGGAAGACCTGTCAACCACCGCCACACATGCTCTTGTCACTGACAGGCTCTCCTAGCTTCTACATGAATGCTGACAGGTTCCAAACCATCTCTAAAATAGCCCAGCATTAAGTTCCCTCTGCCCAGCATCACGGCAGACCTGTGAAATAAATGAAGAAAACAGCAGGGGAAAAAAATCGAGCCAACAGGACAGCCGGCACAATAGAAAGAAAACTATTTCTTTTGCTGGATTGTTGGTGAGTTCTCTCAAGTCCTGCTGGAAGTCACAAAAACGGATGATTAATCCCTGCTGCCAAAGATCTGTCATCACCAGTGGCAAAAAGGTGAAGGATAAAGCCCCCCAGCGGTCACACCTGTTTCTGCCTCCCTCCAAAGTCTGTCTCCAACTAAGCCAAAACACAGTAACTGTAACTTCCAATATTTTTTTATTTTTTTCTGAGGACGGACACAGGATACCCAGTATTAACCTACTAACTGGTGAAAGATTCCAGGCATGTTTTTACATTTCCATGGTTCATTACCTAAGGTGTCTGATGTGGGTTTCGGGTATACTTTTTTTTTTTTTTTTGGCTTTTTAGGGCCACACCTGCAGCATATGGAAGTTCCCAGGCTAGGTGCTGAATCGGAGCTGAAGCTGCAAGCCCATGCTGTCACAGGCACAACCAACACAAGATCCGAGCCACGTCTGTGACCTATGCCGAAGCTTGCAGCAATGCCGGATCCTTAACCCACTGAGTGAGGCCACGGATGGAACTCGCATTCTCACGGACACGTCAGGTTCTTAACCTGCTGAGCCACAATGGGAACACAAGTTTGGGGTATACACTCTTCGTCTAGTTAAGAACATTCTCATCCATTCCTATAATTTCAGCTATTTGTGTATCTATTTTAAAAATCAAGAAATGGCATTCAATTTTGAGACATCTTTTTTTTTCTTTTTAGGCCTGGACCTGTGGCCTATGGAAGTTCCCAGGCCAGGGGTCGAATCAGAGCTGCAGCTGCCAGCCTACGCCACGGCTCATGGCAATGCCGGATTCCTGACCCATTGATGGAGGCCAGGGATTGAACCCTCAGCTTCATGAATACTAGTCGGGTTCATTACTGCTGAGCCACGATGGGGAACTCCTCAATTTTGAGATATCCAATTTAGATGTCTATGAGACATCCCTTGAGATGATCCTGTGTTTCTTCATTTATTCTGCTAACCAGTTACATGGCAAGAGAATCCCCTGGTTCTCATTGGGTGAGATTTTGCCTCCCAGAGGGCATTTGGCAATTTCTGGAGATATTTTCGATTGTCCTATCTGATGGAGGAGGGTGCAGTGACACCTCGTGGGTAGAGAGCAGAAATGCCACTAAAAATCCTACAGTGTACCGGACAACATGATCCCCACCTCTCGACAAGGAATTATTGACTCCAAAGGGCCAACAGTGCTGAGACTCACATAGCTGCCTCAATAGATTCCTAACGCTGACCCCGAGGTCCTAATGAGTTACATTCCAAGATCATCTCTACTTGGTCATATCTTTAATACACTGTTGGGTTTGATTTACTAATATTTTATGTGGGACTTGTGCACCTACATTGATAAGTGATGTGACATGTAATTTTCTTTGTTTTTCAGCTGTGGTGCAATGTTGGCATCAAGGGTAGAGCTAGACTCATAGAAGAGTTGGGAATCTTTTCTCCTAAAATTTATTTATTTATTTTTTTTACTTAACGGGTAGCACAGCTCCCTCCTATGGTGTGCGTTTCTATGAATTTGGACAAGAGCATGGGCTGATGTGACCATCACAACAGTAATGACACAGAACAGTTCCATCAGCATCCCCTACCCCCAAATTCCCTTGGGGATGCTCCTGTCCTGCCCCTTCACAGTCAAATCCTCCCTCAACTAACCTAGTCCCCTCATTTCCTCCTTCCCTCCTTCCTCATCCTCTCTTTCTCGCTCCTTCCTTCCTTCTTTCCTTTCTTACTCTTTCTTTCTTCATTTGTCCTTCTGCCTTTCTCTTTCTTTCTTTCCTTCTGTCCTTCCTCCCTCCCTCTCTTTCTTTCTCTCCTCCCTTCCCTTCTCCGTCTTTCTTCAATTCTTTCTTTCTCTCCCCTTCCTTCCTTTCTTCTTCCCTCTTTCTTTCTCTCTCCTTCCTTCCTCCCTCCCTTCCTTCCTCTCTTTCCTATATTTTTCATTTTAAAATTAACTTCTGCTCATTGCAATTAATCTTTAACCTTATTGCCATGTTAAAAATTCTTTCTTTCCTACCTCCCTACTGGCATAATGGTAATATTGAAGAGCATATTTACATCTCTAGAGTATTAACATATTTACAGCCTATGCAAGAGGCAGAAATTAAGATTCATATCATTTTAAAAAGTTGGTCAAAGTCATCAGAAACAGAACCAAAAGAGGGAGGCAGGGTTGCCCTATCACTGTGGGCAAATGTTGCCCATTCACTTCACGGGAGGAGAGTGTGGACAATGGATAAGACAAAGGCAAACAACAAGACACAAAAGCATTCGCAGAGGGTACCAGCAGACAAGTCACAAAAGAGAAGCTGCCAAAGGCCAGGGAACATCTGGAAAATGCTTTTCCTCATTAGTAGTCAAGTACATGCAAAATAAAATCACAAAGATAACATTTTCTCTCATCAGATTGGCAAGAAATAAGCGAACATCTATGTCTGTAGAGGTGGTTGGTAAATAAGTGCTTTGACAAAACGTTGTCAGACAAAGGAATTGCTTCCACATTCTGAAAATTAATCTGGCCGTGTCTGTTATCATAAAAAAACTCACATAGTCTGTGGCCCATAAATCACACTTGGGAATCTACCTACAGGAATAAAGTCACTAGGAGGTAAGGATGTGTGCAGAATTATTCCTACTGACAAAAATACCGGCAAGAGGCTAACCAGTCAAGAGGGGAATGAATTGTTGAGTCTGTTATGGTAAAATTATTCTTTTTATGATAATGCCCTTTTTACAATTCAATGAATCTTATTATATTTATAGTTGTACAGCCATCACCACAACCTAATTTTAGAACATTTCCATCCCATATACATGTGTGTGTGTGTATACACACATTAATACATACATCATATATATATAAATAATGCCTTTTTATAAAAAAAGACTTCAGGGAGTTCCCATTCTGACTCAGCAGGTTACAAACCTAACTAGCATCCATGGGGATGTGGGTTCCATTGCTGGACTCACTCAGTGAGTTAAGGATCCAGTGTTGCCATGGCTGTGGTGTAGGCCAGCAGCTGCAGCTTTGATTTGACCTCAAGCCTGGGAACTTCCACATGCTGCATGTGTATAGCCCTAAAAAGCAAAAGAAATAAGAAGGGGGGGCGGATTCATTACATATGTATTGATCCGGGAAAATATGCAGAACACACCTTTAGGTAAAAAATTTATCAATCCCTGAATGAAAAAATAGGCACACAAATACAAACACTCATTTAGACAGGTGTGGCTGACATTTTAAGTCAGAAATGATAATTTGAGGATTTCCATTCTTTGATTTTCCTCTCCAGCCTGTAAATTCCCAAAGGGCTCCACAAATCAGCACCCAACTAAGGGTGAAAATAAGACACAGTGGACTAACATGATTGAGTGCATTGCAAATCTTTGCACTGGTGACCATCACTGTACTGGCCCTGTCTTGTCAGGGGAAACACAGTCTCTTCTGCAGCATTTTGGTGACATTCTCATCAGGGGACCTGATTCTTCGAGAGCTGGCTTGGCAAATGGATTTGACTTTGAGAAACAAATGTGGGTGATGGGTAGCGGCAGCCAGGGGCCATGTTAATGTTCGATGAACGAGCACCATGATTAATTACTGAAGCCTTCCACGGTGAGGGAGGGGACCGATGAATGAAAGCCTGCCGCCTGCCAACCTCGTTCCGGATGCTGCTCAAGACAGGTGTTTTGCGATAGGAAATGGAAGCCCTTGTGCCCATCACTGGAAGGAACTAGCACCCTAAAGTGGCAGATGCATAATGTTTTCATAAATGAATATTAACTTCTAATAGTATTGACAGTAATATGGGTTGACTTGAAAGAGAAAGATGTCACAACTTTGGACAAGGAAAACCCACGGCATCCTAATTTTTTAACAATACATTTGCCGAGGAGAGCAATTTAGGGCATGAAATTCAATTTATTAAAGCCAAACAAATCAAAAGTCTAATATTTCTTACAACTCCTCTCAGCCTCATCGGTAGATCATCAGGGCAGCTTTGGCTGAGAAAATATTTGCCCTTTTTAGAAAATTACATTTAAAATGGTCGAACCTGGAGTTCCTGTCATGGCGCAGTGGTTAACGGGTCCGACTAGGAACCATGAGGTTGCAGGTTCTGTCCCTGCCCTTGCTCGGTGGGTTAAGGATTCGGCGTTGCCGTGAGCTGTGGTGTAGGTTGCAGACGAGGCTCGGATCCTGCGTTGCTGTGGCTCTGGCGTAGGCCAGTGGCTACAGCTCCGATTCGACCCCTAGCCTGGGAACCTCCATATGCCGCAGGAGCGGCCCAAAGAAATAGCAAAAAGACAAAAAAAAAAAAAAAGTCGAACCTTTAAAAAAATCATCTCCAACAAGATACACTATTTTCTACAAGGATTTTATATGTCTGGAACTCATGACAATTGGATGATGATGAGGAGGAGGAGGATGGAATTTAGGAGCATCTCTGTGCGTGGATGATTTATGTTCCAAAAACCTACTTATAAGGGCTTTTTTTGGTTTGTACCTAAGGTGAGTCTATGACAAAACTTCCACAAGCAGGGTTTCCACTGTGATCACCATGAAGTTTCCCCGAGAAAGTCACAGCTTTCTCCCGAATTCACTCCAAGAAGATAGGTGTTAAATATTGGGGCTGACTGTCCAGTAGAACACAATGTCTTCCACCCCATCATCTGCTCCTTGCCTTGCCCTGATTTTGGTTTAGCAAAGGCCACCTCTTATATGGTATACTCTTTGACCTTCAGAATTCATCCTGTTTTCTAATGACTCATCGCAAAAGTACATGAAGAATTCTTCACTTTAAAACTGCTTT
Organism: Phacochoerus africanus; assembly: GCF_016906955.1. Lineage (NCBI taxonomy): Eukaryota > Metazoa > Chordata > Mammalia > Artiodactyla > Suidae > Phacochoerus > Phacochoerus africanus. The sequence goes on along the minus strand of NC_062558.1, from coordinate 25,674,112 downwards.
CCAGGAGTTCCCATCGTGGCTCACTGGTCAATGAATCCGACTAGGAACCACGAGGTTGTGGGTTTGATCCCTGGCCTCCCTCAGTGGGTTAAGGATCTGGCGTTGCTGTGATCTGTGGTGTGGGTCACAGACGCAGCTCAGATCCCACATTGCTGTGGTGGTGGTGAAGGTTGGCAGCTGCAGCTCCGATTAGACCCCTAGCCTGAGAACCTCCATATGCCACGGGTGCGACCCTAGAAAAGACAAAAAAAGGCTAAAATAAAATAAAATAAAACTGCTTTCAGCTTTAAAATATTTTACTGAAGTACATTTTAAATAGTATTGAGTTCAACCATTGCTGGCATACATGTCAATTGTTTTAATTACATTTACCAAGGTGTGCAACCATGCAACCATCATCATAGATCAATTTGAGGTTAGTTCCATCATCTTGCAAGATCCCTCATGCCCAGAGACAGTTAATCTCCCTTTCTACCATAAGCCCCTGGCAACCACTAATCTACCTTCTGTCTCTGTAGATTCGCCTTCTCTGGCTATTTCATATAAATGGGATCATGCCATATGTAGCCTTGTGTCTGCTTCTTTCACTTAGGATAAAGGTTTTGAGGTTCAGCTATGGTGCAGTACATAGCAACACGCCATTCCTGTTTATTGCATCATTTCTTTGTATGAATGAATATACCACATTGTACTTATCCACTCACCGGCTGATAGACATTTGTGCTATTTCCAATTGTTAATAAATGGTGCTAAAATCATTCAGGTGCAGACTTGTGGTTGCCAAGAAGGAGGGGTAGGGACAGGAGTTTGGGGTTAGTAGAAGCAAACTATAGCATTTGGGGTGGATATGCAATGAGATCCAGCTGTACAGCACAGGGAACTATATCCAATCACTTGCGATGGAACATGATGGAGAATAATGTGAAAAAAAGAATGCGTGTGTGTATATACATATATATAGTAAAAAAAATTTTTTAAATCATTCAGGATGTGTGATTTGATTTCTCTTTGTCTAGTGCTAAAATTGCTGGGTTGCATGGTTAATTTAGGTTTAGCATTTTAAGACAAAGTTTTCCAAAGTTGCTTCATTCCTACCAGCAGGATAGGAGAGCTTCTGTTTTCCACAAGCTTGTATGGTAGGTTTTTTTCAGTCCCTCTATTTGTTTCATCATAATGGGAGCTTTTACATTCCAGTTGTTTTTACTCTGACATTATAAGATTAAGATAATACACCCCAATGTCTGTGGTAGCACTATTTACAATTGCCAAGGTGTGGAAGAAATTCAAGTGCCCATCAACAGACAACTGGATTAAGACGTTTTATACACACACACACACACACAATGGAATGTTACTTAGCTATAAAAAGAACAAAATAATGCCACTTGCAGCATGGATGGATTTAGAGAATATTATGCTTAGTGTAATAAACCAAAGACAAATATGATATCACTTATATGTGGAATCTAAAAAATAATACAAATGAATCCACATGCAAAACAGAAATAGACTCACAGACATAGAAAACAAACTTGTGGTTACCAAAGGGGAGAGGGAAGGGGAGAGAGGCAAAATAAGGGAGTGGGGTTAACAGAATCAAATTACTATACATAAAATAGATCAGCAATAAGACTTCCCATATAGCAGAGAACTCTACACATTACCTTGTAATAACCCATAATGGAATCTAATCTGCAAAAATACTGAATCACTATGCTGTACACCTAAAGCCAACACAATACTGTAAGGCAACTATACCTCAATAAAACACTAATCTCTCTCTCTTTTTTTCTTATTTAGGCCGCTCTCTTGGCATATGGAAGTTCCCGGGCCAGGCATCAAACCTAAGCTGCAGCTGCAACCCATGCCACAGCTGTGGCAATGCCAGATCCTTAACCCACTGCATCACAGCGGGAACTCAAAAAAAATTAACCTCTTTTGGCCAACACTTTGGAAGCACAACCTGAAGATGTCTAATGAACATGATGGTCAAGAATAAAATGACCACTCACCCTCCCTGATACATCTTAACCACACCCTTTATGTTCCTCTTTATGCAGTCAACAATTAGGAGTGATTCTGTGATACTGACACAAGGGACAGTATACGGTATTCATAGCTGACACTCATTGAACTTTTTCCAAAACCAGGCACCTACTGGGGTCATTTCCACCTTATTGTGTATAATTGATAAAGACCCAGGGAAGCAGCTTCAACTGTCTCCATCTTTAGGCTTGAAGACTAATGTTTGGAAAAGTTGAGTAGATTCCTCGGGGCCATGCAGGCAGCAAAGGACCGAATGAGCTGACATGTGAACCCCTGCTTGTTCCATCAGGGCTTTTTTCATCAGATCTTTGGGAGGATGGAGTGATAGTTGGCACACATTTGAGGAAGAATAGGATACTGCTGTGCATAATGCACAGATTTTCAAGGGCCCATGAAACTGGCAGCAGAGAGATACCCATCTCTCCATCTAGATCCACTGAAGGGCACTGTTAGACCAGACATTGTGTTCAGGTGCCTGTAACTATACCCAGAGGTGCGATTCATTTTGCTCAAACAGTAGCAAGTCTAGAAGCAGGTACTCCAGCTTTGCTCCATGATGTACCCTTCCTGGTGCCTGGATGGCTTTCAGGCTATGACTGCCTTATGGTCACACGACGGCTGCACCACCTCTCCATCTAACAATATAATTCAGGAAGGGAGACTACGAAGAAGAAAACAACAAGGAGAAAGGAGTCTCCCTGAGTCTGGAAGTAAAACCTTTCCAGAAACCTCTTGGGAGCTGTTTCATATGATCCCACGTACTTTTCTGACTCCTTCTACAAGCAGAAGAGGCTCAGAAATGTAGTCTTAGAGCTGGGATGGTTATTCCTCAGGCACAGTCAGGATTCTGTAATAAGAAGGAGGCAAGATGGAGGGTGGGGAAGGCAGTGAGCAATAGTGGCCCCATTACTGTCTAAATGTCTCACTGTACTGAGATGCTAAAAAACCTTTTCAATTCTGTCTTAAATAGTTAAAATATTGGAAGAATTTGCTGAGCATGAAATTCTAAATTATAATAATAATGACAGCAGCAGTAGTTAACACATGGCACGTACCCTTGACTAGGTACTCTTCTAAGTGTTTTACATATATTGATGGTGAAATCCCACAGCAGTCACGTGATCAAAGTGCTATCATCACCACCATTATTCAAATGGGGAAACCGAGGCACAGAGAGGTTGGGTAATTTGCCCCAAGCCGCACAGTCAGGAAGTGGCAGAAGTGGGAGGTGCCATGGAGACAGCCTGTCTCGAACATGCGTGTTTCATTCATCCAGACCCACGGCCTCTCACAGGCAGAACATGTGGTCTCCACCAGGGACCCACAACCTTTTAAAAGATGCATGACCTTGGGTAAGTCACCTTCCTCATGCTGAGGCTTGTGAAATGTGGGTGATGACACAAACCTCAGAGGATGTTTGTGAGTAATAGATGAAATCTTCTCCCGGAAGCATGCATACTGAAAATCCTCGCCTTATCAGTGCTTTTTGCTGAAATGTTTACCATCTGGGCAGATGTGAATCTCATGCAGGGTCAGAACAAAGATGTGTGGATGGTAAGAGATAAGGAGACAGACAATCTAGGAGGTAAATTTGCAAGGTATGGCAGAGGATAAGAAGGCTCCATCATTTCTTCTCTTGTTCAGAATATGAAGTCTATCAGCAGGTTTAGAACCTAACCAGTATCCAGGAGGATGCAGGTTCAATCCTTAGCCTCCCTCAGTGGGTTAAGGATCTGGTGTTGCCATAAGCTGCAGCGTAGGTTGCAAATGGGGCTCGGAACCTGTGTTGCTGTGGTTGTGGTGTGGGCTGGCAGCTGCAGCTCCAATTCGACCCCTAGCCTGGGTACTTCCATATGTCACGGGAGTGAAGGATGGAAGGAAGGAAGGAGAGATAAGAAAGAATATGAGGCCTAATATTCAGGAAGCATTCTGTGCTTTTAGTTTGATCCTGGTCATTTTGACTCACTATGCATCCCCATTTTTGTCAGAAAAAATGAAAAATTAAGATGTACTTTAAAAAATAATTGCATTTGTGGAAGAAAGTCAATCCTGTAAATTTCCTACAGGAGAAAAACAAAATTATGGGTCTTAGGATACTGCAATGCAATAGATATTTAAGTCTTTGATTTTACTTCAAGAGGTATTTTCACTTTAATTGCTGTATTAACAGATTTTTCAGGGATTAAGTCCCGCTGAGCTGATCCCAACCTCTCTTTCCCATCTTATTTCTGCTCTTATGGCTGTGTTTTCAATCCTCTCTAGGATTAATGCACATTTTTGGATGGGGCATTTAAGCTTCTGTAAAAATGTATACACACTAGTAAATGTTTTCACCCACCTGATAAACAGAAACACAAAATCCATGGCAGGAAGAGTGAACGCAGGAACCAAAAAAGCAAAAGCAGAAACACAAAAAAGAGAAAACTGAGAACATGGAAGGTTAAATATGACATAATCAGGTTTAAGAAATCAGTTTTGGAGTTCCCGTTGTGGATCAGTGGTTAACGAATCAGACTAGGAACCATGAGGTTGCAGGTTCGGTCCCTGGCCTCGCTCAGTGAGTTAAGGATCTGACGTGAGCTGTGGTGTAGGTCGCAGATGTGGCTTGGATCTGGCGTTTCTGTGGCTGTGGCGTAGGCTGGCAGCTACAGCTTGGATTTGACCCCTAGCCTGGGAAGCTCCATATGCCGTGGGTGTGGCCCTAGAAAAGACAAAAAAAAAAAGAAAGAAAGAAAGAAAGAAAGAAATCAGTTTCTTTTATGTGAATTTATAAATCAATTTTTAAATTGGGTAATTCAGTGTCCAGATGTGCTTTACAGATATGTCACAGACAACAGCATCTTATTTTCAGAACATCAAAACACCTTACCTTTGAAACAAAAGCAAAAGCAAAAGCGGAAAAAAAAAAAAAAAAAGGTCCTTCAGGACCCGAGTGTGAAATTTAAATGATGAAAAGCAAAGAGGGGAAGGCTTCAAATTTGCATTTATCTATTTTGTGAAATGTTGTGGTTCATGCGATCCATGTTCAAGAATTCTTAACATGTGTTATTATTTGGATGAGGGATCTCATTGCTTATATATGACAGAGAGGGTTCAAACAGAAAATCTGATTTTTATTTATTTATTTTTTTTAGCCCTAGGACAAAAGCTAGTTTTCTTTGGCAGAGAAACAGATTAGCCATGGTCCGTTCTCAATTTTACATATTCATAGAGGCTGAAATACAACAATATTTTGCCAAAAAAAAAAAAGCCCAACTCAAAACCAAACGAGAAAAGGAAAAAAAAAAATTTGAGCTTCAGGTGGCATTGTGCTTGTTATGTAAATGCATGACTTGGACCTTTTCTCCAGGGAACAGCTCTTACTTTTTATCAACTCACCCTCACTCCTTAAGAATGCACTTGATCTCTAGTTGCATCCATGTTGCCATCAATGGCCTTATTTCATTCTTTTTTTATGGATGAGTAATACTCCTTTGTGTATATGGACCACATCTTTTTAACCTATTCCTTTGTTAATGGAAGTGTGTGTTGTTTCCGTGTCTTGGCTATTGTGAAGAAGAGCAATGAACATAGGGGTGCACCTATCTCTTTGAATTACAGTTTTGTCTGGATATATGCCCAGGAGTGTGATTGCTGGATCATATGGTATAGATTCTCATACTAAGTGAAGTCAGAAATAGAAAGACAAATAACTTATATCATTTATATGTGGCATCTAAAATATGGCACAAACAAACCTATCTACAAAACAGAAAAAGACTCACAGACACAGACAACTTATGTCTGCCAAGGGGGAGGGAGGAGGGAGTGGGATGGACGGGGAGTTTGGGGTTGGTAAATGCAAACTATTACATTTAGAATGAAAAACTACAAGGTCCTACTGTACAGCACAGGGAACTCTACCCAGTCTCTTGGGATAGAACATGATGGAAGATTATATAAGAAAAAGAATGCATTATTTATATATGAATGACTGGGTCACTTTGCTGTGCAGCAGAAGGTGGCCCAACATTGTAAATCAACTATAATAAAAAAAAGAAACAGAAACAAGAAAAGAAAAAGAACACATGTGATGAGAACACTGAATTCCTTTTACCACTTAGGGGAGGGGACAGAAAAGTGGCATCAGCAATGGCTGGAGGTTTTCCTTTGGAAACACGCGTCTCCTTGGGAGTAGCTGAAGCAGAGTGAATGTTGCCTCTTAATTGTAATGCAGTTCAAAATCACTTATGGGGAATCTCTTAGGCTGGTCTGACCGAGTCTTTGGGAACTGTGCCCTAATTTCTACGGGAAGATGAGTTAGATGGGCCAGTTCTGTCAGTCGGGGTACAGCTGTCATTCACCAAACCCCCCTCCCAGAGGTGGGGAGAAAGGCAGTTAATAGATGGGATTACTTTACAAAACTGGCCCCAGGCTGGCATTCAGGAACAGCTCCAAGGACAAGCTCTGGGAAGAGGACCACCTAGCGAGAGGCTGCTGCCTTTGCTAATTAAAAATCTGGAAATTTAGGAGACACTGTCCCACCAGTGCTCCTGGAACACGCTTTACTCTCACTGGGGAGTTCTGTTGGATCCAGAACTAAGTCTATACCAGGAGAACGATGCCTTTTGTGCCTTTTGACGGTGTTTCCCAGGATCTGGTTGACAGATCCTTCATCAGCAAGATCCTGGCTGCCAGGGAGGAGGGGCAGTATGGCTTTTATTTTTTCCTTCTTTAAAGTCTCAGAGGATGTTGAGTGAGCCAGCTGACCATTTCTACCCCATCTGGTTTTAAATCCACTTCTGCACTTTGTCTGTTGGACAGCCCTAGGCAGCACTCAGCTTTAGTTTGCTCATCTGTAAATAGGGAGAAAAGTCATCCTTCTCATAGCGTTGATGGTGAGAATTAAAAAAAAATCTCTATACGAGTTCCCTGGTGGCAGAGTGGATTAAGGATCCGGCTTGTCACATGGTTGACACTGCTGTGGCTTGGCTCCCTGCTGTGACTCAGGTTCGATCCCTGGCCCGGAACTTCTGCTGTGGGTGTGGCCAAAAAATGGTTAGGAGAGTAGATTTAAGAGGGGAAAAAAAGAATCCCTGTAAAATCCCTGACAACTTTCTTTTCTTTCTTTTCTTTAGGGCAGTACCTGCAGCATATGTAAGTTCCTGAGCTAGGGGTCGAATCAAAGGTGAAGCTGCTGGCATACAACACAGCCACAGTGACATCAGATCCGAGCAGCGTCTGCGACCCCCACCACACTTTGTGGCCATTTGGGATCCTTAATCCACTGAGGGAGGCCAGGGATCAAACCCAAATCCTCATGGAAACTATGTCAGGGTCTTAACCCTCTGAGCCACAACAGGAACTCCTCCCAGGTAACTTTCAAACACACAATAAATGTTGGTTTTCCGTGACTCCCCTGACCTTTCCTGTGGGTACAATTCCCCAGTTGCCAACAAGAGCAGTCTATGAGATGGTGACTCACGGAAAGGAAAATGCACTGGTGTCGGCTCCTTGAACTTGGGGAGGTATGTGGGGAATTGCCAAGGGGAACGCAGGAGATAGGCTTGCTTCTCATTAGGCTGAATACCTAGGCAGGCTCTGGCTGGGCTTTGGATGCATGCTTGGTGGAGGGAACCTGGCCTGTGATTAAGTGTCAGTGCTGGCCAGCGGGTCAGTCCAGGAGCTCAAGCTCACCTGCTTCTGCCTTATTTTGGGGAGCTTCCAAGGAGGGGAGCTGGCGCTGCACATTGTTATGACTGTGAGAGGGATGGATGCTCCCCACCTCTATCTCACTGAGTCCTCACAACTTCCCCTTGTGGGGGCTACTGTCCTCAGCCCCTATTTGTGGAAAAGGACACTGAGTTTCCGAAAGATTTAGCTACCTATCCAACAATCCCAGTAGCTGGGTGAAGAGTTGGCACTTTCACACTTCAGCCTGCTGTGTTCCTGGATTTCCCAAAGAATTCTTCCTCTTGGCTTCAGATTTTCCAGAAAGCCAACTTTCTGCCTGTTTACCCCTCCCAAGAGATACAGGGCAATGACACATCTGTCACATCTGGGCTATGAGCCTGAGAACCCAGCTGCCTGGAGCATCTCTCGTCATCTCCAGAACCGTGGGTCTGGAAGTCCTTTTGGGTATTGGGTTCCAACCTCTGGACCCTGCTTTACAAACCAGAGCCAGGTCCCAAATGCATTTTACCACCTTTATCCCTCCAGCTCTGGTCCAAGACTCAGTCACCTCCCTATTGGACAATTATGAGAGCCTAACTGGCCATCCTGGTCCACCCTGACTCTACAATTTTCTTTCTTTCTTTCTTTTTTTTTTTGCATTTTAGGGCCACGCCATTGGCATATGGAGGTTCCCAGGCTAAGGGTCCAATAGGAGCTGCAGCTGCTACACCACAGCCACAGCAACATCAGATCTGAGCCACCTCTGCGAACTAGACCACAGCTCATGGCAACGCCAGATCCTTAACCCACTGAGTGAGGCCAGGAATCGAACCCAAAACCTCATGGACACTAGTCGGGTTCGTTACTGCTGAACCACAACAGGAACTGAGAAAACACTTCTCCTTACAAGAGCATAGATACCTCTCGCTGACACTAAGAGTATATACTCTATGACTCCATTTATGTGATATTCAATAACTAGCTTATGGGGAGAGAGATCAGCGTGACTCTTCCCCTCCAGTGAAGGTGGGTCCTGGCACGGACGGGCAAGAGCATGTGTTGGGATGATGGAATGGGTCTGCTTTTAGATAAGGAGGGTTGAGGACCTGTCTGCATATGTAACATTTCATCACAGTGGACACTTAAGACTTACAGGTTTCCTGAATATGTTAGAACTTGATAATTTTTAAAAATCTGTATCATATCACCAGTCAATTAGGTGTTGAACAGAAATAAATTGTCATCAAAGATTAACTCAGGAGTTCCCGTTGTGACTCAGCAGGTTAAGTACCTGACTAGTATCGATAAAGATACAGGTTTGATCCCTGGCCTCGATCAGTGGGTTAAAGGATCTGGCTTATGCTGCAAGCTGCTGTGTAGGTTGCAGACGCAGCTCAGATCTGGCATTGCTGTGGCTGTGGCGTAGGCTGGCAGCTCCAGCTCCAATTGTACCCTTAGCCTGGGAACTTCCATATGCCGCAGGTGCAACCAGGGGGAAAAAAAAGTTAACTCAAACATAATATCGCAGAGCAGTATGTGTTTTCAGAATCAGTTTACTTGACAGTTCATGTACAGAAAGCTTGCCATATGGAATCCCCTTTGAAATTTGTTTGTCTGTTTTAATTGCAATTCTCAACAAATCGCTTTTGCCATAGCTTCTGGTCACTAGTTCCTCATCCCAAATCCCCAGGTCTTATGCCTGGCGGAGGATTAAAAAGAGACCAAATGGTTACAGGATTCATGACTTGCTTTCAGGGCTTTCCTCCTAGAAACAACGCTGCAGGAAGTTATGTGGAAAGGACACTGAAGCAGCACTTGGGACCTTCTGAATACGAATACTTACTGAATATGAGGGAGTTAATATTAAATATCCTAAACTGGAAATGCACAAAGTTAATCAGGTTTACCTTCGGGAGCAGGTTCCTTTTTCTGGGGGCTCTGTAAAGCAGTAAGGGAGCTTCTGTTTGGCCCATTTATCCCCATCTGGTAACAGAAAAATCCCTCTAAGAACAAGGTCAATCCAAATGCCTGATGGACAGTGCTCTGTTTGCATGAATCACCATGTTTTTTTGGATTGGTTTTGTTTTTCAACATCATCTCCACTCCCTGCCTTTTCTTCTTTATCAGCTTTCTCGCCACCATTCATGCATAAGCAAGTCTATCCTGTTCTTAATGTTCAGCCTCAGGGCAGACACAGACTGTTTTCCAGGCACTGGCATTTTAAAAAGTGTGATAGATTATTCTACAGTTTTCAAAGGCCTGATGGCCCTCGCTGCAGTAGGATTCTGCTTTCCCACCGATGGATGTCGGGCTTGGACATGTGATTTGCTTGAACCCAGGACATGCGAGCAGAACTGACAGGGACACTTGTGGGCAGCAGCTTGAAGAGTTACAATGCAGTTCAAAGATCTCTCCTTTCGCTAGAACACACCTGTCCTGGATAACAGTGGCTCCTTTGTTTTTCTCCCAGAATGCAAAAGAGATGGCCCAAAGCTAAATGTCACCACACATGGGCTGGCAGGGAGGGCAACAAACAAGCTTTGGTGGGTACGAGCCTGAGACCTCATGGTCACCTGTTACCTAAGCTGACTTTTACAAAATATAGATGTCCTGGGAAACGGGAAGCATCAGGTGCCTATAGACGTGATGGATTTTGGAGCATCCATGATAACATGAGTGGAGTTTCCTGTCCCCAAGACAAAAATGCTTATACATAGGCATTTTCAAATAAATGTATGAGGTAGATGTTGGAAAGGAAAAGCAAGGACTGAGTCGAGATTGCGGATGTCTGAACAGAATGGCCACATCTGTCTCCCTAAGTCTCGGGGAGAGAAGGTCCTAGACAATGAAGGGATTTAGGGCAGAAGAGCCAAGGAGAATGTGATTCATCTCTCAAATAGAAGTAGGAATACAGGAGTTCCCGCTGTGGCTCAGTGGTAAAGAATCCGACTAGTATCAGCGAGGATGTGGGTTCGATCCCTGGCCTCGCTCAGCAAGGTAAGGATCCGGTGGTGTAGTGAGCTGTGGTGTAGCTCACAGACTCAGCTGGGATCTTGAGGTGCCATGGCTATGACTGTGGCCGTCAGCTGTAGCTCTGATTTGACCCCTAGCCTGGGAACTTCCTTATGCTGCGGGTGTGCTCCTCCCCCCTGGAAAAAAACCCAGAAGAGAAAGTAAGAGCCCAGAGAGGAAATGATTGTGTGGTGTAAAGAGGCAAAGGGCTCCAAATACGGAGGTGGGGAGGGGAGTTGGTCCAGATGCAGTGATGTAAAGGCATAATGATAAATCTTTCACATGTCCCATAGAAGAACAGGGGTCCCTAAGAGGCACCTCCATGCACATAAGACTTGAAGGTGACTATAGAGGGAAAGATTCATGATGGAGAAAAAAAAAACAAACAGGGCATACCCACACCTGAAGCCCAGGCAGAACTCAGGCATCTCAAGGAGATGTCAGGTGGATAAATGGTGGCCAAATCCAGATTTCTCTCGAACCCTTGGCAACTGGACATCACTCAAAACGTCCATGCAATTGTGCAAAAAACTGGAAGCCGGGATCGGCAGAGTGAGGATGTGAGTGAACTTGAGGTGAATGAGATGGATGTGCCTTCATCCCACAGAAGGAAAGTTTCAAATAAATATTAAGCTCAACTATAGGAGTTGCCACTATGGCACAGTGGGTTAAGAATCAGACTGAAGCAGCTCAGGATGCTGCAGAAGTGCAGGTTTAGTCCCCAACCGTGTGCAGTTGGTCAAAAGACCCGGCATTGCTGCAGCTGTGGTATAGGTTGCAGCTGCAGTTCAGATTTGATCCCTATCCTGGGAACTTCCATATGCCATAGGCAGAGCCATTAAAAAAAAAAAAAAAAGATCAACTATAGAAAAGTAACATTAGGTCTTGCTCATATAAGTTTTTATATTTGAATTTGTAGCCATCACTATTCTAGTCACCAATCATCTTTTAGGTCTTCATTTATCTAGCTTTGATTAGTGATTTTATGGATATAGAGTCCAGTCAGGAAAACACAGATTTTGTCTGGCGTTTCATGGTGAATTTAATCCAGGGGACTAGTTTAAAAGAAGTTAGATGGTCGTGAAGCTGTCCAAAATTATATGAACTTATCTATATACATAATAGATTTCAGTAAAAACTTAAAAAGGTATCAGCTATAATGGAAAAAAATAAAAATCATTACATAAAAAATAAATTAATTAAAATTAAAAATAAAAAGTAGGAAACAAACAAACAAACAAACAAAAAAGGTATCAGAAGAACCAAAAATCATAAGGCAACCTAGGGGTCAGTGATCACAGGAAATAACCCACATCTCTAGGGATGGAGGCAACTAAGAGGGCGTGGTCTTACCAGTGCCAGAAACTGAAGCCACCTGATAGGAGCAGGGCGGAAGCCCTTTTGTATAAGATGGAGCTACAGGTGAGGCATGACCACTGAGTGAGATGCTGCCCAAAGCAGGGGGGAGCAGGGAGAGAGGAGGATAGATAGATGATAGATAGATAGATGATAGATAGATACTCTGGGTTCTCCTTCTTCCCTACTTTCAAATCTCCTAATTTTACCTGCAATCAGTGTGCAAAAGGGAGCCTGAAAAACAGAATTTGGAGCAATCTACCCTTTGTGATTGGGAGTAGAACAGGGAAAGTGTAAAGGAGGGGTCTGTGAGAAACTTGCCAGAAATGGCTGGTTCTACATCAGCTCAAATAACTAGCTCAGTCATTCTTGGGAGAGAGCTCCATGCTTCCATGTTAAGCAGAAATGATCCTGGAATTGGGGGTGGGGTGGGAGTCCCCAGACTCTTCCCTTTCCCTGCTATGTAGCCCTACAAAAGTCACTGAGCATTTCTCCCATACTGAGGGATACAAGCCAGGACACCCAAAGCTGAGAGAGAGTGGTGGGGTCTCTTGGTTATCCACCGAATTCCCCTGCCTTTCTGTTGGCACCTGTTGAGTGGCATGGGTGGATTTGGAACAAGAAGCTGGAAATGGCTGGGGTTTCAAAGCACAGTGGAACACCAAACACACAGTCATGGTTGATGATGCCAGCATGCATACCCAATGTGGTTCGTGTCACATTTGGATAAGCCTGGGGGCTTTCCTTCCTTGAACACTGTCCAAACAAGGACAAGGAATGAGTTACATGCATTTGTGACCCAAAGTCCTTCCAACCCTGACCTTTACTCATCTTGGTGTATGACAAGAGGCAGCCTTGTGGATGCTGTGGGATGCTGCCACTTCCAGATGAAGGCAATGGGGGTGGAAAACATCTGAGACTGCCCCCAGAAGACGGGAGGTCACCTCTCCTGGGGTCATGCTCCCTCCAGGGTCAGGGTGGATACAAGTTCTGGTACTGTGGTTTCACCCCAGCCCCAGAGCTCCCACTGAGATGGGCTGAGACCTTTGTGGAAACCACGTTGGATATGGCCAGTCCTGCTTCCTCTGTAAGCTTTTCCCAAGGACACGCCCCAAACACTTCCTGCACACATGGATGTCCATCTCAGAGCCTGTTTCTCCAGAAACCCTGCCTGAGAGAAGTGTGCATTTCAGCCATGAGACCCTCAAGGTCATCCACCTCCTCCAGCGTCTCCCACACCTCAAGGTCTCCCTAAATCTGAGGGCACTGCAGAACTGTCGGATTTGAATTGATACATCCCATTCTGATACCATCCAGAGCCATTTCACATGCTCTCAGATCTGATGATAAATATGGAAAGATAAAAGGGAAGCTTGGTGAGCAATGATGCATCGCCAGGATTAGACACCCAGGTGTCCTTGGACACTGTCTCTCATGGTCTCCCTCCCTTCTGCTTCCTTGTCTTGTCCTCGCTCTGCCTACGCCTCTTCCCCCTCTCCCTCTCTAGACATTCATTCTAGTTTCCTTCTCCCTCATCTCTTTTCCTCTTCCCTCCGTCCCCACTGCAGTTAACACTTGATTTCCCTTTTCTAGCTCACAGCTTCTCTCTTCTCCTTGAGAGGTACCCTCCGCTACCATTAGTCCACGTAGTCCAGAAGCCATGTAATGCTTTCCTCCTCACATCCAGAAATGAGCCTATCAACCAGGCATCGTCAGGAAATACATTTCATGTTCTTTGTCCACCATGATGCTTTCAGCTTGACCATTTGACCCAAATGACTACAATGATCTGAGTCCAGAGTTTATTTTTTTTTTCTGAATTGACACAGGAAAGATGCTCGTTTTTTAAGACTCCAGAGTACTAGGATCTAAGCCTCTAGTTTCCAAAGGCCATCTTCTCACTGTCTGAGGTGTTTGCCTGAGACTGAAGCCAACCCAGAGGAAAGAGGAGACAAAGGTGGAAAGAGGTTAAACTATGTCCTCACATGAACTACTGGATCCAGCTATATCTGAAGGTTCCCCACCCCAGATTTTTCAGTTTATGAGTCAATCAATTGCCTTCTAGGCCTAAATTGACATGGATCCCAGGTGCTGAGTTTGCCTTTCACAGACACAAACTGACAATTTCTTTATTTCTCTTCTCATCTCCCTGACACTGGGAAAGTGACTCTATGGCACATAAGGCCCTGAACGCAGGCTCCATTTGCTTTTTCAAAGACTATTCAAAACCCAGCCCTTTCTCCACTTAAGGTCCTGGAGTTCATACAGATCAATCACAGCAAAACTCACAGCATAGCCTACATGGGGCATTTTTACTCCCTTGTTCCAGTAATGTTACTGGAATAAATATCTGTAGGGGAATCAAGGAAGCAGGATGGGGCAGAGTGAAAAATCAAATTGTGATGCAGCCTTATGGAGGCTGTCCCCATATGGAACTTGGGTGGGCTTTTTAGGGTTCCTCCAAACTGAAACCAGGGCCTCAGCCTTCATATAGCTGTGCCCTCCAGTCACTGGACAGGAAAGGAGCTGGACCTTGGATGCCACTCAGGACAAATCCAGAAAAGGGGCTAAGTTGGTAGGTACTGGCTGCCCTCGCCCTCTCCTAGCAGCTGGTAGGGGAAGAATCTCAGGGGTGGAGCAGAAGATCTGGGGGTGCACCAAGACACCCCCCACTGGTGCACTGAGTCCTGAGGACATAGAGAATGGGAGATCTTGGAGAGAACATGGTTTGATTTGGCCAGTCCTTCTACCCCTAATTCCCAGGACTGCAGGATGGCTGCTTTAATTTGGCCCAGTGTGACTTCCAGGGGCTCCCTCTAGAGCTCTGCACCATAGCTGCCCTGCTGATTCCCATGCAGAAACGACTTAGCTGTTCATTACAAGCTATCTATTGAGAATCCAATATCTCAGATGTGGGAGGTATGGCAGTGAGGGAGGGAGACAAGATCCTTGCCCTCATACGGAATAAGACATTCAATCAGCCCACAAATGAACCGATGTATTTATATTAATTGATGCTCAATGTCTGCCTTTTACATGAACATTTCTCAGCTCTCTGCCCTTACAGAGCCCAGTCCTTCCCTGCCTTTGAGCAGCAATAAAATACCCAGGGCATCCTTGTTACACAGGCTGTGGCTGAGGCAGGTGCTGCATGAAACTGATGAAAAGGACTTGCAAGTTGCTGTCCATGGTATACTTAGGCTTTGTTTTTTTTTCACAATTTCTCCTTCTCTTACCTTAAGAAGGAAAACGCTGGATGGGGGGTGGGAGGGGCAGGTGAGTTCTTTATTAGAAATAGCAATTGCCCCTTTAAAGTTTTAATAGGGCATTAACTGTCTCTAGGAAAGAAATGCCTCAGAGTTTGAGCATACGATTAGCACACAGCAAAGTCCCCAAGTGGACTGCACTTGGCATTATTTAACTATCATTTTGAATCTAAAATAGGCTAATCTGCAGAGATAAAAACCTGCTGCTCCAGGATCCCAGGTACTGAGTTTGCCCTTCACAGACACAAACGACAATTTCCTTATTTCTCTTCTCATCTCCCTGACACTGGGAAAGTGACTCTATGGCACATAAGGCCCTGAACGAAGGCTCCATTTACTTTTTTCAAAGACTATTCAAAACCCAGCCCTTTCTCCAATTTTATCTTTTCTTTCAAGAGTTATTTTTAGCTCAGTAAATAGTCTGGCTCAGGGATTTTTCTGCTTCAGTCATTCTGGAATGCGATGTTTGCTCGACTGCAGGCAACCAGCACTCTTATGCAAACTTAGTATTGTATTATATGGACTTGCTTTCTTGACTTAAATACATTCATTTGGAAAGGAAGCTTTATCGCACGACTATTAAGGGGAAACTGTGTCATTTACCATAAAGAGGAGGCAGTCATAAACACAACCAAGGAGAAAATAAACAACACGATTAATTCTAACTGTATACTGTTGCCTGCCAAAGACTCTGCCTCTGACTTGCACTTCACTGTGAAGAATGAAGGATGCAAATATTGGGATTTAAAGACATCCTAGTATGAATGGATTAAAAAGTTGTGAGATATCTATACATCTATCTATCTATCTATCTATCTATACACATAGATATAATGGAATATTACTCTACCATAAAAAAGAATGAAATATGTCATCTGCAGCAACATGGATGGATCTAGAGATGATCATACTAAGTGAAGTAAGCCAGACAAAGACAAATACCACATAATATCACTGATATGTGGAATCTAGTAAAGATTATACAAATGAACTTATTTACAAAACAGAAACAAACAGAGAAGACAAACTTATGGTTACCAAAGGGGACAGAGGGGTGGGGGAGAGATGGAAGATGGGATTAACATATATATACTACTAAATATAAAATAGACAAACAACAAGGGCCTACTATATAGGATAGAGATATATAATCAGTACTTTGTAATAACCCACAAGGGAAAAAAATCTGAAAAAGAACATAAAAAAGAATATATATTTGGACACATAGCCATATTGCAATTAAATAAATTAAGACATTCTGGTAGTTCCTGCTGTGAAAAAGTGGGCTGAGAATCAGCACTCTGGTCACTGCAGAGGTGTGGGTTTGAGTCCCAGCCCAGTGCAGTGGGTGAAAGGATCTGGGTTACTACAGCTGCAGCATAGGTTGCAGCTGTGACTTGGATTGAATCTCTGACCAGGGAACTTCCAAATGCCTTGGGCGTGGCCAGGAAAGAAAGAAAGGAAGGAAGGAAGGAAGGAAGGAAGGAAGGAAGGAAGGAAGGAAGGAAGGAAGGAAGGAAGAAAGAAAGAAAGAAAGAAAGAAAGAAAGAAAGAAAGAAAGAAAGAAAGAAAGAAAGAAAGAAAGAAGAAAGGAAGGAAAGAAGAAGAGAGAGAAAGGAAGAAAGGAAAGAAGGAAGGAAGGGAGAAAGAAAGAAAGACCTCCCACTATCAAATAGAGCCTTTCTCCATGAGGAAATCCACATGGTTGGAAAAGAAGTGAAAAGAGGTTCACTCTGTTGCCATGTGAACCACTGTTATCCACAGCTGTGTCTGTGTACCAGCGACACGAGCTCACTGTCTTCCAGGGAGCACTTTGGCAGCTTCAGCTCTCTAGATTTACAATAAAGTAAACACACGGTTGCTCACTTGGTGATGTGGAAACAGCACCAGGGCTAGAACATCTTGGTTCCTTGTCTCTGCCACTCTCTAGCTGTGTGAAGCTACCCAACCACCTTGCCTCTCTAGGGACCACTCATCTGAGCTGGAATACTCTGGAAGGCTGGCTGCCAGCAAACCGTGAGCTCCTGGAAGATGAGAACGAGTCCACTGATATATCCAGGATAGGCATTGAAAGAGATGAGGTCAGACATGGAAGACAAACTTATGGCTGCCAAAGGGGAAAAGGGGAGGGAGGGATAAATTAGGAGTTTGGAATTAACAGATACACATTCCTATGTATAAAATAGATAATCAGAGAAAGACAGATATCATGGGAGATCATTAATATGTGGAATCTAATAAAAATGACACAAGAGAATTTATTCACGAAATAGAAACAAACTCAAAGATTTCGAAACAAAATTTATGGTTGCCAAAGGGGAAACAGCGGTGGGAGGGATAAATTAGGAGGGTGGGATTAACATATACACACTACTGTATATAACATAGATAACTAACAAGAACCTACCGTAGAGCACAGGGAAATCTACTCAATACTGTGTAATAATCTACATGGGAAAAGAATAGATATATGGATAAAGATATGATTCACTTTGGTATACCCGAAACTAAGACAAAATTATGTCAACTGTACTCCAAAATGTTTAACAAAATTTTAAAAATCTTACAAACTATCACATTTAGAATGGATAAACAACGAGATCCTGCTGTAGAGCACAAGGATCTATATCCAGTCTCTTGAGATAGAACATGATGGAGGATAATATAAGACGGAATGTGTATACACACACACACACACACACACACACACACGACTGGGTCACTATGTTGTACAGCAGAAATTGACAAAACACTATAAATCAACTATACTTTAATAAAAATAGATAAATAAAAATACCTAATTTTTTAAAAATAGAAACTTTAAAAATTAAAAGTAATTAAAAAATTTTAAAAAATGGATATCCAACAAGGACCTACCATATGGTCCAGGAAATTATATTCAACATCTTATAATAAGCTATAACAGAAAAAAACCTGAAAAAGAGTAGATTTAGATATCTATGCACATCTGAATCATCTTGCTGTACACCTGAAACTAACATAACATTGTAAATCCATTGTACTTCCATTAAAAGTAAATAAAGGGGGAAACTGCAATGGCTTATAACAACAAAAACAGACATAAGATCTGCAGAACTTTCAGTAAAATAGTTGGCACATTGTAGGTACTCAATGAACTTATGTGGAAAAAAGGAATAAAAACATTCTTTGCCCCAGGCACTGACATAGTAATCTTTTGATTCTCCACAATTACACAAAAGAGTGTTCATTCCATGCCTTTTACAGATGAGGAAATGGAGGCTCACTTTGGTTAAGTAACTTCTTTAAAGGACATAATGGTATATGATGAGGTATCTATGCTTTTAAACTTTTTTGTTTTAAAACACTTCCAGGCTACAGGAAAATCAGAGGGAATGACCTACCGAAATCTGTACACCTTCCACATGCATATAAATGGTGGTTGGTGCTTTGCCATATTTGCTTCACCGCATGCAGAAAGGCGAGAGAGTACTTAGAAGTAACAGAGCAGTTTGTTATTAATTCCTACCCTATGCTCACTGCCCGAGACAGAATGTTTGTGTCCTCTCCCCAACAAAAATTCACACGCTGAAACCAGATGCCCAAGGTGATGGTGTCAGAAGGTGGGGTCTTTTGGAGGTGATGAGGTCAGGAGGGTGGAGCCCCCAGGAATGGGATTAGCGCCCTTAGAAAAGAGGCCTGAGAACTCCCTCTCCCCTCCCACCATGTGTAGACATGGCAAGATGTTGGCTGTGCCACCCTGAAAAAGGTTGTCACCAGATTCACCCTCCCTGAACCTCGATCTTGAACTTCCAGCCTCTAGACTTGTGAGAACTATATTTCCATCCTTTTAAGCCACTGAGTCAGTGGTACTTTGCTAGAGCAGCCCAAACAGACAAAGTTACAATTTGATATGGTGCCAGGAACACATCACAAATCAAGTATTTTCAATGGACCAAAGGTAAGAAAGAAAATTAAAAAACAAAAACAAACAAACAAACAAAAAAAAAACAGAAAGATAAGGTGCCTTGGTAGTCCATCTAATCATTAGTATCCCATAAAATAGTGGTGAAGATTTTGGAGCTTTCTCTACTGGCAGGCTGACTGCCTCCTTTTTATTGTCTGATAAATGAGATTTCATTGTCCACAATGGGAATGGAGTTTGGTTGGGGTTGGCAGCAGGGGGGTGGGGGGAGAGTGTAAGAAAGAGCATGACCATTGGCGTTGGGAGATCCAAGGCTCAAATTCCAGGTCAGTCACTTGATTACTCTTGGGTCTTCCTCTATTAAACAGTCGCAATTTTAAGAAGTCAACTTCGGAGTTCTGTCGTGGCTTAGCAGTAAGGAAGCAGACTAGTATCCATGAGGTTGCAGGTTCGATCCCTGGCCTCACTCAGTGGGTTAAGGATCTAGTGTTGCCATGAGCTGTGGTGTAAGTCACAGATGTGATTCAGATCCTACCTTGCTATGGCTGTGGTGGAGGCTGGCGGCTACAGCTCCTATTTGACCCCTAGCCTGAGAACTTGCAATATGCCATGGGTGAGGCCCTAAAAAGACCAAAAAAAAAAAAGTCAACTTCATCAAAATGCTTGGAGAATAAGTTAGTTGATGACAATGCCTGACAATGCCTAACAATGTCCAGTGTTAAATTAAGGAGGAATTGACCAGTCCAACTTCTAATGACCATGCAGAGGTAGGTAAGATGGCAGGGTGACTTTCCATCACAACCACTGGGGTGTCTGGGGTTTAGAAGAAGGCTCTGAGGTGTAACACATCTTTTACACACTCAGATTTTGTTGGGAAAGCAAGTGTTATGGGATCCTGTGGTCCCAATCAGCATGCTAAGCATGGAACATTCCTTAGATGAAGGCCAGGTGCCGCGTGTGTTGCTTGATGCAGCCTCTTCTTCCATTTCAGGAGGAACCTTCCCACTGTTCCAGGCACACAGTGAACCTCACCGTATCTGCCCAGCAAGTGGTCCTATAGCACTTGGCCAGCCCCACCAGTATCCCTGCCGTGCTTGGGCAGGAAGGAGTTCTCCATCTGCAGCATGAGAAGCATGCCTACAGAATCTTGCCGGATATGGATCACTGGGGAGGACCTGTCACTTTTCCTTTATGTGAGGCAAGTGTTGTGCTAAACTGGTGCCTCATGTGATGAACCCTCCTTGGCATCTCCAAGCCTGGAGAAGAAGCAGTGGTCCCAGGTCTGTGCATCATGACCCTGATCTTGGTCCTCTATGTGGTGGGAGGCCACACTTGAGGTTGGCAGGTGGATCTTCCTGCCTCCCCCTGGCCATGCCAGACCCCAACACACGTCTTGTGGAATCTCAGCATACATATTGTTGCTTATACAAATGCAGCTTTTTAAAAATTTAAATGATTTTTATTTTTTCCATTATAGCTGGTTTACGGTATTCTGTCAATTTTCTTCTGTACAGCAAGGTGGCCCAGTCAGACATACATGTATACATTCTTTTTTTCTTGCATTCTCATGCTCCATCATAAGTGACTAGATATAGTTCCCAGTGCTATACAGCAGGATCTCATTGCTTATCCATTCCAAAGGCAATAGGTCACATACATTAACCCCAAATTCCCAATCCATCCCACTCCCTCTCCCTCCCACTTGGCAAACACAAGTCTGTTCTCCATGTCCATGATTTTCTTTTCTGTGGAAAGGTCCATTTGTGCCATATATTAGGTTCCAGATATAAGTGATATCATATGGTACAAATGCAGCTTTGAAGGGTGTTGACAACCAGGCTGCCCATCCCTCCAGCTGGTCAGCACCTTGGAGAGGTATGAGTTTGGACTATGCTGTCTTCTAGAAACTCACAATGTGAAAAGTCTTGGCACGAAAAGTAGGAGTCCAGGCTTTGGAAATTTATATTTTCCTCCAGCACAGCCTTCAGTGTCTGCCAGCGAGCCACTTCCTTGGGTATTCCAATGAAGCAAAGAAATACTCCCGAGACAGAAACTGCACTCTTCTCAGGGCTGGCGGATACACGGATATGTCTGATTTGTTCAAAGTGGGTAATATTGGTCTTATGGTGAGGGATTTTCAAAAATGACTTTGACGTTAAGTGATTTTCAATAATGCTTTGATCTCAGTCTGATCCTTATGTAAGTTAAGATTCCAGGTATGATTTTTAAGTAGAAGCGAAGTGCACTCCTATCGGAAAAGGAAAAAGAAAAAACAAGCAGCGCTATGTTTTGAAAAATTATTGACAATAATGCGCTGATAGTAGCATCAACAGGAAAACCAGCACTTATAAGCTCGTCTGTTTCTCTGCAACACGCAGGTACTAGGGCTCATTAAAGAAATCACCTGGCATCCAGATAGGTGTTTCTGCACTGGGAAGTTTCCACAACTTTTTTTTTTTATCAGAGTGGAGTTGATTTACAGTGTTGTGTCAATTTCTGCTGTACAGCATAGAGACCCATATGAATGACTGGATCACTTTTTCTCATACTGTCTTCCATCGTGTTCTACCCCCGGGAGACTGGATATAGCTCCCTGGTGCTGTCACTAGGACCTCATTGCTTATCCATTCTGAATGTAATAGTTTGCATCTACCAACCCCAAACTCCGAGGCCATCCCACTCCCTCCTCCTACCCCTTGACCACCACAAATCTGTTCTCTATGTTTGTGAGTCTGTTTCTGTTTTATAGATAGGTTAATCTGTGCCGTATTTTAGATTCCACATATGAGTGATAGCATATGGTATTTGTCTTTCTCTTTCTGACTTACTTCACTTAGTATGATAAGCTGTAGTTACATCCATGTTGCTGCAAATGGCATTATTTTGTTCTTTTTAATGGCCGAGTAGTATTCCACTATGTATATGGACCACATCTTCTTAACTTCTTATCAAGGCTCCCTGGCTCTCTGGCAAATGTGTCTGGCTTCTGCTTCCTGATGCGCTGAAATTCAAATCATGGTCCACAGATGCTCTGTGCTTCAGGAATCCTCACTGCCTGCGTTTCCTACAGAGTGGCTGAAGCTCCTCAGCGTTGTCAAGGAAAACAAAATACACAGAGACTGGTGAGGAGGTCTTCATAAATATACATCAGAAAAATCTGCCAGAATTTACCCAGCTGGCAACACAAAACTCTGATAAACAGGCATTAATCATGGCAGAAGCATTGTTAAAACTCAGATCCGCATGACTGCATAGCTGCACCCCAATTTAGGCATCTTGTTTCCCGGCGTAAAGTTTTTGCTGCATATCGGGGGCCAGCAGAGGGAACATTCATTATAGCCCCTACGGAACTCACATAGAGGTTTGACTGACAATCACAGGGTCATAAAGCGAGTAAATAATGAAATGTTCAGAAAGAAGGGGACATTATACTGATTACCCAGCAAAACTATGATGCAAATATACATCAGGCCAAAGAATGAACTTTAAGAATGAAGCCAAAGTAAAGTGAATTAATTAAAGATGTCAAAAGTCAGGCATGTGGCTACAGAGCTTTGTAACTGTCTCCATGGGACCTGTCCAGTGGGGTTTTTTCTTGTGCAACAGGAAATCCAGATAATGGACAGTCAGGACTAGACAGGAACTCTCTCTCTCTTTTTTTTTTTTTTGGCCCGCACCTGCGGCAAATGGAAGTTCCCAGGCTCGGGGGATTCAATTGGAGTGACAGCTGACAGCCTATGCCACAGCCACAGCAACTCAGGATCTGAGCCCTGTCCTCGACCTACACCACAGCTCACGGCCACACCTGATCCTCTAACCCACGGAGCAAGGCCAGGGATCAAAACCCGCATCCTCATGGATACTAGTCAGGTTGGTAACCTGCTGAGCCATAATGGGAACTCCCCGTCCGCACTGACTCTTCAGAATGATGTCCCCTGCCTCCTCAGCGGCAGAGAAGCCTGGGAGGGTGGTTTCACCTAGAACATGGCTCCCTCACACCAACAGCGGGGAGGAAGGGCAGAATCAATATTAGGCAGACAAATTGCCATCTGCCATAGTGATACAGGAGCTGGAACAAACAGTTCATCTTGAATCTGGGATCCTGGAGGTCAGTTTAAAGAGATGAAATCCTATCTCCCGCAGCTCTGGCGAAGGTTTCCCTTTCCTCATTTCCTCCAAGACACGGCCCGGGAACCATGATGGATGATCCCTCTGCACCATCGTATTTGGATCGTTTTTCAGAGCAGCGAGGAGAATTATTGGATGCTGCCTGAAGTGGCGGGCGGGGGGTGTGGGGACTGTGGGGAACAGCTCCTGCGTGGGGAGGGGGAGAGGCGTGCAGGCCGTGGGGAGAAATTCTCTGGGTTCATTGTGAGGAAACGCGTCAATGGACGTGGCTTGACAGATGGACAGCCAAAGTCTTCAAACTCGCTTTCTTATCGATAAACCCCGAAGCCAGCCCTAAAGGGAAGGAGGCTGCGACACTGTCTCCTTTCACCACGGCATGCTGGTCACGTTCCTTCCTCTTGCTTTTAGTGGATACTGACTTCACTCTTGTCGGGTTATGATCTTCATCGCAACCCAGGGGCCCGAGCCTGCAATTGCGTTGCCAGCCACCATCCGGGAAAACAAAACGGTGTTCAAGTGGACAGAAGCATTATTGCATCAGCAGCCTCTTGGGAATCCATAAGTTGACCATCTTTCTTTTTAAACCTTGATTGATCCATGGCTTCTGAATATTTTTAAAAAGAAAGAAAGGGAGGAGGGAGGGACGGGGAGGGGAGGGAGAGAAATCTATTCCCTGCCTATTTGCCAACTTAGGCTTTGTCCCCTATGACACCCACCTGGCACAACCTTTTAACCAGGAAACAGTGTAGACAGGCTTTTGCAACATTGTAGGATTATCTTGGTATTCTAGCTCTTAGAACACACATATACACACAGATACACAGGCATACTGCAGAGGATCTAAAAAAAAAAAAAAATCTTTGCAGACTAAGTTAGAGTCCATATCTGTTTTTCCCCCACCTCTTGGCTCTGCGTGTGTTGTCCTTTGCCTGGAATTCCCTCCCACAATATCCCATCCTTTCTAAACACATGTTGTGTTCAAAGAAAGGGTTAAAACTGCTTCTTCTAATTGGACAGGACCCTTTCTAATAATGACTCATTTTCATCCCAGTTGAAGGCAAATAATAGACACCTCGAACTAACTAAAGCCAACAATAATTTATAGAAGGATGTATTCACAGGCAATAAGATAGTCTCGTGGCGGCTGGACTTGGGGGTTCTAACCAGGATGAGGCTCAGGTGTTTTTTGGGGGTTATTGTCTAGCTTTCTTGGGGCGTCACTGATGAAGAAAGTCATCATGAAGTGTACAACGTGGTGATTCCTCCAGCTGTGGCCTGGGCTGTCTTCTCTGTGACTTCACTCTGGCCCCTGGACCAGCCCCAGGAGGCTCCAGGCTTCCATGTTCAGTGCCTGGAAGCCCAGGGCATTGGGATCAGCTCTTCCTGGATCACCTCCCAAGAGTGCAGAACTGAGTCCCATCTTGTCTCGTGGACTTGGCTTGGGTCCTACATCCACTCTGAAACTCGTCACTGTCACTACTGTGTATCTCTGTGTGTCTGTGTGTATACGTCTGTGTGTATCTGTGTGTGTCTATATGTAACTGTGTGAATCTGTGTGCATGTGTATCTGTGTGTGTGCATGTGTGTACCTGGATGTCTGTGTATATGTGTCTGCATATATGTGTGTGTCTGTGTCCCTGTGCATCTGTGTCTAGGTGTGAATCTATGTCTATGTTTGTATCTCTCTGTGTCTCTGTGTATCTGTGTGTGCACACGTGTGACTGTATGTACCTTATATATGTATATGTCTGTATATATGTGTGTGTCTGTATCTGTGTTATGTGTGTCCGTGCAGGTATCTCTGTGTGCGTCTGTGTTTATGTGTGTGTACCTGACTGAGTTTGTGTATCTGTGTGTGTCTGTGTCTACATGTGTGTATCTGTGGCTGTGGGTATCTGTGTCTGTCTGTGCGTTTGATGCTGTTTGCGTTCCACTCGTTCTCCTTTCTCCCCTTGGAAGCAGCATCCTGTCAGTTACTCCTCAACTGTACAAGATGACAGTAAAGGAGGTGTGGCTGGAGTTCTAGTTCTAAAACAGATACTAAAGAGCAACTCTAACAGTCCCTCTCCAACACTGCCCGTGCTGCACTTTGTATTATAAATCTCTGTATAGTTCGATTATCCTTCAGGCCAGAACATAATTTCTTGAGGTCACACTCTGTGTCTTTGAGCTTCGTTTCCTGCCAGCGCTAAACAGGGCTCATGACTGTTATGCATTTCACCGAATGACGGTTTTGAGCATTACTATGACTAGTGAGCAAGAAGAGTCAACTCTTCCTGAGCTGTGGAATAAGAGACATTAAATTATGATGAGTGTTGAAAACACACTCTGGAGTTTTGGAAAAGATTAGACTCCAGGAGTAGGGCTCTGGGTATAAGGCATCTCTTCAACACTTAGTGTTCTGTTCCCCATGTGGGTGGAGCAGTGGGCGTGGTGAGGGCTGTGGATGTGGGAAGCAAAGCCAACAGGAACAATATGTGGGAAGCACTCAAAGTAGGCTGCTGCAAAAACCTTTCCTGGTGAGAACATCGTATATGGGTGTGCACTTGACTTTAAGGTGTCTTCCAGCTGGTGGATGAAGCGGTTCTGAGATGGTTGATCAAAGGCAGTCTAGACACAAGGATACTCCAATAGCAAGTGAAAAATGTTTTTACCAAGATGCAAGACCAAAGGATCCTTCAGTTGATGTGTTAGACAAGCTTAGGACACATTGCATTGGCTCTTAAAAATGGTAAGAGCTTTCTCCCCAGAAATCACTTCTTCCGTCACGACCTTAGCCAAGGATGATATGGTCTAAGAAGGAGCTGATTCTCCCACAAGATGGTGTACTTCCCGTCTCTCTCTTCTCCCTTCTCTTCAGTTTGTCAACACTTTGTTCTGAGCCACTGTCTACAATTATCATTGCAATCCAAGATAGGTGCCAGCCTGTCCGCTTGTTTGTTTTCCTCCAAGAACTCCATGGTTGCAAGCACTGGGATGACTTCCCATCTCTAATGCATGACAATCAAAGTTGAGTGCAAGAAATCCAGCTCGTTAACAGTAGACCTTTAGAGATTTTGAAAAGACTCCCAAAGACAAAGAGCACTCATAACCCAGCTCCATTGCCCGGAATCACAAGGCAACATGTCAAAAGTAAACAGATGTGCGTATAGGTGACCAAAAGCTCAGAGGGTCCATCAATTAATATCATCAAGGGTCTGGGCTCTGGCTGCAGATTCCAAGAGGGAAACTGCATTTATCCAATAAACATGTATTTGGGTTCTGGTAGGTTCTAGAATTATGTGCAGGGTAATCAAGGATAAGCATATAAAGCCATGGGGATATAACCCACAGAGGGCTGAGGCTCGTGACTCCATAGAGCAGTAAGAATGAGCAAAGCTTGGGTGGTTAACTTCTTGGCTTCAAACCCAACTCCAGCACTACAAAGCTGTGCATCCTTGGACAGAGTAATTAACCTTTTGGAGCCTTCATTTTCCCAACTTTAACTGAGGATAATCACAGCCATTTGTCTCACAGGTTTTTTTTGTTGTTGTTGTTTTGTTTTGTCTTGTCTTGTTTCGTTAGTACTATAGGAGATAATATCAATGACTGAGTTGCTGCTTTAAAGATTTCAGATTTGAGGTGGAAGCTGACTTCAGCAACGTGATTACAATACATTGTGATAAGAAACATACTGAGTAGAAAGGTCAGGAAAGAGAGGACAAATGGTTTCAGGGGAGGGGGCTAGGGAAGGTCTTAATTATTTCTAGGAATTTTCCATGGGGAGAAAAGATGAAGGGAGCTGCAGGCAGAAATCAGAGCACATGCAAAGCCACTGTATGTCCCGGAAGAGGTTGGACGCACAGCTGCAGCTTAAAGATCAGGAAGCTGTGGCTCAGGAGAAGATGCTGGTGAGGTGGGTTTCAAGCTCCTTGTAAGGACCCTGCCTGATGCAGAAAGGAGACTGAACTTGTCTTCTGGGGAGCAGGCAGGTTTTAGTTCTGAGTGACACAGTGGCTATGTTTTCCAGGGAGGACAGCTCCACTCTTTGTGTGTTGAAGGGACTCACAAGGAGGAGCAGAAGCAGACAAGGAGATGATTTAAGAGCCCATTGCAATCATCCAGGCAGGACAATGTGGGAGGTGAAGAGTTCAAGAGATGCTTGGTAGATGGAACACACAGAACCACATGATTTGATCAGATGTGCCAAAAGGACATTGCAGAAGTTAAGAGAAAAACCTCCAGACTGAAAAACCACCTGCTTCAGATCTTGATTTTGTCCCCTAATCACTCGGTGTGTTTTTATGGTTATGCCTGCTGACACTGTTTCCTCTTTTCTAAACTGGAGATCATTTGAGTGACCCTTGTTTAGGACCACCATAAGGATAAAATAAAAGAACACACAAAAGCTGTTAGCATACAGTTGGATACATGGAAAGCATTCCGTAAAGGATAGTGGCTGTTATCACTGACTTTGTTACTGTCATCATTATAATGATCGAAATGATGCTGGAAGAGAAGGAGACACACTGAGGTCTGAGTTCTCCCCATGCCTGGTTAGCTGTCCCAGTGGTCCTCTGGCTGAGATCCCAATCCCAACATCTTCCCTCCTTTCCAATCATTGACCCCCAGGGCCTGCCAGAAATTTCCTGGGGCAAATGGAGCTGGCCTTCCAGATGGCCCTCCTGCTGCAGATAAAATATAGTCCTCAGAGTTCTCTGGTGATGCATCAGGTTAAGGACCTGGCATTGTCACTACAGTGGCTTGGGTCAGTGTTGTGGTGAGGGCTAGATCCCTGGCACAGGAACTTCTGCATGCTGTGGGTGTGGCCAAAAAAACCTCATGAATAGTCTTGTGCACAAAATCAAAACTTGTGTTTGCCACTGAAAAATAAAGTTGCTTATAGTTTTGTCTGGATATATGATTCAAAAAGATACATGCATCCCTATGTTCATAGCAGCACTATTCACAATAGCCAAGACATGGAAAGAAACTAAATGTCCATCGACAGATGAATGGATTAAGAAGATGTGGTACATACATACAATGCAATACTACTCAGTCATAAAAAGAAAGACATAATGCCATTGGCAGCAACATGGATGTAACTAGAGATTCTCTTAGTAAAAGTGAAGTAAGTCAGACAGAGAAAGACAAATACCGTATGATATCACTTATATGTGGAATCTAAAATATGGCACAAATGAACCTATCTACAAAACAGAAACAGACTCACAGACATAAAGAACAGACTTGTGGTTGCCAAGGAGGAGGAGAAAGGGAGTGGGATGGATGGGGAGTTTGGGGTTAATAGACGCAAACTATTCTATTTAGAATGGATAAGCAATGAGGTCCTGCTGTACAGCACAGGGAACTATATCCAATCTCCTAGGACAGAGCACGACAGAAGATAATATAAGAAAAGGAATATATATATGGCTGGGTCACTATGCTATACAGCAGAAATAGGTACAACATTTACTTTTTTTTTAATGTTAAAAAAGAAGAAAAGGAAAAATGAAGTGGCAGGGCGACCAAACATTTTCTTTTTAGCTGTAAACAAAGGCTTTGTCATCTTTCATCACCTTTGTCACCTTTATCAATAAATGATCCATACAGCTGGGTTTTCTCTATTTATACCTCCCCTTACCTACCCATCTGCCACCCCAGATTCACCCCCTTCCTTCTGTTCATCTCTGGGACCCCGCGGGGCTCCACTCCCAGGATCCCTTATTTTCTGGCTTTTGTTTGGTTTTGGACAAAGGATAGAAGAAGAGAGGAGAAGGGGTGTTTATTCTCCAATTCTTCCCTGATCCATTGCCTGATTTCTAACAGGAGCTGCGCCTCACCCTCTGCGGCGAGAGCTCTTATCCATGGACCCTTCTTCCAGGGGTCCAGCCTGACCTGCACTCTGATGGGATCTTTTCCTCCCTCTGTCCTTCAGACCCTGGGGGGTGAGAGCTTCCTGCTGCTGGTCATCACTTACTGGGTCTTTCTTACTGCCTACACCTCAGTCCATGATCTCCCCTTATCTCCCTCCACACCCTCCCTGCATGTCTCCTCTGCTTCCTGCTGAGACCTCAGCTGTAACAATACAGGGGGCAAAAACTCAGCAGGGCTGGTTAGTCTTTGGGTATAAGCCCTCCTTCTCCACTGCAAAGGATACTAAGTGAAGTAAGCCAGAAAGAGAAAGACAAATACCGTATGATATCGTTTATATGTGGCATCTAAAACATGGCACAAAGGAACCTATCTACAAAACAGAAAGAGACTTACAGACATAGAGAACAGACTTGCAGTTGCCAAGGTGGGGGTGGGGGTGAGAGAGGGATGGACGGGGAGTTTGGGGTTAGTAGATGCAAACTATTCCATTTAGAACTGATATGCAATGAGGTCCTGCTGTACAGCACAGGGAACTATGTCCAATCTCTTGGGACAGAACATGATGGAAGATAATATGAGGAGAAGAGTGTCTATGTATGTATGACTGGGTCACTATGCTGTACAGCAGAAATTGACACACCACGGTAAATCGACTATACTCTATTTTTTTTAAAAAAAATACAACAAAAAAATAATGGTGTTGCTATTTCACAAGCTAGTATTTGCCTCACTTCTGAGCAAGAAGAAGTCTGTGTTTTCCTTTGTTCTTTTTATTTTCAAGACAGGGTTTGAGTCCAGGGAAAATGATACCAGGAGATGCCAGCTATATTCATTACAATTTTCTGCCTTTTCTATTCAAAGACTTTCTGAAGTGGTTTAATCAGATGCCTCTGATAAGGATAATTACACAGCGAGCCTTGGGCATCACACAGAGAAAGAAATGGAACTGAGAGAAGTGCTAATGAAACGCATTCCCAAGGGGATTTGAACTCACAGCCTTCCAACCAGTAGTGAGACATTCCGGGGCAAAGGCAACAGGCTAAACAATGGGGTTCAGAAGGAACACTGTTCAGGTGCTAAATGATTGCCCAGAGACGCCCACGGCAGTCTTGACATTCAGCAGACACCACCTGCAGTAAGACTGGAATTGACCACACACACACATTGACTCTCTCCTTTCTTTTTTTTTTTGAGCTGCCCTCACGGCATATGGAAGTTTCCAGGCTAGGGGTCGAAGGTCGAATTGGAGCTACAGCTGCCGGCCAACCATAGCCACAGCAAAATAGGTTCCAAGCTGCATCTGTCACCTACATCACAGCTCGTGGCAATGCCAGATCCTTAACCCACTGAGCAAGGTCAGGGATCGAACCCACGTCCTCAAGGACACTGGTCTAGTTCATTATGCTAAGCCATGACACGAATTCCTGACTCTCTACTTCTGACACAATTTCACCCAGTGAAGTGGAAAGAGATGACCCCCAGCTCAGGGCTGGTAGGTAGGACCCACTGAGTCATGGACCTGGAAGCTGGAAGGCGGATCAGAAGCAGAGATCTCCCCTCCCTCCCTTTCCACAGAAAAGGGCAAGACATTTTTCTCAATTATCAAGAAAGAGCCTAAGGCTAGTGTTTGCTGTCTGAGGTTTGGGACATCAGAAGTTTCCTCACGATTAGGACATGAGGGCCCTGTGCTCAGCGGATTTTCATGACACCAGAAACACCTCCTTGCTGAAGGTGTTCCCTGAAGATCTTCAGTGACTTCCCCTTCACCTCATCTCTGGGTGACATCCTGCTGGGTGGATGTCCTGGGGCAGCCCAGGGAAGCACGCAGAAATAAGGACAGGCTGTGGACCAACCGTCCTGTTGGTGTCTATAAAAGGGGCCCTTCTGTGCTCAAGACAGCATCTGTTTTGCTCAATGACTGGGATCAGAACACTCTTTCCTAGTTTGCAATGCTTTGTTTTTGCCCACTTTAAAAGATGGGTCATCTTAATTTACTCATGGAGCCATCAGATGTTTATTGAGCGCCTATAACTTGCTGGGAGCCGTTCTTGCTGCTGATGTGAGGTGGTGGACAAGGCAGACAAATCCTTGTCTCACGAAGGTTCCGTGCAGGTGGACGACACAGACCATAAGCAAGATGATTTCTGTTTGTGATAGGAATATATATGCTACAAAATGTTAACTGTATGGCTAGAGATTTTCTAGAGTACAAGTTAAAAGCAGGACTGCATCCAGGCTGGTATTCTGCATTCTGGAGCAATGCGAATATTTGGCACTTGAAAAAGAGAAATGGAAATTCTTGGAATGCTCAGAGGATTTTTGAAATCATAGGTTATTCTTAAAATAGTCTAGCACTCTTCACATTCTTTACTCATTGTCATGGGTAAATAAAGTGTGTCTCATAAGGATTTGATTTAGTTGCATTTACAAATAACAGCCCAGAGTGAATATTCCAACACTAGAAAATACCAGCAAACATTTTGGGGTAGTAACCCTAAGATTTCATAACAAGGTTAATGGCAACCACAGAACTGGGTACTTGAAACCGCCACCTGAAGGACTGACTTTATTTCGAAGATGTATTATTTCTTGATATATCATCTCAAGGATTGATATAAAGTACGCTGTGAGTATAAGCACATTGTCATTCCTTTTATTAGCAATCATGACTCATTGTTCACAGAAAACAGGGCCACCAGAGACATTGTAAGGGACACAGCTACAAGCAAGACTCATTGGATCACAGAGGTTTCACTCCTACACACTGTGGCCTCAGTGTCCCCAAATATCCACCTTGTCCCCCAGTGACTCTTGGTGTTTCTGCCTTTTTTTTTTTCCTTGACTTTGGTGGATTTGTCTGAAATTGTTGTTGTTATTGTTGTTTTAATGGTTGTACAACACATGGAAGTTCCTGGGCCAGGGACTGAATTGGAGCTGCAGCTGCGACCTGTGTCACAGCTGGCAACACTGAATCCTTTAACCCACTGCTCCAGACTGTGGATAGAACCCATGCCTCTGCAGTGATCTGAGACACTGGAGTAGAAATCTTAACCCACTGCGCAATAGTGGGAACTCCCTCCCCAAGGCCTTTCTTCTAAGGGTAGTCCTCAAGCTGAAGAGGTAGGAGAAAAGAGAAATTCACCAAGTGGGAACTAAATCTCTGGAGTGAGACCACTGCAGGGGCAGCTCGTTTTGAAAGTTTAAAGAGAGGGACGAGGGAGAGGTACTGATTAAAGAAGTGCATCCCGCTGGAGGAGAGAGAAAGAGAGATATGCACAGACAGAGAGACTGATGGAAGGAGGCAGAGATAGAAAAACAGAGAGGGGTACAGGGAGGAAATCCACAAGAAAGGAAGGAGGCTTGATTTTCATCTTAAAATGAACAATGGTTTTTAAAAATTGAAATGGTATCACAGACCAGAAAAAAAAAAGTGTTACAATCTGAGTTGTAATTTTCACATTTGTATGATTGAAGTAAAATGGTGCTTAGGACGGGGTTTTATGGCTGCACTTGCAAAGGAAATTGTTATGAAATCTATGTGGTTAATAAACACTCTCCCAGCCCTCTGACTATTGTGGGGGTCGAAGCATAACACACCCAATTAATTTTACAACGGCACTAAATATCTCTCTTTGTTAGACAGAAATTGCCTGCACAAACAAGCCTCCAGCAATTAAATTTTGGCTTCCCTTGGGATACGGTAATAAAGAATTCTTTTGTCCAATTAGCAATTTCAATCTGATTATAAACGGGACTTTGAGAACCAGAGGTCAAGGCAATAGAGAATTAACCCATTGGATTCCAAGCCCTCGATGGAATGAGACATATAGTTCCTACCTTATACATCTTGTGTCCACTGTATGAGAACGGAGGTCTTGGCAAAGACGGAGGCAGGCTCCATCGCCTTTAATTCGCAGAACCCAACCCAGGAATTCTCGAAGCCCGTGGCAGGCCCCAAAGATCTCACACTAATAGACATTTGAAATTCTTATATTAAGAAATCTGGGAGTTCCCATTGTGATGCAATGGAAACAAACCCAACTAGTATCCATGAGGATATGGGTTCAATCCCTGGCCTCGTTCAGTGGGTTGGGGATCCAGCGTTGCTGTGAGCTGCACTGTAGGTCACAGACGAAGCTTGGATCTGGCATTGCCGTGGCTGTGGTGTAGGCCAGCAGCTGTAGCTCTGATTTGACCCCTAGCCTGGGAACTTCCATATGCTGTGGGTACAGCCTTAAAAAAAAGAAAGAAGGAAAGAAAGAGAGAGAGGGGGGGGGGAGAGAGAGAGAGAGAGAGAGAAAGAAGAAAGAAAAAAAGAAAGAAAGAAAGAAAGAAAAAGAAAGAAAGGAAGAAAGGAAGAAAGGAAGAAAGAAAGAAAGAAAGAAAGAAAGAAAGAAAGAAAGAAAGAAAGAAAGAAAGAAAGAAAGAAAGAAAGAAAGAAAGAAAGAAAGAGAAATCTGATTCTAGGGACACACAAAAGGACATTGGGTCCAGCCAACATCACTTGTTCCTGAGATGCTGTCAGTCAGATTGTTTTGGACAAGAGCTCTGAATGGGGAGACTGTTCTTCTTGGGATGAAATTCTGGTTTTTCCTCCTACCAGCCTTGGAGTCAGCATCTCCACTTAACATCTGAATGAACTTGGTCAAGTTGTCTAACCCCTGTTAGCCCCATTTCACTCTTTTAAAAGGTGGGGCTATGCATAGTTTCTATATCGCTGGATGGATGTCAACAGTGATTGACACAATGCAAGTACACTGCTTAGCACAACTCCTAGCACAGAGAAAGCGCTGCACAAATAACAAATCTCTGTTACCAAGAATACTTTCGCTATCATTTTCTACATGCCCAATTCAATCAAATGACAAAGGCTGTCATGTCTGGTGTCTCATTCAAAGTCACTGGAAAGTTGGGCAGGTGTAGCAGTGCTTGGTTGAGTAGCTGTTTTCTTTTCATATAATAATTTATTTCTCTGCACCTCAATGAATCATTCCTTCTTATGGTAGCTGTTATGAATCTTCTACTATCTACGACAGCACTTGACAATCACTTTCATTCATTAACTCACTCCCTCAATGAACATTTATTCAATACATTCTCTGAGGAAAGCACTGCTCTGTAGGTATTTCAGAGGTCAACTGGGAATCCTGGACAGTTTTCCTGCCAGGATGAATTATGTGTATTTCCCCGCAACTCACTACGCATGCTCTCATTTGTGCTCATTTCCTTAGCCTGGAATGCTTAGTCCCTTGTGGCCTGTGTAGGAAGCTCCTATTCATTCTTCAACAGTCTGCTCCAATGTCACCACCTCCAAGAAGTCAGTTCAGATAGATCTAGGGTGGCATGAAAAAGGTAGATTCTCTGAAGTGTCTACAGAGTTACTTTGCACTGCTGTAATCTTGTATATCTCCCCCTTTAGTTGGATCATCGGCCCTTAAAAAGGTAGGAACCATTCTTAGTGCCAAATAGGGAATCTGAAAGATACTCCATTAAAATGTATATTAAATGAATATTTGAGAATAAAATTTTAAATACGCATCCACAATTCCAATCCAGCCAAGAAAATAAGTACTACTACTTTTATAAGTACTTGAATGGAAAAGTCAGTAAGCAACCCTGGCTTAGACCAAAAAAAAAAAAAAAAAGAATTGTATTTCTGGGAAATTAAAATAGTGGGTCTTGAGCCAGACCTGGCTGAATCCAGAGTTTAAACTCTGTCATCAGGACAAGCTTTTCACCCCACTTTTCTCCATCTCAAAGATGGTAATGGGCAGTTCCAGGCTTAAGTGATATCAGTGCCATACCCTTCCTAGAAACAGAGCTATTTTCCTAACAACTCTAGCCAAAGTCCTGGGATAGAATCTCATTGGCCATGCTTGAGTCATATGACCACCCCCAACCAAGTACTGTGGCCCAGGGGATGGGCTGTTCTGATTGGCTTGGGCTGGGTTACTTGTCTGTACCTGTGAAAGGGAGCAGGTTCCCATCACACAGTCAAGGTGTATTAGGGGAAGAAGAGAAAGAGATGATGGGCATCCAGAAGAGCAGACCTCCTCTTTATGAATCTTATTGAGAAAATGAGATGCATCATAGGAATTTGGAAATGATAACAGGGCAGGCATAGAGGGATCAAGGTGTTTGTACTTGGCCTTCGAACCAGGAAGAATTTAATTTTTGAGGAAACTCCATACTGGTTTCCATAATGGTTTTACCCATTTATACTCCCACTAACAGTGTAGGAGGGCTCTCTTTTCTCCCCACCTTCTCCAGCATTTATTGTTTGTAGACTTTTTGATGATAGTCGTTCTGTCTGGTGTGTAAGGTGGTACCTCATAGTGGTTTTGATTTGCACTTCTCTATTAATTGGCAATTAATTGAGCATTTTTTCATGTGTTTTCTGGCCATCTGTTTGTCTTCTCTGGAGAAATGTCTATTTAGATCTGCACATTTTTGGATTGGGTTGTTTGGTTTTTTTTTTTTTTATTGAACTGTTTGAGTTGTTTGTATATTTTGGAGATTAATCCCTTGTCAATTGCCTCATTCACAAATATTTCCCCCCTATTCTGTAGTTTGCTTTTTGTTTTGCTTATGGGTTCCTTTGCTGTGCAAAGACTTTTAAGTTTAATTAGGTCCCATTTGTTTATTTTTGTTTTTATTTTCATTACTCTAGGAGGAGATATTGTTGTAGTTTATGTCAGAGAGTGTTTGGCTTATGTTTTCCTCTAAGAGTTTTGTAGTATTTGATTTTACATTTAGGTCTTTCATCCATTTTGACTTTATTTTTATGTATGGTGTTAGAGAATTTCATTCTTTTAAATGTAGCTGTCCAGTTTTCTGAGCAGCACTTATTGAAGAGACTCTTTTCTCTGTAGTATATTCTTGCCTCTTTTGACATGTATTAGTTGACCATAGTTGTGAAACCAGGAGGAATTTAGGCACATAGACAGGAATTTTATGGGAAGGCACAGCAGGATGACACATCTAGTTTGGAAATCCACTTTAGAACAAGCTCCCAAAAGGCCTCAGGTGCTGGACTGCAGGAGATGTAATGCTGTCAGAAGCCAGTGGAGCTTTTCCATTGGAAGGATGCTGGACCCGATTCTTGCTTTAGGAAGATCCATTGGGCAGCTGAGTGTGAAGTGCCCTGGGTGAGCGTGAAGAGAGGGTTTCAGTCATCCAGGTAACAGATAAGGAGGGTCAGGTGTTCTAAGAAGAACACGCAGGGGGACAAAAGAATTCAGGAGTGGCTAGGAAGGGAGTGGTGGCTTCTGAGGTAGTTTTTCCACCCAAGCCAGCTCCTCTCTTCAGCCACTAGGCATCTGGGGATACCACTGGAGAGACAAAGCAAAGACCTTTTCAAGGACTATTCTTACTAGGCATGACCCACAACTGCATCTTTTTTGGGCTTCTGCCTCCAGCGGATTACTCTCTCTTTCTTTCATCCTTTTTTTCCTGTATTTTGTTTAGTTTTGTTTTTTTTAGGGCTGTACCCACAGCATATGGAAGTTCCTGGGCTAGGGGTCAAATCAGAGCTGCAGCTGCCAACATACACCACATCTCATGGCAATGCTGGATCCTTAACCCACTGAGCAAGGCCAGGGATCGAACCTGCATCCTCATGGATACTAGCTGGGTTCATGACAGATGAGCCACAATGGCAGCTCGCAACCTTTTCTTTCTTTTGTTGGAGGGAAAGAGGGTGGTGAGCCAGGAAGGGGAGTTCCATCCCACTCTGACCCTGAGTGAGGCTGCTGTTGGCTGATTCCTCTGCACCATGATGAATGGAGACATAGAAAGCAGAAAACCATGTCCCTGGGGCCCTTCCTGGATGCACACACATTAGCGCTCATTACTGCAAAGGAGATGTAGAAGCCACTGATGCAAATATGACCGCTGTATCACGCCTGCATTCACAGGACAATGAAACAGATAGAACTTGTCCCCACCTCCCAGCATCTCCCCAGCCTCCAGAGACCTCCAGTCAACAGATTTTGGTTTTTGTTTTGGCTTTCCAAAAAATGCAAGTCCTTAAGCCTTAATCCAAAATGCAAGTCTATTCATAAATATTTTCCCAATTGTATGTCGGTGATTACACTTCTTTGAAACCCCCCTTGGCAGCTTCTCTTTCTCTCTTCACACTTCATAAAACAATATTTTACGTATTGTATTTTGCATTCTGTTCTTCCCCCCGACAGCCGTATATTTCTAATTACTCCAAGGCGAGGGTACGTGCTGCATTTTATTTTGCTTTATCTTTATGATGAGATAAATCAATTTTAATGTTACGCCTTTAAAATCTGGCTTCTTCCAGATGGAAACAGATGTTTTGCTTTCTTGACGGTGTGTGTTTTAATGGGGCGTTCTCTGAAAGAGGCCCACGTGGGAAGGCAGGCCACTTAAGCTCTCGTCTCTAAGACTGAGCTTCAAGCCTGCATGTCACCTAACACATTAAGACAATCAGAGAACAAAACTTTTCTTCCCTGAATTAATAAAGAAAAGTGGCCTGAAAATAAGAGAACTTAGGATCAAAACAAAACAAAAAAAGAGCTCGGTTGAATGCTGTAAAGATACAAGAGACTGTATCCTTTTTATTATTATCATTATTATTTTTTTTCTTTCCCTTTTAGGGCTGCACCTGTGGCACATGGAAGTTCTCAGGTTAGGGGTCGAATCAGAGTTGCAGCTACCAGCCTACACTACAGCCACGGCAATACTGGATCCTTTTTTTTTTTTGCCTTTTCTTGGGCGGCTCCCGCGGCACATGGAGGTTCCCAGGCTAGGGATCTAATCAGAGCTGTAGCCGCCGGCCTACACCACAGCCACAGCAATGCAGGATCCGAGCCACATCTGCAACCTACACCACAGCTCACGGCAACGCTGGATCCTTAACCCACTGAGCAAGGCCAGGGACTGAACACACAACCTCATGGTTCCTGGTCGGATTCGTTAACCACTGCGCCACGACGGGAACTCCAACATTGAATCCTTAGCCCTGTGAGTGGGGCCAGGGATTAAACCCACATCCTCATGGACACTACATGGGTTTCTTAACCCACTGAGCCACAACAGGAACTCCCTTTTTAAAATTTTTTAATTTTTGTTTTTATTTCAGAGTAATGTATGGTAATTGTAGAAAATTAGGCAAGTGCAAATAAGTAAAAAGAAGAAACAAGAATCGGCCACAAATATATGGTGTGTGTACTTTTTTTTTTAACTGTAAAATAATTTGGGTGTGTCCTTTTATACTTGAAACTATGTACATGTGTAATCTATCTGCATACCTGTCTATCACCTACTTCTCCGGAAATATTGTCAGACTATATATACTGTTGGATATACATATATATCTTTTTTCATCGAACAATATATCATAAATATCTTCAGAAGATTTACTTTCAAGTAGTTCTTTTCCACCTTCCCCTTTTGAGAATGATTTCACAGCTCTTTAATACTGTACCTTCATTTATTTTTTTTTCTTTTTTCTTTTTAGGGCCGTGCATGCAGCATATGAAAGTTCCCAGGCTAGGGGTCAAATCAGAGCTGCAGCTGCCAGCCTAGACCACAGCCACAGCAACTTGGGATCTGAGCCATGTCTACAACCTACACCAAAACGCACAGCAATGCCAGATCCCAGACACATTGAGCGAGGCCAGGGATTGAACCCATGTCCTCATGTATACTCGTTGGGTTCATTCCCGCTGAGTCACAATGGGAACTCCCCTTAATTTATTTTGAATTATTTATTTATTTATTTATTTGGTCGCACCTATGTCATGTGGAAGTTCCTGGGCCACACCACAGCATCGATCCAAGCCACCGCAATGACAATGTCGGATTCTTAACCTGCAGCATGACAAGGGAATTCTGATGTGATCTGATATGATCTTTTTAAAATGCTTTTTCAGCAGCCTCATACTAAGTTCAATTGGTTTACGGAGAATTTTTTTTTTTTTTTTTTTTTTTTTTGCTATTTCTTGGGCTGCTCCCGCGGCATATGGAGGTTCCCAGGCTAGGGGTTGAATCGGAGCTGTAGCCACCGGCCTACGCCAGAGCCACAGCAACGCGGGATCCGAGCCGCGTCTGCAACCTACACCACAGCTCACGGCAACGCCGGATCGTTACCCACTGAGCAAGGGCAGGGACCGAACCCGCAACCTCATGGTTCCTAGTCGGATTCGTTAATCACTGCGCCACGACGGGAACTCCGGTTTACGGAGAATTTTAAGAGAAAGTGGCAAGGCAGGCAACGAAAGCAGAAGCAAAATTACAAAGGCAGAAGTGTTAACTGGAACCAAAGTAATATATTTTTTTTATTTTTTCTCCTGATTTTTAAATAAAAACAAAGCACTCCAATTCCTAACTTGTCTCAGAGCTCTTATGACTTATATTTCAATTCAACTTCAATTATTCATAAATTGGTATTGTAATTGCATGCCTATGGGTGAACACGGGCCTGCATTTTCACAGAATGATTGCTTTTTAGATATTTATTGCATGTTTCATCCATAAAAGACTATGTAGATCCTAAGAGAAAGCCAGATTGCTACTTTTTTTGTCTTCCATTAGTGTAGCAGGCATTTATTCGTTGCCTCAAATCAAGAGATTAAAAATGTCTGTCTTGATGAATGGATAAGGAAGATATGCATATATATACACAATGGAATATTACTTAGTCATAATAAAGAACGAACTAATGCCTTTTGCAGCAACATGGGTGGATCTAGAGATATCACACTAAGTGAAGTAAGTCAGAGAAAGACAAATATCATATGATATACCTTATATGTATAATTTTTAAAGTGATACAAATAAACTTATATACAAATCAGAAATGGTCCCACAGATATAGAAAACAAAGTTAGGGCTACCAAAGGGGAAAAGAGGGGGAGGGCTAAGTTAGGAGTTTGGGATAAACATGTACACACTACTACAGTTAGTTAGATAACTAACAAGGACCTAGGGTACAGCACAGGGAACTCTATTCAATATTTTTAATAACCCCAAAGGGAAAAGAATCCAAAAAAAGAACACACTCACACATATAACTGAATCACATTGCTGTACACTTGAATCTAATAGAACATTGTAAATCAACTATATTTCAATTTTAAAAAGTCT
Organism: Phacochoerus africanus; assembly: GCF_016906955.1. NCBI lineage: Eukaryota > Metazoa > Chordata > Mammalia > Artiodactyla > Suidae > Phacochoerus > Phacochoerus africanus. Next base: position 25,633,768 of record NC_062558.1, on the reverse strand, counting down.
TGTCTTTTCTCATTGCTATGCATGCAAGACTTTTTTGCTTTTGAGTCTACAAGTTCTTAAAACATTTAGGGGGATAACACGTGATAAGATTTCTTAAAATGTGTCCCCACCACCCCCTGGGAGCTCGTTAGAAATTCAAATTGTCCAGACCTGTCGAATCACAAATTCAGAGAGGGGGCCCAGCAATCTGTAGTTTAGCAAGCCCTCTAGGTGACTCTGGTAAGTGTTAAAATTGGAGAGCTACTCCTACAGAGTAACTGAGAAATTAAAAAAAAAAAAAATTCAAACGGTCTAATAAGACAAGAGAATGTTCATTCCATTCATCACCCAAGGAATCACTGATCACCTATTCAGTTCAAGACACACGACCTTGCCTACCCCAGGGGGGCACAGAGAGTGAGAATAATGCTCATCATGATTGCTGGTGGAGTACATCTCTGCCTTTCTGACAAAGTCAAATGGAATGACCCTTGGATGCTTCTAGAATTCACTGCAATGCCTTCAGATTACAAAGTGCCAAACATTGCGGGCTTCCCCACTGGGGCAAGCCTGTGTTAAAGGGAAATAAGATGTTCCCCTCAAGAAGCTGAGTGGACAAACTTCAACCTGAGTCTTTGATTTTGTCATTTGCCACCTCTGTCAAAGATCAAACCCATAGAAACACCTCTAAAGTGGAATCACAGAAAATGTTTTGCCAGGTGATGCTAAGAAATGGGAAACTGAATTTCCCGGCCCCCATTGGAAGCAAAGATAACCTGTGTGAATTGCTTGCTCCCCTTCTCACTGGGGTCATATTCCCCTTCAAGCCTTTATAAGAACTGCTCAGAGGAAAAGGTATTGACTGCGTAATTTTGATGAGGGATGGAGGGTGGCTGCCTGGCCTGTGTATAGTATGTGAATCAACCTGGAATCTATAGATGGAAAGATATTGGGTTGATCAATCTTTATTCCTAGGCCATCAAGCAAGGTAGCATCTTCAGCTCTCTCCAGAGACAGCTCATAAAATGGGGGTATTGATCAAGGGGTCTAAATTTGTAGGTTAGACTATAAAAGCAATTTGTTTTTGTGGAATGGTCATATAAGATGAAGGCATTGGGGGTTATTAACTTCAAAAACAATTCCTCTGAGTAACTTGGCAAGGCTTTGAAGAGGGTTTCTTTGTGAAGTTACCAAGCAGTTTTCAAGTATTTTTATGTGTGTGTGTGTGTTTAAATTATTTCAGGTGATTGAAGCACCTACCAACAGGTCTGGAAGTGTAATTCATACAGAAGATATTTTGTGATCTTCTGAATGAAGTGAACTGGCATTTATTTAGGGTTCCCTACTTTGTGTCAGGCATATAAAGGGGGCTTTGCTTATGATTCGCAATGTAATATATCCTCCTGATAATAGTCTGTGGGAGGGGGAGGTATGTGGTGTTTTGTTCTTATTCTTCAGATGAGGGAATTATTGATCACAGCAGTGAAGGCACATGCTCAAGGACATACAGCTAGTAAGTCAAGGATGGACTCAGAGCTGTTCATCTCTCAGCCCTATATTCCTTAAGGGGGTTGCAAGTGGAAATTGTACAGGGAGAGTTCCAGGGCACAGCACAGCATGCAATGAATGATGGCCGCAATTCTAGACATAAGCTTCTTCCCCCAGATATGGACATTTACTAAACCAGTTGCTCTTTCAAGAGCCTAAAACTGGTCCATAAGTTCTCTCCGTGCCTTTTGTTCCTACAAAAGCAGGGGAAGGCTGTCATTTGTTAGGTGCGTTTTTAGGTAACCAAGGGTGTATGTAAGTCAATAAATGACCAGAGAGCTAGCGTGCAGGTTGGAAGAAAGAGGAAGGATGTAATAGAGGTAACAGAACATGAGGATCCAGAGAGACTCAGAGATTTGAGAAAGGAGGTATCTGAGAATGTTCTCGACCTCTTAGAGCTCATCATACCTCTTCCATTAATTTTTTTTCTTTGTCTTTTTGTGTTTTTAGGGCAGCACCCGCAGCATATGGAGGATCCCAGGCTAGGGGCTGAATGGAAGCTGTAGCCATCGGCCTACGCCACAGCCACAGCAATGCCAGATGCAAGCCGAGTCTGTGACCTACACCACAGCTCATAGCAATGCTGGATCCTTAAGCCACTGAGAGAGGCCAGGGATCAAAACTGCATCCTCATGGATACTAGTCAGGTTTGTAACCCACTGAGCCATGATGGGAACTCCCCACTACTTTTTAAGTATCTGGATGTTTTTCATAAATCCTTCATAATGTAAGCAAGCATTGATAAGCTTCTCCTTATGATTAAATATCCACTTAACTAGGATGTAAGCTACTGTCCAAATCAAATACTCACTTAATTAGGATATAAGCTACAGTCCAGATCAACTATCCACTTAACTAGAATGTAAGCTACAGTCTAGATTAAATATCCACTTAACCAGGATGTAAGCTATAGTCCCGATCAAATGCCCAGTTAACTAGGATGTAAGCTACAGTCTAGACCAACATGTATAATTATAAACTGAGTAACTGCTATTAACAGATTGAGTCTTGAGACAGAGAATACCAGGGGGACCCATTAGTTAGGTGATCAAGAAAGATGACATTAACTTAGATGAAAAGAGTAAGCAGTGAGGGGCTGGTAAGCAGTGAGGCGCTGGCACTGATGAAGGTCCTGGAGCAGAAATAGCTTGGAATTTCAGGAACCTCAAGGAAAGCCACTGTGACTGGACTTTTGCAGAAGATGAGAAGGTGGTATGCTGGAGTGAGGTAAGAGTCTCTCATCTCGCATCCCTGTGTTTAGTCATCCTGTGTTTACTACTCTTTACACAGAAGGAAGGACCTACAGGAACAGGCTTCTTTCCACAAACTGCTTCCTCAATTCAGGGAAGACAGGAAAACACACAAACACACAAAAGACACAGAGTCGGAAACTAATGGGGTCAGACCTTCTTGAGAAAAACAGACTTTGTGTTTAATTGGGCCACGGCAGTATTTTCAAGGCCCCCTCTTCATGACAAATATTTTGTTGTGTCCTTTTTCATTTCTAAAATGAAATTCACAGATAATATGATTATCTGCATACATAATTCAAAAGAAATGTAATGACTTAACCATGATGTGATTAGTGGAAAGTGGTTTCTAATGAGACAGTCCACTGTGAAGACGCACCCCGTGACTACTGTGAAAGGCACAATGAAGACGTCAAAGGCGTTTGCCTTTTGAAGGGATATCATGCATGCGACACTGTGTAGAGTCACAGAATTCTCTGGAAAGTTGAATGGCTTTTGAAAAAGTTCTGAACTCAACGAAATGCAATTGTGTTTTGATTTGCCCAGTGATTGCATCCTCAAAGGTTGGTGTATATTAAAGCTATGCAAAATACAGTGTATTTATATACTGAATGGCATCAAGTACCAAGGTCAAACACTTATAAGGAGGCTTTCCTATTTACCATCACCATTGTCCTCTAGGGCATTTGAAAATTGTATGTACACACAGAACTCAATTCTTTTTAGGATGGACAGGCTCCAAGGCTGTAGGACATTAAACATCCCTAGGTTTTGTCCACTAAACACTAGTGACAGATCCCAGCAAGGGCATCAGCCAAAAATAACACTTCCCATACATTAATAAATGTCCCCTAGGCGTGTGTGTGTGTCTGTGTGTGTGTCTGTGTGTGTATCTCTGCATATATTCAGTGGGAAGGATTTTTATGGAAATTTGGGGGTTGGGGATCACCATTCTGAGAAATAGCTGCCTATGACTAGATGAAGAGCAAGTGAGGATGACTTCCCAAATTGCACATGACCCAAATTGCACACCCACATTTAAATATACTTGTGTACCCATCAAGGAAAAAGAAAACAAACATGATGAATGGAATGTTATATTCCTGAAAGGGAAAATTCATCATTTCAAAGATGTCTGTCCCCCAGCCCCCTCCATTAATTAATCTATAAATTCATTACAATCCCAATCCACATAGGAAGAGTATTTATTAGGAGATTCTCGAAGACGATTTTTTTTTTTTTAAATTTGCTTTTTAGGGCTGAACAGCAGGGTTCCCAGGCTAGGGGTCGAATTGGAGCTGCAGCTGCCGGCCTATACCACAGCCACAGCCAACACTAGATCCGAGCCATGTCTTCGACCTATACCACAGCTCACGGCAATGCTGGATCCTTAACCCACTGGACGAGGCCAGGGATTGAACCCACATCCTCATGGATGCTAGTCGGGTTCGTTAACCACTGAGCCACAACTGGGAACTCCTCCAAGATGATTTTTAAATCCACCTGAAGGAAGAATCTACAACATTAACCTCCAAGATTTGGCAAACGGTGAACCATTATGAAGGACGTGTGATACCTACTATAAAACACAAGTACCAAGTTCACACTATTAAAAGAATGCGATGTTTGTTCAGTGGGTGGGGAGGAGGTGGTGGAGGATAAAACAGAAAATGGAGCCCAGAAAAAGATGGATTGGATTCAGATATAGAGCTTTAGTACACAACAAAGTTGGACATTTCAGATCAGCAGAAGAATTAAGACCATTTTTTTCAGTAAATGGTCCTAGAACGTTTGGATATCCACAGCACAACTGGTTGAGGGGACTCTTTAAAGTGTCTCCGAGTTCAAATAGAAAAAGTAAGAAAATGCAAACCAAAGGATTATATAAACATGGTTACTGTAAACAAAATGAGTACGATAATGGTAGACTACAATAGTAGATTCCAGGCCAAGAATGACCCCTCTTCTCCAAATAAGCCGATGTTGGAATTCAGGATGAAAAGCAACATGATGACTAAAGGTTGCAGTGTTCTGACTTTCTTTCTTTCTCCCTTTATTTCCTTCTCTCTTTCTTCCTTTTCTATTTTTTTTTTCTTTTTGCTTTTTAGGTTCACACTTGCTGCAAACGAAAGTTCCCAGGCTACTGGTCAAACCAGAGCTGCAGAGGCCAGTCTATGCCACAGCAACTCGGGATCCGAGCCACATCTGTGACCTACACAGAAGCTCACGGCAATGCCGGATCCTTAACCCACTGATGGAGGCCAGGGATTGAACCCAAATCCTCATGGATACTAGTTGGGTTCACTGTCACTGAGCCACAATGGGAACTCATCATTTTTTCAGTAAATACTCAAATTTCCTCTTAAAAAGAAATTAATTAACTAATTTATTCATTTGTGGATCCAGTGCACAAACACCAAATTAACTCCCAAAGTGCCGTCTCTTTGACTGTGGGAGCCCCCCCCCCTTTGCTTAGGTAACAGAACTGCTCTGATGCCCAGAACCTGGTCCAGGTTACCATGACCTTCATCTTCCCATCACTAACTGGGACCAGTGGATGGCACTTGCCACTCAGTTTGATGCTAAAGCTCAACATTCTCTAAATTAATGAAGAGCACATCTCTGCGCTTACCATGATGAAAGACGGCCAGGACCAGTTTCTCAGCCTGGACATTTGGATCCCGATAATTCTTTGTTTTGCGAAGCCATCCTTCACATTGCGAGGTGTTTAGCAGCAGCCCTGGCCTCTACCCATTCGCCATCAGAAGTAAACCTGTCTCCTATCAAAAATGTCTCCAGGAGTTCCCCGTCGTGGCGCAGTGGTTGACGAATCCGACTAGGAACCATGAGGTTGCGGGTTCGGTCCCTGCCCTTGCTCAGTGGGTTAACGATCCGGCGTTGCTGTGGCTCTGGTGTAGGCCAGTGGCTACAGCTCCGGTTCAACCCCTAGCCTGGGAACCTCCATATGCCGCGGGAGCGGCCCAAGAAATAGCAACAACAACAACAAAAAAGACAAAAGACAAAAAAAAAATGTCTCCAGAATCAGTCATATCTACCCAGGCTGAAAACCACTGATGGAAGACATGATGTTGGACTTCTCTTGGTCGTCATATGAAAAGAAGGTAGCAGACTCTTCAGCTGCCCTAGGGTACCTCCTGCACTTTATAAGCTTGGCGTACAGAAATCATCTATGTTAACTCTCATGCATGCCCCAGGCCCAAATGGAGAGGCCCAGAAAGAGACCGAAAAACCAGCAAGATTTTTTAAGTCTTGCCTTTTCCTCACTAGATCTTTGACTTCCATTCCAAAAATATCACCTCTTTTAAAAAATTTTTTATTGTAGTTGATTTATAATGTTCTGTCCACTTATGCTGTACAGCAAAGTGACCCAGTAAGACACACACACAAATATATATATATATATTCTTTTCTCATATAATCTTCCATCATGTTCTATCCCAAGTGATTGGATATATATCTCCTCCTCTTAAACCTTGCCTCTTAAACCTTCAAGGTCTAAGGATGGAGAGAATCAGGTGAAAATATATTCGACCAAACTGACAAGGCTGGGGCTAGGAGTACTTTTTTGTCTGCGGTGTGGTTCAGAACATGCAGGCAAGTATTTCATTTGGAACTAGATCGAGGCACCTAGCGGTGTCTCTCCAGTCCACATGGCAAACCTCCTTCAGTTTGCTGAAAGAATCTCCCTCTCTGTTTCAAAATTAGCCAGGTAGGTAGCTGCTTCCAAAATATCTTGTTAAATGGGCAAATATCAGAGGCTGGTAAATGCTCTTAGACACCCCCCCACACCCCGAACCCTGAAATCCAAGAGAGAGGGTATAGGATGCTGACTTCAAACTTTAGAATCTGATGGCGTTCCCTTGTCAAGTGCTGTGTTAAACATCTGGCATTTCAGAGACAGATCACAGACATGGAGAACAGACTTGTGGTTGCCAAGAGAGGGGGGGAGTCGGGTAGACAGGGTTGAGTAGACGCAGACTATTCCATTTAGAATGGATAAGCAATGAGGTCCTGCTGTACAGCACAAGGAACTCTATCCAGTCTCTTGGATATAAAATGATGGAAGATCGTATGAGAAAAAGAATGTATGTATGAATGGGTCACTCTGCTGTACAGCAGGAATTGACACACCACTGTAAATCAACTATACCCTAACAAAAATAAAATAAAATAAATGAAATGAAATGAAATGAAAGATCTGGCATTGTCATCGTTGTGGCCCACGTTACTACCCTGGCACAGGTTCGACCCCTGGCCTGGAAACTTCCACATGTCATGGGTGCAGCAAAAAAAAAAAAAATTCAGAATCTGAACTTCATGAAGTTTTCTTTGAATGAAGCTACAATAAAATATGACTCCCTGCCTCTTTTTTTTTTTTTCTTAAGGATTTGGCATTATGTCCTCTCAACCTCACAATGACATAAAATGTGTTAGAAATGCACAAAGAAAGCTACGCATATGGATGAGGACATCCTCACTGAGCACACTTAATTGTCCCCTCCTCTCTGCTCTGCAGGATTTCCAGGGCACGAACTTTTGCTTTACATCTGGTTTGATGGGATCATCTCAACAACTCAGCGTTGAGATGAAACTCTTTCAGATAAGGGAGTTCTAAGGGAGTTCTTTTAATCGCCTTTGAATCCCCAGCAACCAATAAAGTAGGTGAAGTGAATTTTTAGATGTTTTAGAAAATTTTATTAAAGCATAGCTGATTTACAGTGTTGTGTTAATTTCTTCTGTACGGAAAAGTAACACAGTTACACACACACACACATACACACACACACACACACACGGTCTTATTCATATTTTTTTCTATTATGGCTTGTCACATGATATTGAATATAGTTCTCTGTGCTATAAAGAACTTTGTTGATTATTTATCCTATATATAATAGTTTGCATCTGCTGATCCCAAACTCTCAATCCTTCCTTCTCCCACTCCCCTCCACCTTGGCAACCACAAGTATGTAAGTTTTTGTTTTGTAGACATGTTAATTTGTATCTTATTTTAGATTCCACATATAAGTGTTGTCATATGGCGTTTGTCTTTCTCTGTCTGACTTACTTCACTTAGTATGATAATCTCTAGGTCTATTCATGTTGCAAATGGCATTATTTCATTCCTTTTTATGGCTGCATAATATTCCATTGTGTGTGTGTGTGTGTGTGTGTGTGTACTACATCTTCTTTATCCATTCGTCTCTTGATGAACATTTAGGATGCTTCCATGTCTTGGCTATTGTAAATAGTGCTGCTATGAACATTACAGTACAGGTATCTTCTCAAATTATGGTTTTCGCTGGATAGATGCCCAGGAGTGGGATTACTGGATCATATGGCAACTCTATTGTTAGTTTTTTAAGGAACCTCCACATTGTCCTCCTTGTGCACATTCTTGTAGACCACAGTGGAGACTTTGCCTCTGACCCTGAGTGATGTGAGGCAGCATCAGGGATCTGGAGTAGAGGAGGGACATGATCTGATTTCAACAGCATCCTTCTGGCTACTGTTTGAAAATGCAGGGGGCCACGAAGGAAGGAGACTAGCCAGAAGGCTCCTATATTCATCTAGTGGGAGATGCTCTGTGCACCAGCCAAATCCTCTAAGGGCCCCTAGCACAGGTCTGAGAGTTGCTGCCCAATAGAACTTTCTGCGACAGAAATGTTCTCTGATATATGATCATCACATCCTGAGCGCATCTTTGCAATCTCACATTCCAACACTTCTTTCAGGTCAGGGGGTGGAGATTGTGGATTTCCAGCGTCTAGATAAATCTGTGGCAAAATTTAGAAAATGGAATAATGCTATGTGTTGGTGAGAACATGGGGAAAGTGGACCTGCCCTGCAGAGCAAGCTGGATGGACTTGCTGGAATGAAGCAGACACACTTCCTCCACCTTGGCAAGCCACTTCTGAGACACACCTGGAAGGATGCTCATGCAGGTGTATGTGTGAGGCTTCAGGTGCAGCAGGGCTCTGGAGCCTGCCTGGTGCCCTCCATGGGGAACAGGCAAGCAGAATGTGGTCCATGAGCTCTATGGACTATTATCCAACAGGCAGAGTTAACTCACCAGAAATACACACAGCAGTGCGGGTGGACTGTAAAATTACAGGTTGTCATGATTAAGGTAAGAATCAGAAGAGGGTCTAGGCTACATTTGAAGTCAAGAGATCTAAAACAGGTGATTCCTACTGAACCAGGACCCAAAGAAGAGCTTCATACCCAAAAAGATCCCATGAAACTTATATGACCACAACCTTTATATAAAAGGAGAAAATGATGAAAAAAGCTCACAGAAGGCGAAATTCAACGGACTGACAAAGGAGTGAGAAGATTCTCAATCTTAGTCATGGTAAAGGAAATGGAAACTCTAGGTGGGAAAAGAATCTGAAAGAGAATGGACGTGTGTGTATACATAACACTTTGTTGTACAGCAGAAATGATCTCAATGCTGTCAATCAATTCTACGTCAATAAAACCTTAAAAAATGAAAAAAAAACTTTAAAAAATGAAAAAAGAAATCTTGTCACAGCTCTTAAAAAGATAGCAGTTTTCACCTAAAACACTGTCAAATTTTAAAAATCAACGTTTAGTCTGTGCATCAGTTTAGGAAATGAGCTCTCATATGTTGCTGGTGATAATGTAAATGGCCACACCTTTGGGGAAGGTGATTTGACTGATGTCGACTAAGATGAAAACGACATACATCCTTTGACCTAGTAAGACTGCTTTTCGGTGGCCCCTGATGAACCATTTCTCCCAGTAGTCACAAAATTCTGTACTCACCCCCTGCAACATA